>NC_064648.1:166979238-167294182 GCF_023864345.2 Schistocerca serialis cubense
TCAGCAACAAAGTGTCGGAGTACGTGGCCATCCACGACAGGTACATGGACGCTGATTTGTCGCCGTTTTGTCACAAACCATTAGTAATACAGTTTCGTCATGACTTTGTCCACTTCATTGAAGGTGGAATCTAAGATGTGCTGGATCAAATGGTGTCGTTAAGGATATGTGGGTATTCACGTGACTTATTATTTTGACACAGGAAGAATGTCGTATTGTTGTACAGACTTGTGAAGAACAATATTTCTACTAGGAGTACTATGTGGGTCATTTTTGACCCACAATGGATTTTCGAGGCCGTTACCCGCCTCTCTAATCATCGCACGACGAAACGCTCCCGTGACTTTTCATCATTTATGGGGTTGTACAACTTACCAAAATTTCTTCCCCCCTAGCTCACGCACCTGGAAGTATGAAAAATTTATCTGTTATACCAGTAGTACGATGTGGGTCATTTTTGACCCATACCTATTTAACGCACAGTTTGATATGAGGTAACACCGGTTTGCTGTCACTAAATATGATCTGGGCACGCCTCGACGTTATTCACGAGCTGTTAGAGTATATTATACTTCGGGCCAAAAAGAACATTAAATACGAAGTATTCGGTTCTCGAATGATACATTATGTCAGCGAGGCTTTCCGTTTTCTATGGACTGGCGACATGCAGAACTACGCGGAGTAACATTGCAAAACTACAGAATAACATATGACATATTATACTTCATTACTTTCATCGTGGCAGCGACAGTATAACAGAGGTAGTGGCGGAGGACATACGTTGCCATATGTAATTTTATTTATGTTCGAAACAGGCTTATGTGTCTTGAAACTATTTTATTTGTCTTGACACAGCTGCTGGTCTAAGACATTATTCATTTATTTGTGTGTATGAGTTTTGAAGACGGCTATATTATTATACCAGAAACCTTGGTCTAGATTTAAAATAAACAAAATTTAGAGCAACTGTGGGCTGTTTTTCATTCGAGACAACATATTATACAGTGCAGAATCCCACCGCCCCCCCCCCCCTCCCTACACTACTGTCTGGAGCACTGCTAACAGTTCTCTTACACTACAGCAGATGTCAGTCGCGTCGCCCTTATGGAACGTCACAACTGACAGCTTATTCACCTAAATTAAACAGGCAGATGAGCGCTGAAGTGGAGACGACACACTGTATGCAACACACTCACAAGTCAGGCGACCATCTCCTCACAGATTACGATGGGAAAACGTAAAAGATATCCGTATCCTGAGTAACATGCATGCTGGATGTCAGAAGACTGAGAATACTGAGAAGTAACTTCCAGAAACAGTGAAGTTTTATAATGACACTAAGGATGGAGTAGATGTTTATGACCACATCGCTAGATACTACAGTCTCAGAGTTGTTACCCAACGATGCCCTGTAAGTAAGTGTCTTTTCTTTGACCTCGCCATGATTAACGCTCGCACAATTTTTAAGTTACGTACCTCTAAGATTAGATTACATCATGGTCAGACAGAGATTCCGAAATCAGATACTGGATTGTAAGGCGTACCCAGGAGCAGATATAGGCTGAAATTCAAGACTTTAGTCAGGAAGAATCAATACGCAAAGACGTGGGATACGGAAGTACTAAGGAATGACGAGATACGTTTGAAGTTCTCTAACGATATAGATACAGCAATAAGGAATAGCGCAGTAGGCAGTACAGTTAAAGAGGAATGGACATCTCTAAAAAGGGCCATCATAGAAGTTGGGAAGGAAAACATAGGTACAAAGAAGGTACCTGCGAGGAAACCATGGGTAACAGAAGATATACTTCAGTTGATTGATGAAAGGAAAATCAGGAATACAGAAATACAAGTAGCTGCGGAATGAAATAAATAGGAAGTGCAGGGAAGCTAAGACGAAATGGCTGCAGGAAAAATGTGAAGACATCGAAAAAGATATGATTGTCGGAAGGACAGACTCAGCATACAGGAAAGTCAAAACAACCTTTGGTGACATTAAAAGCAACGGTGGTAACATTAAGAGTGCAACGGGAATTCCACTGTTAAATGCAGAGGAGAGAGCAGATAGGTGGAAAGAATACATAGAGAGCCTCTATGAGGGTGAAGATTTGTCTGATGTGATAGAAGAAGAAACAGGAGTCGATTTAGAAGAGATAGGGGATCCAGTATTAGAATCGGAATTTAAAAGAGCTTCGGAGGACTTACAGTCAAATAAGACAGAAGGGATAGATAACATTCCATCAGAATTTCTAAAATCATTGGGGGAAGTGGCAACAAAACGACTATTCACGTTGGTGTTTAGAATATATGAGTCTGGCGATATACCATCTGACTTTCGGAAAAGCATCATCCACACAATTCCGAAGACGGCAAGAGCTGACAAGTGCGAGAATTATCGCACAATCAGCTTAACAGCTCATGCATCGAAGCTGATTACAAGAATAATATACAGAAGAATGGAAAAGAAAATGGAGAACGCGCTAGGTGACGATCAGTTTGGCTTTAGGAAAAGTAAAGGGACGAGAGAGGCAATTCTGACGTTACGGCTAATAATGGAAACAAGGCTAAAGAAAAATCAAGACACTGTCATAGGATTTGTCTACCTGGAAAAAGCGTTCGACAATATAAAATGGTGCAAGCTGTTCGAGATTCTGAAAAAAGTAGGGGTAAGCTATAGGGAGAGACGGGTCATGTACAATATGTACAACAACCAAGAGGGAATAATAAGAGTGGACGATCAAGAACGAAGTGCTCGTATTAAGAAGGGTGTAAGAAAAGGCTGTAGCCTTTCGCCCCTACTCTTCAATCTGGTCATCGAGGAAGCAATGATGGAGATAAAAGAAAGGTTCAGGAGTGGAATTAAAATACAAGGTGAAACGATATCAATGATACTATTCGCTGATGACATTGCTGTCCTGAGTGAAAGTGAAGAAGTATTAAATGATCTGCTGAACGGAATGAACAGTCTAATGAGTACACTGTATGGTTTGAGAGTAAATCGGAGAAAGACGAAGGTAATGAGAAGTAGTAGAAATGAGAAAAGCGAGAAACTTAACATCAGAACTGATGGTCACGAAGTCAACGAAGTTCAGGAATTCTGCTACCTAGGCAGTAAAATAACCAATGACGGACAGAGCAAGGAGAACATCAAAAGCAGACTTGCTATGGCAAAAAAGGCATTTCTGGCCAAGAGAATTCTACTAATATCCAATACCGTCTTTAATTTGAGGAAGAAATGTCTGAGGATGTACGTCTGCAGTAAAGCATTGTATGGTAGTGAAACATGGACTGTGGGAAAACCGGAACAGAATAGAATCGAAGCATTTGAGATGTGGTGCTATAGACGAATGTTGAAAATTAGGTGGACTGATAAGGTAAGGAATGAGGAGGTTCTACGCAGAATCGGAGAGGAAAGGAATATGTGGAAAACACTGATAAGGAGAAGGGACAGGATGATAGGACATCTGCTAAGACATGAGGGAATGACTTCCATGGTACTAGAGGGAGCTGTAGAGGGCAAAAACTGTAGAGGAAGACAGAGATTGGAATACGTCAAGCAAATAATTGAGGACGTAGGTTGCAAGTGCTTCTCTGAGATGAAGAGTTTAGCACAGGAAAGGTATTCGTGGCGGGCCGCATCAAACCAGTCAGTAGACTAATGACCAAAAAAAAAAACCTCTAATAAGATTTCACGGCGGGACCTTATCCTCAGAGTAGCAGATGACCTCGCTGCCTCTTACACACTTCAGACAAAACTCAGTCTCCCCGTACAGGCACTCCATACCGGCATTGGCCAATAAGGAGTTCGAAGTTCTTCTCAAATTCAGGTTTCCTGCTGATAACAAAACTACAAAGGGAAATAAAACGTCAAGTGCAACAAGTATGTGTGCAAAAGATGCCGAACAAAAACTGTTGTCGGCTTTCTGAATCCCAGAGTAGGCAATTCTGTCACGTCCTTTTTCTTAAATATACTTAAATATTTATAATTATAGTCTGAAGTAATTTGTTCTTATGTTTTTTTTTCCTTCATTGCAATAACTACAAAAAATGCAGAGCATTTTAGTCACCTACTGCTTTTTAGAATGTTTCACTAATATTTGGTGCTTATCTTATTCTTCTATAAAAGGAAAAATACTATTAATACTCACATAAACAATATGTTTTGATTCAGTTTCAATCTTTTTATAAAGAAAAACATTACAACATTGCTTTACCAAATTTACGAAATATTGTGGAATTTCTTCTGTAACATTTAAAATAAAATAAAAATGTTTACTTAGAGAAAATTCATATTTGACCGTGTACTATTCATTTTAGAGACGTATTGTCAACATGAAGACACTCATAATACCACCCAGATACGAACAAAATGGTGGTTTTCTACTGCGGGTAAAAATGACCCACATGGTATTACCAGGGGTATGGCGAAGTCTAGTTCATTTAGTGTTAGGAAGTGGTGGTTGACGCAGATCCACTTGTGGCTCAAGCATGTTCTCACATGGAGGGTGCTGTGCAAGGGGAAGGGTCTACTCAGTGACGCTGTGTTTCAGAATCGCCCACAGCAGGACAGGTCCAGGAGGGGAAAGAGGCTCCCACTGTGGACCTGGGCGCCCTGCTGGACGCTGGAGACAGCGCCGTGGTGACTCTGGTGGCGGGCGACACCCGTCTGGCAGCGCACAGGGCCGTCCTGGCCGCCAGGAGTCCCGTGTTCGCCGCTGTTTTCAGCCACGGCACGCTGGAGGCCACAGTCCCAGACGTGGGGGGCCAGTTGCTGCGCCATCTCTTGGCCTACATGTATACCCTGCAGGCCCCGCAGCTGGCCAGAATGGCCCCCCAGCTGCTGGTCGTGGCTGATAAGTACGGCTTGTCAGGCCTGAAGGCACAGTGCGAGCAGCAGTTGGCCGCACAGCTGTCTGTTGAGACTGCGGTGACCACAGCTGTGCTCGCTATTCGGAACTCCTGTAGCAGCCTTAAGAAGGCCGCCGCCGCCTTCATAAAGACTCATATTTTACACGTGATGGCCACGAAGGGCTGGACAGATGCGCTACATTGTCAGCCTGAAGATCTGATTGAAGTGCTCAAGCTGCTGTCTGAGCCAGCAGCAGAAACCGGGTAAGCACAAGACAAGCTACATGCCTACGTTGTCCAGTCCTGTGAAGTTCTGTGTGTGTGCGTGTATTTCCAGCCCCTGAGTATCTTTACGTGTATGTGTGCTGCAAAATACACAATCACTGACAGACATTTTCTGATATCTCGCGATGCTTTCATTGATTTCTCATGTTAGATTAATGTTGTTGTTGTGGTCTTCAGTCCACAGACTGGTTCGAAGGAGCTCTCTATGCTACTCTATCGTGTGCAAGTTATTTCATCTCCCAGTACCTACTGCAACCAACATCTTACTGAACCAGCTTAATATATTCATGTCTGGGTCTCCCTCTACAGTTTTAACCCCCCCCCCCCCCCCACGCTGCCCTGCAATACTGAATCAGTGATCCCTTGATGCCTCAGAATATGTCCAACCAACGGATCCCTTCCTTTAGTCAAGTGCTACAAATTCCTCTTCCCCCCAATTCTATTCAATACATCCTCATTAGTTATGTGATCTACCAATCTAATCTCCAGCATTTTTCTGTAGCACCACATTTCGAAAGCTTCTATTCTTTTCTTGTCTAAACTATTTATCATCCATCTTTCACTTCCATACATGGCTACACTCCATACAAATACTTTCAGAAAAGGGTTCCTGACGCTTGAACCTATACTCGATGTTAACAAATATCTCTTCTTCAGAAACGCTATCCTTGCCACTGCTGGTCTACATTTTATATCCCCTCTACTTCGACTATCTTCAGTTACTTTGCTCCCCAAATAGCAAAACTCATCAACTACTTTAAGTTTGTCATTTCCTAATCTAATTCCCTCAGCATCACCTGATTTAATTCAACTAAATTCCATTATCCGCCTTTTGCTTTTGTTGATGTCCATCTTATATCCTCCTTTCAAGACACTGTCCATTTCTTTCAACTGCTCTTCCAGGTCATTTGCTGTCTGTGACAGAATTGCAGTGTTGTCGCCAAACCTCAGAGTCTTTATTTCATCTCCATGGATTTTAATTCCTACTCCTAATTTTTCTTTTTTTCCCTTTACTGCTTGCTCAATATATAGATTGAATAACATCAGGGATAGGCTACAGCTCTGTCTCAGTCCCTTCCCAAACACTGCTTCCCTGTCATGCCTGTCAATTGTTATAGCTGCCATCTAGTTTCTGTGCTAATTGTAAATAGCCTTTCGCTCCCTGTATTTGACCCCTGCCACCTTCAAAATTTGAAAAAGAGTATTCCTCTCAACATTCTCAAAAGCTTTCTCTATGTCCCCAAATCTTACAAACGTAGGTTTACCTACCGTTAATCTATCTTATATGTCGTAGGGTCAGTATTGCCTCACGTCTTGCAACATTTCTATTGAATCCAAACTGGTCTTCCCGTGCTCGCTTTCTACCATTTCCATTCGTCTGTAAAGAATTCGTGTTTAATATTATGCAGCCTTGACTTGTTAAACTGTAATATTCACACCTGCTTGATTTAGAGAAGTACTAGATCCAACTGGGTTTATTAACGGATAGGTTAGGTTAAAAAAGTCATCTTAGAACTAAATTATTCGTTGATTTATAAGTGGTTTTAACATTATTTGCGGTCATTACTTGTACTGAACTGCATATGTGGAACAGCCTTATAGGTTCTGGTGTAAAGTATCTGAATAAGTGGTAAATTTGCCATTTCAGTGGTGGACACAGTGATGTGCTGCTCACAGCAGATGTACCGTGGACAACAAGATGTGTAGTACGAGCAGCCAGGGCAGCGAGCCTACAGGCTTTATTCTGTGTGCTGTGCAATTCACTATAAATCTCTTTACTCACTATTACATATATTGTTCTCTGCTGTCTCTGCTGGTGTTCACAATGAGATACTTACAAGTGACATATGCTGCATAAAGGAAAGATGACGTCGATCAACAAGCGTGTAGTCCGACATTAACACCAGGAACTCTGCAGCGCAGTTCAAAGAGATCAGAAAAGAATTTAAAACTTTCCATCTCTGATGTTGTCATGACATAAATATTAAACCTTGGAAAAAATAGGTGCTGTACAGAAAACGGTCAGACTGATCGCTATTTCCACATTACTACTGCAGTTTGATTTCTATGTTTCTCCTTCACTTTCTATGTTCATTTCTGAAATATACCTACGGTTACAGAACAAACTTTGTTTATTCTCCCCAAGTAGTACAGTGTTATGAGATACACGTCTTAAGATGTGTGCTAGGTTCCAAGAAGAAGGGTGCGGGGCTGAATAGAATCATGAGGAAGACTTCCGTTGCAGGAGGTGACACAAGTACGTCTGCAGGAAGCTGTAGGTACTTACTCCTCAAACAGCCTGCGGCCACTTCAGGAGACAACAGACCAGTCTCTACAACTCAGAAAGATCCACAAAATGCGCAGATCCACACAACGCTTCCCATTTCCTTTCGCATTTTGTTCAGTTGTTCCAAAGGATATATGCTGTAATTTGGACATTCCCATTCTCTAGCACATTAGGAGAGGTGGTTTTATTAGTCAAAACGCTGTATGTGCTTCTTGGTGGAACATCTGTCAGTTGTCTAGCAACCTGCCGGCCTTGCTTGTACTTCTCCATGCTGTTTCTAAAGGCTGCCCAAAGAACTTCACAGTGTTAGGACCTTCCCTAGCCCATACATTGCAGTTACAGATACATCTCCCACAATATGAGTATTCATAAGACCTTTTGTCTCATTATCATTTTTATATGCTATATCACTTAACAAATGCTCCATTAAATCCTAACGCCCAATAGTTTTCAATTATATATATATATATATATATATATATATATATATATATATATATATATATATGTGTGTGTGTGTGTGTGTGTGTGTGTGTGTGTGTGTGAGTGTGTGTGTTCAGAAATTTCCGTTAGAGACTTATATGATTTGTAGAGGGGAGTGAGAACTGGAATCCATGTCCAGAAACATACCGTTTCCCTCCTATGACGGTCTCAGTTCAGATGTTTAACTCATCCAGTCCTGCTTGAGCAGCTGAGTTGGGCGTGATGCAGTACAGTTATTAGATAACAATTCAAAAGAAACACAGCGAAAGATCCCTTTATCAGCTAAGCCTCTTGTTTGTATTATCACTTAAATATTGTGTGTTCACATTACCCCAAAACAAAAAATCTACCTAGCATACTGTACATGCAGAAGGTAATGTTTAAGTTTTAATGAAAACAAATGTGCGGAACTGATAAATGGATGCTTCGTTATGTTTACTTTCGGACTGTTACCTAATAACTGTACTACATCATGCCTAATTCACTTCCTGAAGCAGAATTGCATGATTTAAACATGTGAACTCAAACTGTCGTAGAATGCATACAGTACGTTTCCAGACGGGGTTCCTGTACAAAATATTACGTGCTCTCTCCCCTTTAAAAGTCCTAGTAGTTTGTAAAGAGAATTTCCAAACACCCTATGTATGCTTCCATCACTGATAGAGTTTCCACTTATCAATCTGTATCTTCTCCTCACTTGTAGCAACCACAGTTTACTTTAGTCACATGTAATGACTAATAATGATTTAATGCGTCTTTACACAACTTTACATTGTCTCCTGTGTTATGTAACCCATGTCTCCTTAATTTAAATCCAACTCTTTCCTTCGTTCTACAGCAAATCTCCTTATCACAGTCTCATAGAACTGTATATGTAGAATATAAGAATTAAACAGAATTTCTATTTTCATTCGAATAACAACTTACGATTACATATCTTGCATAAGTGTATGTATAGAGTACTTTGCCTTTTTTTATCTTAATGCTCAATGTTCGCTAGTTTATTGAGAATGCTCGTTGGCCAATGTGAAACAAATATATTTACTTGCCTATTTTGGTGACAGTTAAACGTATTAAGGGAGTAGCTGCTCAGTATCACACATTCTGTAACCCTTGCTTCTCTAAATTTCTTTTGGTGCACAGTTCAGAACCTACTCTTCTGTAGTTTACCAACTGTGCATCCTACAGCCAAGTCGCTAACAGCTACCGATACTATCTGATGATAATGGTACAAGTTGAACATGTAAAGATTATTTCCATTTTTATTTCTGTGGGAATGTTGTTTTTATGTATTTAAACTACGCTGATGACTAGTTGTCATATCAGTTCTACCTAAATGTTGACCTTAGCTTGTATCTTTTATTTGTACTTTAATTTATTCAGCCTGTTGTTTGCTAAGCGATGCTACTAGTGTGGGGGCTAAACCGATTAGCACAGGGGTAAGTGTCTCAGAGGACCCACTACTGATGTTGAAAGTGTGTGTTCTATTAGTTGTGTCTGGACAAATTCTCAGCAGCATTGTCTGCAGTAGGCTGCGCTCTGTCCTCTGCGTGCACTGCGTGACCACACCCTGTGTCTCTGCACAGCACTCCAGCCGCTGGAGACAGCGAGGTCACCCCCACCAGTCAGCTGCACATGGGCCACAAAAACTGCAGCAGGGCTCCTGTTCCAGATGCAAAGCACACAGCTACCTGCCCCACTCCCACATTTGATGATGCTTCCGTCTCTTTCCTGAGGTGAGTACTGTCGCTATACATGCACGATTTCCACATTCACTATACCACTTATGAGGGCGTTAGCCAAGTGATCTTATCCAAACACAGAATTTCACTTTATTGTATTTTTCGATAAAATACACTCCTGGAAATGGAAAAAAGAACACATTGACACCGGTGTGTCAGACCCACCATACTTGCTCCGGACACTGCGAGAGGGCTGTACAAGCAATGATCACACGCACGGCACAGCGGACACACCAGGAACCGCGGTGTTGGCCGTCGAATGGCGCTAGCTGCGCAGCATTTGTGCACCGCCGCCGTCAGTGTCAGCCAGTTTGCCGTGGCATACGGAGCTCCATCGCAGTCTTTAACACTGGTAGCATGCCGCAACAGCGTGGACGTGAACCGTATGTGCAGTTGACGGACTTTGAGCGAGGGCGTATAGTGGGCATGCGGGAGGCCGGGTGGACGTACCGCCGAATTGCTCAACACGTGGGGCGTGAGGTCTCCACAGTACATCGATGTTGTCGCCAGTGGTCGGCGGAAGGTGCACGTGCCCGTCGACCTGGGACCGGACCGCAGCGACGCACGGATGCACGCCAAGACCGTAGGATCCTACGCAGTGCCGTAGGGGACCGCACCGCCACTTCCCAGCAAATTAGGGACGCTGTTGCTCCTGGGGTATCGGCGAGGACCATTCGCAACCGTCTCCATGAAGCTGGGCTACGGTCCCGCACACCGTTACTCTCCAAATGTAGTGAATGAATAGGTGTGTCGGGTGAAAGCTATCATTTCAGTGGTGGTTTCCCATCTCCTAAAGTAAATTTGTATCAAATTGGTGTTACAGCTACATCTTTGCATTGTAACTAAAATATTACTTTAATGTGAATAAATAATTATGTACAAGTTCGTTATGGTCGTCAAAAGGAAATGATGATGGGTCATTATGAAGGAAAAGATGTAAAAATAATATCCATCAGGAGAATAAGGTTATGGAATGTTGTAGAGTGAAGTTTAATTTTTATGTGATTTCCTGCACTTTTTCTTCAAATTAGTTTTTGACGTTTCAGTATTTAGTAACAGCTGAAAACTTGCGCCATACTGGGTGTACAATACTTGTTTAACATTTGCAACAAGCAGCCTTAACTAGTAGGCCATCCTATCAAACGACCTCACTTATTTCCATGTTCATTTTGCAGACACTCTAATTACGTTTCACGGGATGAGCCGGAATAGCACCATTGAATGAATGGCGTCTGTAAGAGACGGAGGTTCAGTCTGCCACGAGAGCTGAATATGAGGTCGTCTAGCAGTAGTTGTTGGAAATCATTTGTTGGAACATCAGCCTCAACGAAACTGGGAGTCACACGTGCAGTCGTGTGGCGAGGCAGCCTAGTAGTAAAGGCGACTGCTTGTGATGAGCGAGAAATACGTATTCGACATCCAGTATGGGACAAATTTTCGGTGGTCACTACATAATGGTCAAGATGGCTGCTCATGTTAATCCGGCAATCCAGCTGCGCGTGTGGTCAGGTCGAGTCGTGTGTAGTGGCGTACGACGTCTTCTGTAAACAAATCCCTGCAATTGACAGTGTGTCACAGGTGTTGTGGGTACAGATCTTGACTCAGCATGGGGAAATTTCTGCGTAAATGGATCCTGATATCGACTTATATTAATGCAAATCGATTGTCGATGGTAGCAGATAATGGTAGATGACTTTACGAAAAACTGTGAGTGCACAGTGCATTACATTTGTTACATATTTAAAGACCTGCTACCTGACATTTTAAAAAGCATGTCGTGCATTATGCAATTTTACATATAATACTGCATTGTTCTACATCACTAGTAAAATTAGTTTTGAGCTATAAAAGGAGGGTAATAACAATGAATTACAAAATAAATTAAATTAGTTGTAGGAAATAGAGTATTAATAAATGATATTAATTAGAACAGAAAATAGAAACATGGGAAAGGAATGATCTCCAAATATTATTTTACTGTTAAAACAAAATATAACATATAAATTATGATTTGTGTGGTTGCCATTCCATGTGGGAGGGCCTTGGCAGAAACCTTACTAAATGAAATACATCACGAGTGACTGCGAGTGTATTTGTTTATACTGTCTATGGAGTAGCGACACTAATTAGATCTTGTCTAGGGCATACTATTGCACTATTTGTGTTGCCATGGCTAGATGTAGTTACCCATATACATGTCGTATGTGTGCTGTTATCTTGTATGTCTCTGAGCATGATGTTTTTATCTTTAAGCAATGTCATAGGCTGGAGTGGAACCACAGTACCTAAAGATTCGCCTCACCATATAGCATATTCCTTAGATGTAATGAGTGTCTCAGTTCTTCAATTAGTCGTTTTCCTTCCCATTTTTAACTGTTGCATTGAAAATGCATATCAGGTAAATGAAAAAATCACATGCGATGCCTCCTTTCTTATAGTTATCTTTCTTTGTCTGTTTCAGGTATTGAACATCTTATGAGTCTTTGTCTGATGTTGTTGCTGTGCTTGTGTCATTTTCTGTTCCCGCATTTACGTCAATGTCTGTGGTGTGTCTGAGTTTGTGTCCTCCCAAGGATCGTGTTGTTGTGGTTGTTATGTGCTTGTCTGAGATCTGCCTTATGAGTTTCCTCGTCTGTAGATTTCGTGCAGTGTTCTTGAAACATTAACAGTTGCGTTGCTTAGAGCACACTATTTGTCTGGGTCTCGTAGCATTTCTCTGATGTCGTTATGCTCTGTTACAGATCTTACATGTGTGAGGGTGTTGAATGTAATGTCACATGTTCAGGAGACCCATATTCCCCACATGTGCGTGTAGTACTTTAGCTAAGGCCCACTCCGTTCAAGCCCAGTCGCAATGTGAACAACGGCACGGCTTGGATCTGTATGCTTCTGATGAAGCTGTACCTGTAAATTGTGGAAGAAGGAGAAAACACGATGGCCTTTGTCGGTCATCTCCCAGTCCATTTTTCAGGTCTCAAGGTGGCTGTTATTTAATTGACTCGTGTCTGCAAAGTTTTCCCCTGTTATTACTGGAATCTTGTAGTGTGTACCCCTCATGACCCAGCACACCGCCGCTCTGTGGTGGATAATGACGTCAGTGCGGCAAGACCCCAGAACCACACACAAGGCTTCTACTGACGTGGTGCCAAAAGCACGCAGCATTCTGAGTAGCATGCTCCTGTGTCCTAGCCTCACTGTGCTTCCATAGGCCACTGGACACAGGCAGTGTGTTTATGCACCTGCTGCGAAGCATAGTAAGGCTCCCAAGAGAGCTGTATTACATGTTTGTAGTGAATGCACAGGACCATATAGTGATTTCATTGCTAATGCACTTACTGTTAAAGTCAAATACTATGTATTTTGCATGTGAACAATGCGTATACATGCCCTCAATTAGCAACAATGACAGTATTCAACATGCTTTCTTAATATAATTAAGGCGTAATAAAATAAGCTATTGTGTGACATACGAATTTCTTTATTATTCAAGGGGATATATGGGAGCGAAAGAAGAATTGTAAAGTTTATATTTTGGTACAAAGTCCATACGTGAATTTAAGGGAATACAACGCCTGTTCCACAGAGATTCCAGTACTTCGTGCTTTGGTGAACCAGGACAGTAAGCCATGGGCATGCATAAACTGTAGATTCAATTTACATTTAGAAGCCTCGTACGCCATAGGTGGACAATACAATTCACACACAATGATACATAATCGTGGAAGACAGAACACTTATTCTGAAGTTATATCACGAACTGGTAACTGACAAGCATTTGCCAAATCTCGTGCATAAAAGTAATGCAGGTGATGTAACACAAGAAGAGGTGCATGCTAACAGCCAACGAGAAGAAAGTATACAAAAAAATTATTAAAGAGACAGACCACAGCGGGAATCTGTAGAAATGCCAGGTACCTCTCTGCTTGAGGTGACAAGCAAACATGCACACCGCAAAACATACAACATCGTTATGCACAGTGTACATACTGTTGAGGAAAAAGTTTAAAATATATTGTATGTAGTATATTCAAAATTAGTGAATCTCAGTAAAGTACGTGACAGAAAAGGAATTATACCAATTTATAGAGTTACGAAAACCTGAGGGACGCAATCCTAATAAAATATGAAAAAGCGATGAGGGAACTACTGGAGAAGGAAATAAATGTTAGAACAGAACACAAACAAACTACGACAGTATTTAAAAGACTGGTCGAGAATTGTGTTAGTAAGGATAACAAGAAGAGAGCAGAACGTGTGTCGAGAAAGACTTTTGTTATGCATGGTTCCAATAAGCACATCGATGTACAGGTAGAAGAAAGTTAAGACCTTCCTCGCTGACGGCTGTGCGAAGGCGTAAAACAACTTACATAAAAGATCACAAGTTATGAAAGACTAAGTGCCTACGAATGATAGCCTCAGAAACGGAGAGGCTTCGAACGTGCCAGTGTCGTCGGCATCTAGAGAAAGTGGCTGGAGACCAGTAAAACCACGAGCAGACAGTGATGTGTTGAGCGCCCACATCCCATCTCAGAACACTGAGGTCAGAGTTTTGTACAGCAGGGCAGGTGGTGGTCTGGCGGCACAGTAGAATTCTGGTGCCAGCACAAGTGGTTCACAGCAAAAACCTGGCACACGTTGTTGAATGTGAATATGCATACTGCATGATCTGATACAAGTTTGCATGTGGACAGATTAAATCATCATTGTTGGATCTTGCCCACTCGTCTTGTATAGGGTGCCTAATGGATGCTGCATTCTCAGAATTCTACACAATAACTTAAGCTTAAAACGTTAGTAGCTTTATTTCTATAAAGCAGATTGACAATACTTAACTTTAATGTAAAAAGGTGTCACAAGCGATGGGCGACATGCAATATAAAGTAGTCTAGTGCAATATGCAATGTTCAAGCAAGTCTGTCTCTCAGTTTGTGGATCACAACTACCAGTTCTCGTAGCACTCTCTGCTAGTCCATGCTAATGCTGTCCACTAATGTCTGGCCGCAGCTGGCAGGAGCGGCGCCTATATTCATTTCCCGCAGGTGTCAATCCAGTCATGGTGCGGTCCTAATCAGTGCACCATTGGCCCATGTCGTTTCACTGCCTTCTCTGGTCTTGCGTTCTTCGTCTTGGTTAAAGGGGTCTTGTATTGAGTGCGACCATGGTGGCGGATGAATGAGTGTAGGCGCAACGATGGGCCGAAAGCTGTGGCTGCAGAGGACATCAAGCTTCCAGCCGTACCCCGCCATCCGGCCTGTGCTCTGGCAAAAATGGCCCCCTGGATACCACCAGAAGGGTATGCGTCCACCTCCTGGTGTAGAACATGTAGAAGGCGGCGACTGTTGTGTTGTGGGCGGATCCAGCTCTATAGGTAGGACGAGAGGGGACGGAGGAGGCGAAGGCTCCACCTCAATGGGGTCGTCCTGCAGTGTCTTGATGTGCTGTGGCCACTTTGCTCTCTGGACCCGTGAATCAGGGGGAAGAGACACTCAAAAATCGTTGTGTACAGGACAGTGGCGAAGTTGATTTTGATGGCGGCACTGCAAAGCATCTGGAACTTAAAAAAGATACATGCAAGCGCCAAGTCGATGGACCATCCCATCCTTGTCGCCCACTGTTTGGTCTTGCCCACTCGCCTCGTATAGGTTGCTGCCTTCTCGGAATTCTATATAACAATTCAAGTTAATAACTTTAATAGTTTCACTTCGTTAAAGCAGATTGACAATGCATAATTTTAATGTACAAAGGTGTCGCAAACGATGAGGGACACGCAATATAAATCAGAGTCTTGTGTAACATGCAGTGTTCAGGCAAGTCTGTCACAAAGTTTGTGGATCACAACTATCAGTTCTCGTAGCACTCTCTGCTATGCCATGCTAATTCTGTCCACAAATGTCCAGGCGAGGCTGTCAGGAGCGGCGCTTATATACACTTCTTGCAGGTATGGTGCGGCCCTAATCAGTGCACCATTGGCCCATGTCGTTTCACTGCCTTCTCTGGTCTTGAGTTCTTTTTCTTCGTTCTGGCGCTCGTGGTTATGCCAGAACCGTCACTACCACTGTAGTGGCAGCAGGCTCATCGAGACTGGACAGTGGATCACTGGAAACGTATGTTCTAGTAGGATGAATCATGTTCTTTTGGTTACATTATGCTGATGGCCATGTCCAGACATGCCACCGTCCAGGTGGACAGTTACCCAAAAGATGCACAGGTCCATATATGCTGCACAGTGAGAGCCGGAGTATGTGGTGGGTGCTATCACCTGGGCTTACATGACATCTGTCACCGATGCCACCATGACAGCTGAGGATTACCTGTACACTAATGCGGATAACCTGTACATTTTCATACTTTATGTCTTCCTCAACGACTATGACCCTGTCACGAAGACAGGATTGTGGTACAGTGACTGGAGGAGAATGATACTGAACTCCTCTTGTCTTGTCCACATAATTTGCAGCGTGTGAACCTGATGGAACACATTTAGCTAGCTCTCAGACGTCACCTCCACGAATACAAAGCAGTAGTCCATAATTTTCGAGAGCACAGTGTTGTGTAAATGTAGAGATAACACACACATAAATTTAATCAGAATTATGCACAGAAAGGCTAAATAAGGGTGACAGTTACACTGAATCTGATTCTTTGGCATTACACATTGCACACTACAAGCAAAGCAAAGTAGGTGCCAACAGAACAGTTAGTGGCCGAGGACGGAACGCAACAGCAGGCATAGTAAGGAATTACACAACATGTCCCCACTGTCCTCTTTCATCCCCCTCACCATAGAGGATTTCTCTGCATCTACTATCCAGCATGGTAGCCATCCATCTTGGGCAGCTGTCAGGTACCCTCTTGGTCCTAGCCCCCTAACAACACAGGGATCGCACTGCTGATGTCTGAGCTGCAAACTCCCCACATTTGCCAAGCACTACATGCCCATCTTCTTGGGGAATCAGGACTCCTGGTCACAGCCATCATGCCAGGTGGCCTTTGCTGTGGCTGGGCGGCGCCTGTGGAGAGACCCTCTGATCAGAGTGCGTGGCATCAGGGCGCACGACCTACAATAAAGTGCACCAAGTCATCTCTTGTTGGTGACTGGCGCCAGCAATCTCTAAGAAGGGCAGGGTAAACTACAATGTTGACAGATATGATCCTGAATTGTTCTCCTCCGTAGTTACACCATGAGAGGAAGAAAGGAGTATGGAAAAGAGAGAACATCGTTCGCCAAGTTATTTAGTCTGCAGCAGAATAGATGGGCACTGCTTTCTGGCTATAAAGCCTCTATTTTCTTTATCAAGAACCTGGAGGACGAGTTTGACGAAGTGGCTGTATTATCGAAAATGAGAAATGCGGCAGTCCTAAATTAGACAGTATCCTGAGCCCAGCCCTGGGCGTTGCTCGCCTGTGACCTGCTCAGTCATATTCCTCTTCCTGTCATCCCCCATCAACATGGTCCCCCACAACATGGTCGAGGGGATTATTTTCCACCAGGACCTTCTCTTGCAATCTGACGACAAGCACCACACCAATTTAGAACAGTGGGGTGTTCATGTCATTCGGCATATCTATACGGGACTGAAAAACAATATGGTTGCTACTGGTGCCTACATCTTGCCCTTTGAAGTTGGTTCATTTCCCAAAAAATCAAGGTGATGGTATATCGATGTGATGTAAAACCATACGTCCTACCCCCTATATGGTGCTTGAACTGCTGGTAATTTGGGAATATGTTTTCCCACAGCAATTCCAGCACCACATGTTGAGACTTGCAAACCGTTACAACATTCTCCTTTCAAGGCAACAATTTCTACCCGTAATGAAATGGCAAACTTTTGCATGGTAAGAAAACACACTCATAACCAACTAACTGTATAAAACACGTAAGCACGTTGAGTAAAAGCCTTAAAAGGTACTGAATAGAAAAAACACACAACAGTTCTTGCTGGCTATAAACAATATAAAATAATCCACTACGGCATACATTAACAACCTTGCTTGATTATAGCCATATATACATAAACACAAATTTACATAAGTTAGAGCTTCCAGATGAGCAGGAATTCCTTATGCAATTGACTCGTTCTTACTACGAGGAAAAAGGAATTTCTTCTTCTTTCTTGGAGTACCTTTTACATGTGAGTCTAGTAATACCAGTTATGGTAGGCGAGAGAATGGATCACTCTTAGTGCCTTGCATTTTAAACAGTACAACCATTGGTGCCTTAGACTTTCACAGACATAGCAGAGGCTAACAGTCGAATAAACCCGTAGGTGGCCGGCCGCGGTGGCCGAGCGGTTCTAGCCGCTTCAGTCCAGAACCGCGCGACTGCTACAGTCGCAGGTTTGAATCCTGCCTCGGGCATGGATGTGTGATGTCCTTAGGTTAGTTAGGTTTAAGTAGTTATATGTTCTAGGGGCCTGATGACCTGATGTTAAGTCTCATAGTGCTCAGAGCCATTTGAACCAAACCCGTAGGTAAGCTGGGAGAGGAAAGAAGCAATCCGAACCACAGATTTACTCTGACTCGCCCCCCTTTGGTCCTCAAAAGGGGACAAACGGACCACCCTTTCTAATATTACCACCTTCCCGCAGGTGGGCAGACGAGAATGAATGGCGGGAAACCCCCAAAATATACGGTTGATATAATTAACATGAATAAGTACATTGAATTCAATTAAACTTCAGAAAATCTGTAACAATCAATACTCAACTTCTGGTGCGTTACGACTCCCAGGCTGAACCAACGCAACACCTCTGCCGAGCCGCCCGCTGCCAGGCATTTCAACGGACGCAGGAAGGCGCGCCGATTTTCAGAACCTCCTCGCCGGTTGACAGCATACGGCCGAACTGCAAATTAGGCCCCTCGCAGACCCACGCTCAGGAAGACTCCTTTCGCGACGAGCAGTTAATGCCGCATACCATGGAGCCGCTGTTCGCGTCGCTTACGCTGATGCCGCGGTCTGCGCGCTGTCCCTCTGGCACCAGCAGAGAAGTCGCTTCTTCATGCCGCAACTGCAAACTCTCCACAAGAGCCCACACAGCCAAATCATAAACCCACGCGAACATCCCACTTTTCCCCTTTCCCTCTAGAGGGAGACACCGAAGCCTTCAATTGCGACAACAGCACCACCGTCAGAGAAAGGAGGCCGACTGCTTCACGCTACGTGCTGTGGCGCGCTTTTCAAAGCTAACTTTACTATGGCTCACCAGTGGTCCCAACACCACCAGTCCCTAGCAGTTCCAGGTCTGAGGACGAGGTGGAGATCGTAGAATCCCTCAAGGTCCTAGATCTTGCTGACGCTTCAGACGCAACAGTCCTGGATACCAGCACTCGTGGTGACACTGAGGCATAAACTTTCTCCTTGATCCCTTCGTGCATTCCCAAATGACTGACTACCTATTGCTCCAGTGGAACTGCGGCGGTTTTTTCTCCCACCTCGCTGAATTATGACAACTTTTGAGCATTACATTTGCGTTTTGCATTGCTTTTCAGGAAACGTGGTTTCCTGTGATGTCGACCCCAGCCCTTTCTGCCTGACATGGGTACTACAAAAAATGTACTGACTGTGACAGACTGCAAGGTGGAGTCTGCATCTACCTATGTCTGTAGCGAACCTATGCTCTTTGAAACACTTTTGGGAGCTGTGAGGACAATGCAGGAAATTACCATCAGCAGTATATACGTCCCTCCAGACGATGAAGTTTTGCACCATGTATTAGCTGCCCTAATTTCTCAAGTCCCACCCCCACCCCCACTTTTCCTACTTCTGGGTGATTTTAATGCCCCTAACTTTGTTTGGGGTGGAACCAAGATTGCTGCTGTGGTAAGGTTTTCAATGATCTACTAACTCACCTCAGTTTTTGCCTCCTCATTACAGGTGCCCCCATTCACTTTAGTGTGGCATATGACACATACTGAGCCGTTGATCCCTTGGTTTGCAGTCCTGGTCTGCTCCTTTATATCCACTGGAGATCTCACGACGAATTGTGTGGTAGTGACCACTTTCCACTCTTTCTGTCCCTACCCCAGCATCGCCTGGACACTTGCCCATATGGGCTCTTACCAAGGCTGAATGGGATGCTTTCAAGTGCACTACAACTGTAGAATCTCCTTTTTATAGGACCACCATTACTACCATTGTTGCCCAAGCTGAATCTTGAATCTCTAGTTCCTCAGGTTGCCCCAGTGGAAATCAGTGCCTTGGTGGTCACTCAAAATCGCTGTGGCCATTAGAGACTGTAGGTGGGCCCTTCAACATCATAAGCACCATGGATTTCTAGAGCACGTCATTGCCTTCAAACAGCATCGTGTCCAGGTATGTCAGCTCATTGCATGATGGTAGTATTGGGGACGATACAACTCCACCATTGGCACAAGAACCTCTCCTTCCCAGGCCTGGACCAAGTTCAGATGCCTTTACGGATATGAGACTCATGCAGGTATACATGGAATTTCGAGATGGAGCTGTATATGCTGATCCACACATAATTGGAGAATGTCTCGTGGATCATTATCTTCGCACCTCAGCATCTGAGAATTAAACAGTGATGAAACGACAATTCCTATCTCTCGCTCCACACCAATCCGAGACATATGGTGCTCCCTTCAGTGAGTGGGAATTGCTCAGTGCCCTTGCCAATTCTCCTGACTCAACCCCTGGGGCAGACCACATCAATTCCCAAAAGCTTAAACGTCTGTCAGTGGATTATCAGTGCCACATCCTTGTCATCATCAACTGAATCTTGAGCGATGGCGACTCCCCATCGCAGTACCAGGAGAGTATGATCATCCCAGTGCTAAAGCCTGGTAAGAACTTGCTAGATTTGGACTATTATCGTCCTATCAGCCTCACCAACGTTCTGGGCAAGCTGCTTGAATGTATGGTGAGCTGGCCGTTGTGTTGGCTCCTCAAGTCTCAGGGCGGTTTTTGGCGAGTTCGCTCTACCACTGACAACTTACTCTACCCGGAGACTGCGATCTGAATGGTCTTTTCCCGGCGTCAGCACCTCATTTCCACCTTTTTTGGTCTGACGAAAGCCTACAATATCACTTGGCGACACCACATCTTCTTTACTCTGCATGAGTGGTGTCTTTGGGGCCCGCTCCCGATTTTTATACGGAACTTTTTGTCGCTACGCATTTCAGAGCTCGAGCTGGTGCCTCACACTGTTCGCCTCACATCCAAGGGAATGGGGTCCCTCACGGCTCTGTCCTGAGCGTTCCAATCTTTTTAATCATCATTAATGGTCCTCAATATCTCCTTACCTATATTCTGATGATTTTTGTATTTCCCTTTGCTCCTCTTCTGTTGGTGTGGCTGAACGTCGACTGCTGGAAGTTATACAAAAGGTGCAGCAGTGGGTCCTCACTCACAGGTTTCAGTGTTCAGCTGCCAAGACTTGTCATGCCCTTCTGTTTTTGTTGTACTGCCATCTCCATCTGTAACTTTACCTTGATGACCAACTACTTAATGTAGTGGAGACATTCTGCTTTTTGGGACTGGTCTTTGATACTTGCTTAACTTGGCTTCCCCATCTTCGTCAGCTTAAGGAAATGTGCTGGCAGCATGTTAATGTTATTCAGTGCCTGCACCACAACGAATGGGGTTCTAATCGCCCTACACTGCTGCAGCTGTGCAAAGCACTTTGCAGCCCCTTCTTTCCTATAGATGCCTGGTGTGTGGTTCTGCTTTGCCATCAGCATTCCAGCTGCTGGACTCTATACACCACTGTGCGACAGGAGCTTCCCAAACCAGCGTCCTTGTAAAGGCTGGTGTTTCTCCATTGCGAATTAGGTGACAGCAGTTGCTTGCAAATTATACTTCCCATATTCATTATTCGCCTTACCATTCAAATTATGATCTCCTTTCCCTAATATGGCTAACCATCCCTGACAAGCCGGCCGCGGTGGTCTAGCGGTTCTGGCGCTGTAGTCCGGAACCGCGGGACTGCTACGGTCGCAGGTTCGAATCCTGCCTCGGGCATGGGTGTGTGTGATGTCCTTAGGTTAGTTAGGTTTAAGTAGTTCTACGTTCTAAGGGACTTATGACCTAAGATGTTGAGTCCCATAGTGCTCAGAGCCATTTGAACCATCCCTGACAACAGCAGCGCACATTGTGGATGCCAATTGCAATTTGTGTTTGCTTCTTACTGATCTCGACACTTTCCTTCTATCACTTTTCTATGTACAAAATTGTTAAGGCTTTCGTGGCCACTTGTTGACAAACTGCCTATTGGCTTCTGTCTCGGGTTCTTCGGCCGACGTTCATCTAATGATTTTTCTGGAGTTTCGCCAGCACGAGTGGCTGGCATTGTCAAAGCTTCACCCTCCATTGCCGGTGGTGAACTGGAGGCGAGCTCGCGGCCGCAGACTATATGTAAACACGGCGTAAAGACGATTTTCAAATCGACAAGGAAGATCAAAGAGTGTCTTAGATCGGCGAAGGAGAAAAGAGACCCACTTGCAATGTCGGGAATATACCGTATTCCATGCACATGCGGAAAAGTTTATGTCGGAATGACTGGACGATCAATTAACACCAGGATCAAAGAGCATAAGCGACATTGCAGGTTGGGGCAGGTGGAGAAATCGGCTGTGGCAGAGCATGCACTGAATGAGACCGACCACGCAATAAAATTCTCCGACACGCAAGTTCTGGCTGTAGAGAAGCACTATCACACGCACTTGTTCAGAGTAGCTGTAGAAATACAAAAACACGCTAATAGTTTCAACAAGAAAGAGGAAAGCCTTAAGGTAAACGGATCCTGGCTGCCCATACTGCAGCGAACGACCGTCGCAGGTAGCAAGAGGAGAACCGCACCGGAAATGACCGCGGAGAAGCCCTCGGACGTTGGCGCGCCAGGTACATATAGTCTGCGGCCAGAGCTCGGCCCCAGTTCACCACCGGCAATGGAGGGTGAAGCTTTGACAATGCCAGCCACTCGTGCTGGCGAAACGTCAGAAAAATCATTAGATGAACGTCGGCCGAAGAACCCGAGACAGAAGCCAATAGGCAGTTTGTCAACAAGTGACCACCAAAGCCTTAACAATTTTGTATTATGCATCTACGGGGAGGAGATTTGCAGATTGTACCGACGCCTTGAGTACGACGGAAGAAGAAAGCGCGACTGATGTCCTCTCTCGCCTTTCTGTCACGGTGCCGAGATGAATGTGCTACACCGAAGTTCTTGAGATGCAAGCGCATATTCACCACCGCCCAAGCACATCGTATCTACGACAGAATGGAACGAGCTTTTCTTCGTGAGCGAATACATACAACACGGAGAGACTTGGCAAGAACGGATCGGGAACTTCTGAGCATTTTCTATCAACTAAGTAGCAGAATGCATCGAGACGACTGGGACAAGATCGACAGCATCACTCACAGGAGCATGCAGAACGAACTCGAGCGCTGCACTGAGCGGCAAAAGAAAAAGTTTGAAAGATGCCGGAAGAAGACCGACAAGGCGATTCCTGACATGTCACACACAGTGGTCAACCTCACTGAACGACAATTGACCGAAGAGGAAGTGTCTGTTCTTCAAAAAGGAGGGAATTTCGCTATCATCCCGAGAACTATACCTATGGAGGACATCATTGCCTACACCGAAGCAGCCATTCGGACCCTTCCTTGTGAAAGGGCAGAGGAAATACGCACTGTAACAGCCAGGATACTGCGCCGAGCAAAACCACCAGCTTGCAACATGAAGAAAGAAGAGGTACAAGCCATTAAGAATCTCAACGCCGACAAGAGTGTATTGGTACTGCTTGCCGATAAGGGGAATGCGACCGTCGTAATGAAGACCGAAAATTATGAGCAAAAGATCCGAGACCTATTAGATCCGACGACGTACCGAAAACTAAGCGCAGATCCAACGCAGCGTATCACTCGGAATACGAATCGATTAATCAAGGCGTCTTCTCTGCCGGCGGACATACAGAGAAACCTGCGCAACACAGAAGCCCTACCGCCTCGGCTGTATGGATTACCCAAGATCCATAAGAACAACGTTCCACTGAGACCGATCGTTAGCGCTCCTGGCTCACCAACGTATAAACTGGCGAAACACTTGGCCTCTCTGCTCCAGCCACACGTGGGGAAGACCGACACATACATTAAGGACTCAGGACATTTCATTGAGAAGCTGAAGGAACTGAAACTTGCACCAAACGACATAATGGTCAGCTTCGATGTTGTTTCGTTATTTACGAAAGTACTACTCAGTGACGCTCTGGAGCACATCGGTTCCATGTTCCCGCAAGACATCAAAAAGCTCTTCCATGCATGTCTCACCACGAGCGATTTCACGTGGAATGGCGATTTCTACGAACAGCTGGAAGGTGTCGCCATGGGTAGTCCTCTCAGTCCAGTGGTGGCCAACTTCTTCATGGAACAATTCGAAGCACAGGCACTGGACTCGGCGACTTGCAAACCTAAGGTGTGGTACAGGTACGTCGATGATACTTTCGTGGTGTGGAAACCACTTGGTGAATTCCTAAGACACTTGAACAGCCTCCGTGCCAACATAACATTTACCATGGAAGTAGAAAAGGACAAGAAACTGCCATTTCTAGATGTGCTGGTCACAAGGGACGGCGAAAACCTGGGACACAGCGTGTATCGGAAACCGACACACACGGACCGATACCTGCTCAATCTGTCAAACCACCACCCCAGCCAGAGAAGAGGCATGATTAGTACGCTCGTAACGAGAACAGGACGAATATGTGAACCTCAACACCTCAAACGAGAAATGCAACACCTGGAAACTGCTCTGCGGAGCAATGGGTACTCCACAAATTACATTAGCAGTGTAACAGAGCCAAACACTCGGCGAAGTAAGGAACCAGAAAAAGAAATGTCGGGCACGGCCTTTCTGCCATACATTCCCAGAGTGACGGACAGAATCGGCCGTATATTGCGCAAACACGGCGTAAAGACGATTTTCAAACCGACAAGGAAGATCAAAGAGTGTCTTAGATCGGCGAAGGAGAAAAGAGACCCACTTGCAATGTCGGGAATATACCGTATACCATGCACATGCGGAAAAGTTTATGTCGGAATGACTGGACGATCAATTAACACCAGGATCAAAGAGCATAAGCGACATTGCAGGTTGGGGCAGGTGGAGAAATCGGCTGTGGCAGAGCACGCACTGAATCAGACCGACCACGTAATAAAATTCGCCGACACGCAAGTTCTGGCTGTAGAGAAGCACTACCACACGCGCTTGTTTAGAGAAGCTGTAGAAATACAAAAACACGCTGATAGTTTCAACAAGAAAGAGGAAAGCCTTAAGGTAAACGGATCCTGGCTGCCCGTACTGCAGCGAACGACCGTCGCAGGTAGCAAGAGGAGAACCGCACCGGAAATGACGGCGGAGAAGCCCTGGGACGTTGGCGCGCCATGTACATATAGTCTGCGGCCGCGAGCTCGGCT
Source organism: Schistocerca serialis cubense (assembly GCF_023864345.2). Lineage (NCBI taxonomy): Eukaryota > Metazoa > Arthropoda > Insecta > Orthoptera > Acrididae > Schistocerca > Schistocerca serialis. Next base: position 167,004,323 of record NC_064648.1, read on the forward strand.
CCAGTTCACCACCGGCAATGGAGGGTGAAGCTTTGACAATGCCAGCCACTCGTGCTGGCGGAACGTCAGAAAAATCACTTTTCTATGTGTTCACTTTGTGGTCCATACCACAGCCACTGGTTCGTCTGGACCTATCGCAAAGCCCAAAAGGCTCAGTTCTACCTGTGGCCTCCACTGGCAGTTTTTCTCTATTGTTGGTGAGTTTCAGGACTCAGAAACAGTCTACACAGATGGCTCAATGGCTCTTGTTGGCTTCACTTACGCTCACGTTGGAGATGCTGAACAGAGCTCCTAGCTGGATTGCGTCAGTGTTTTCACTGCACAGTTGGTAGCTATCTCGCGCACTCTTCAGCATATCCATTCCTGCACAGGTGAGTCCTTCGTCATCTCTAGTGACTCTTTAAGTAGCGTACAAGCTCTCTATCAGTGGTTCCCTCACCACCCTTTGCTGTTAACTATCCAGCAGTCTATTTGTGCCCTCGGCGACAGCGGACATTCGGTGACCTACATTAGGACCCCAGGACATGCTGGGATCCTGGGCAATGAACTTGCTGGCAGGCTGACCAAACATGCTACCAGTAAACCAACTCTGGAAATCTTCGCACTGGAGACTGATCTCCAGTTGGTCTTATGCTGTAAAGTTTTCAGGATCTGGGATGCTTAATGACACACGGTCAGTACACCAAATAAACTATGTGTTGTCAAGGAGAATACAAATCTGTGATAATTATCCATGCAAGCCACTCGCAGGGAGTCTGTTGTCCTTTGCTAACCCCACATCAGCCGCACCTGGCTGACACATACACACCTCCTCCGTCGCTAGGACGTACCTCAGTGTTGCTGTAGGTCCCACTTGACTGTCGTCCTCATCTTACTGGACTGCTCTAGTTTAGTTGCTCTGCAGTGGACTTTTAACCTACCCATCACACTGTTAACGGTGTTGGGAGTCAATGTCTTAACAGTTGACATCGTTTTACGTTTTATTTGTGAGGGGAATTTTTATCACACAATCTAATGGTGAGCATCTGGCTTTTTCTATCTTTATTTTAACTCTTCCTCACTCTTTCTTTGCTGTTTTTTAGCCTTGGTGTTCGTATTTTCCCTGTCCAAGTTCGTCTAGCCATGTCTTTAAGGCTGGAGGTTTTAGTGTGTTGCCGAGTGGCTCGCTCATCCTTTATTCCTGTTGTGATCACCCAGTCCTGGCCATCTGCTGCATTGTTCTGATACCATCCACTGTTTTTTCTTTTAGTTTACGTTTTCCACTTTTGTTAGCCTTTTTTGTTTTCTTCTTCAGTGTGGTTTCCAGTCAGTCTTTCGCCTTGTACTTTCCCGAAATCGTTTTGGTAATGTTTTTAACCTGAGAGCTGTTTGAATGTTGGGTAATGGACAGATGACAGCGTAGTTTGATCCCTTTACTCACCACACCAACCAACCAATTAAAACTGCTTCTCATAAAGAATCGAGCTCAATGCAGTTTTCGTAGTACTATAGCTAGGAACATGTCAGATCTATTGCCAGAATGTACAGATATATTTTATATCAGACCTCAGCTTGTAAATCACATCCAGCGAGAATGATAGTTGGGTTTGACAATGCATATGACTGAGTGAAAAACAATTTTTAATATGACTGTGAGCAAAATGCGATTTAACGGATGAGTGACTAACATGATATACAGTGTTATAATTAACGAGGCATCCACAGTCATCGTTAGTCAGCATCTTATGACAACACTATACCCAGATTAGTATGGGATGGCTGCTGCCAGCAACATCACATGCTTCTGATTTTAAATCACATCTCGTAATATGACAAGGACTTCAGGTTTCCAAGATGAAGAAGATATGTAAGGAAAATGCTCATAAATCAGTTTGCAGTTCAACAGGAACTAAAATTTGCAGAAAACTGCACACGTTTGAACAGCGAGACCAGTAATTGACTACGAAACAGTTCCAGCTCATAAAACTAGCCTAAATATCATCTCCATAAATGCTTGCGGATCTTATGTATTTTCCCACAATTTACAATATGGTTTGAGTTAGTTAGGAACATAACCGTATGTCAGTGCTTCAAAGGCTAGACGGCTGTGACACAAAAATTACTTATAAGATACAAGTGGTAACTTTCATGAAGACTTATACCATTGGTAAAAGCATTTAGCAGTAGTATTTCCACTGTTCACAACATTTCCAAACAGAACACAGGCAGTGGTGTATTCCTTCATGTGTAATGACAGCACCTTCAAGACCATCTTTAGTGTCACAATGCTACAGGACTTGCAGATGTTGGATCTCAAGCCACGGAACTGAACGTCACGAAAGACAAGAAATTACTGCTATGTCCAAATGCATTCTCATTCCATATGAAGCATCTAGCAGATACACTTCGATCAATGTAGATCTAATAAATCACAAGCTAGATTCTGTTTCCGAGTATTAGTTGGACACAGTTTTTTTTCAGGGAATAATCTAAATAATCCCTTGCTGACCACAAAACTCAGAACCAGCAGGTAGGAGGTAATTTGTGATAATGTTCCCATCACAGATAAATTATACAGTTTCCTATCCCTCCAAGTTTACTTTGCCTGCAATTCTGAATAGTAGACAAACGATGAATGGAGCTGCATGGTGGAAAAAACATGTTCACCAACAGAGCAACTTACAAACACACGGAATTCAAGTGCATTCCTAAACCGAAATATACTGATCACCAATGCACTAAATCACTATTTTAAAGAAAAGAAATCCTATTAACTGTCTCTCAAAGTGAAAGATTAAAAAATCTGTTAAAGTCCTTGTTCATGCTAAGCAGGAAATCTAACTTGCGGTTGTGATGTGAAACAAAATTTAAACTGTCACTAATGTTCATTACATTACTTTGCAAATTCAACTTTTCTGAGTGGTTTTCCAGGGTATCATTTCACTTCAGTGCATGTTCCTTGTTTTCAGTGTGATTGGCTTCTTCTTTCTTAGTGCATTAGATTAATTTCACTTCAATTATTGTTTATGGCACATACTGTCTCTCAAATGGTTCAAATGGCTCTGAGCACTATGGGACTTAACTTCTAAGGTCATCAGTTCCCTAGAACTTAGAACTACTTAGACCGATCTAACCTAAGGACATCACACATATCCATGCCCATGGCAGGATTCGAACCTGCGAACGTAGCGGTCGCGCGGTTCCAGTCTGTAGCGCCTAGAACCGCTCGGCCACCCTGGCCGGGGGCCTCTCAAAACATCTTATTATAAGTGAATTATATTTTTATAGTAGGTTTGTGTTCCTGCTACTTTCATGAGGTGAAACATTATTTTTCATCACTAGAGAGGAAAAATTGTGCGCCAAAATTATAAATGAAAAACACTGTTTTGAGAATCATTCAGCTAAAAGTCCGTTAAGTATAACAAATATTTTATAAAGTCATTCTTACATTTCAGAGTGAATCATAAGTTACCCCATTTCCTGTTAGTATTTTACGTACAGTAATCCATATGCAGAGAGTGAACTTTTAATTTATGGGAGCACAATCAGTCCCATGGTTTGAGATCCTACATCTGCATGTACTGTAGCATTGTGACACTAAAGGCAGTCTTGAAGATGCTGTCATTACATAGAAAGTGACACACCACTGGCTGTGTTCTGTTAGGAAATTTATGGGAGCACAGTCAGTCCCATGGTTTGAGATCCTACATCTGCATGTACTGTAGCATTGTGACACTAAAGGCAGTCTTGAAGATGCTGTCATTACATAGAAAGTGACACACCACTGGCTGTGTTCTGTTAGGAAATTTTTTGGGCAGTGGAAGGACTGCTGCTAAATACTGAAAGAATTGGGAGTGACTCATTATTACTAACAAAGTTTATATGTATGTAATATTTGTCAAAAATATGGGAGAAAATGCTAGGAAAGCTTATGGCGTGTAGTTTTCATTTTCATGCATTCAATTTTGGGCATGGTTTGCAGGTCTCCACCAAATCCATTGTACATCAGTGCTAGAAACACCACTCAATAAATTGCCTGCTACACCACACCCCATCAGAGATCACTCGTGTACAGAAGGTGGCTATCATCGGTTCACAGTTGAGGCACGCCCATGCTGGGTGGTACCAATACCAGCCCCAATAACCACACATATGAAAGGCAAAGACTCATCGCTCTGTAGAAATTGTGTGTGGCTGCTTCAGCAACAGATTTAGAGTACAGAGTAGCGGATCATTTTTTAACAGCGATAAACTTTGTGGCGCAGAAGCCCACATACGACTGATCTAACAGAATATAGACTTGCAGCATCTTGTCCACCCAGAAAATCTGTTGGGTTGGAGGAGAGGGGATCATGCACTGGGTGTACTCATGAGCCAACGAGCTGTAATTAAAGTGGGGATTCCACAAAATATACAGTCGTAATGAGAAACCGTAGTAGATCAAGTGTCTTAAATTGTCACTGATTCTGGTCAGGTTATAAATGATTACCATTAAAGTACCAGTAATGATAGTTTAACGCCTGTTTGTGAAGCAGCTTCCATAGCTCCGTATTAAATTGCCCAAACAGCTCAGAGACCGGCTCTCATCTGTAGGAGTTTTTTGAATCTGGAGATGTGACTTTGACTCTGTCAGTGATCTGTGCATTTAAAAACTAAGTAGCACTACTTCAAACATTCAGTGTCACACCGTGGGTACACCTTCACCAGACTACACACACACACACGCACAAAACACACACGCACAAAACACACATACACTCAAACATATGTGCCAGGCAAACATAAATACACTGCCTTCACCGGGACCACACCAAGTGAAACACTGTGGGAGTCAAAAGGGCTTCAGAGCTGTTGGTTCCTGTACAGTCATTCAGGATTCACGTTTGTTTCTCTCTATATAGAAAAGAACCATTATTATCTCATGCAGTTATCATAACTATAAAATGAGTTTTGAGTATGTCAGCTGTATGATTTTCAATAGAATCAGCAACATTTGCAAATCTGTCTGCCCAAAATATTTCTAGAAAAAGGAATTATATATTTTATCGATCAGCGGATATTGGATTCATTAATTTAATACGTCATTTACCATTACTTCTTAATTGACTTTAGTTTCAGAAAATGTTACTAAATTCTTCTCCTGAACACATGTCGCACAGTGTGTTGTATCAGCATGTAGGTATTTTCGTTTAGAACCATCCTAGCGAGATTGTCGCATGTAAATTACATACTGCAGCACTTTCCACGAAACAAGATTTACTTTCCAACGTTGTCATATCGAGACAAGTACATTAAACTTTAATTTACTCTCATGATCTCGCTGTCGCCTTAAGGCGCATCACGGCCAGAGGAATATAAGACGAAAGTTTCTCTTTCTCTCTATCTCTCTCTCTCTCTCTCTCTCTCTCTCTCTCTCTCTTTGTCTCCCTCCCTCCCTCTCTCTCTCTCTCTCTCTCTCTCTCTCTCTTTCCCTATGTGTATGTTTCTGTGCGCGCGCGTGTGTGTGTGTGTGTGTGTGTGTGTGTGTGTGTGTGTGTGTGTGTGTGTTTGTGTGTTTGTTTGTTTGTGTTAGTTCTTGTGTGTATGTTCATCTGTCAATGAGTGTGATTGTGTGTAGGGGTAGAGGAGTCCAGTTTGGTATCATTGCTGTACCCTAAACGTCACTACTAAATGGTTTCCTGGTTAACAGTAGCTTTCTCTGTTTGACGAGTTTGTGTCAAGAAACTTGTTGATAATTGGGTTTACTTTTGCTCCTGTAATAACAGAAACTTATCTTTAAATAGCAGGAGACGTCATTAGCATTATTTGTCACATTTGCAAGTGTCAGAGAGGACTGCTGCACACAGAGATGTAGTAATGGCTGAACGAAGTGGAAGGAAACAACTTCTATAACGACAGAATTCTAAGGTCAAAAAACTAACGATCACGAATTAAAGTGACCAAATGTGATAACTTTGTATCTTGAGAGTTGGAGTGTAGGAATTTTTTGTGGAGAGTGCATGAAGAATTTGAGAGAATGACGTAACTGTGCATCTGTACGTTAATATAAAACAACTTTCTCAGTGTTCTGTATCACAGATGGGAGATTTATCAGTTGTCAGAGAGATGAGTTTTAGAATTGGTTACAGTTGTACCACTCCGATACGCTTCTTCATCGGAAGTGTGTGTCTGAAGGAAAGTATGAGAGTTTCTGTGCTTTGTGTAGGGCCCTCTCTGCAGCGGAGAAAGGCAGGAGGCTGATCAAGGCAGCTAACGATGGGACAGTGCAAGAGCTGCAAATGCTGCTGGCAGCTGGGGCTGATGTGGGTGCGACGGATGGGAACAAGAACACTGCGCTGCACTGGGCAGCCTGGGAGGGTCACGTGGAAGCGGCGAGCTGTCTGGTGGGGGCTGGCGCGGAGGTGGGGGCCGGGAACTGGGTCCAGAACACGCCGCTGCACTGGGCTGCATGGGGCGGCCGGCCGGCCGTGGTGCGGCTGCTGGCGGCGTTCTCTGCAGACCCCAATGCCAGGAACGTGGACGGGGACACGCCGCTGCACTTCGCGGCTGAGCATGGCCGCACGGAGGAGGCGACTGCACTACTCGATGCAGGGGCTGACAGCGGGGCCAGGAATCACAAGGGGAAAACCCCAGTGGACCGCGCCAGGCAGTTCAACCACCAACACTGGATAGACAGGATAACACGAGACTGGCACTACAATACACGCCTCTGAAGTAAATAGAACACTGCTCTAGTAAAATCACCACAGTAGCGACAATGTGAGATTCATATACACTAATGTGTGTAGCAAGAAGCGAGTTTCCTTCCATGAAAACTCAACAATAATTGAAACGTATATCATTAATAATAAACATGTTTTTAACTAAATTCATTATTGTAAAGTAATTGGTAAAAATATGCTATTACACATAACACCACAGCCAGTGTGGTAGTAAGGCGCTGTACTGTTGCGGTAAGTTGCTGGACTACAGTAACAATAAATCTTCAATTTAATCAACAACAATTTATTTATTCAGCCAACTGCACAGTTTGCAAACACTGCCAGTGAGTGTCCGTCAAGTATGACTTTAAGTAAACAGTTATGATGAAAGTCCAAAGACAGTCATCTGAACAGAAAAAGAGCACGTTGTATTGAGCAGGAACATCAGTCATCCCCAAGGAAACCATAGAGGCTTAGTTTGTGTCTCAGAATACTGTGATACAGTATCACATTAGCTGTGAAAAAAATAACAATGATTACTAAAACAAACCATTCCTCTTACAATACCATAAAGATATTACAGCACTTCTTAAAAACATCAAGAATTTTCTTACTTGCCAAGGACAAGCATTTACAAGAGAAACACACTCACTAATTATGTCCATGTCTTGCGGAGATGCAAATGTGTTCACAATGCAACAATTTCCAAAATTTATGATAAGGCATACACCCACAGAAATTTTCATTGAAGGAGTCCACATACATGAAAATAAATCATCTTTGGTAAAACAATTACTGACTGGTTCTTCCGTGTAGTATGCTGCACAAAGTGGAAACCGTAAGATAACGACAACTTAAAGAAATAAAAGGTAAAATATTATTAATCTGGCCTTAAGAGTCAATGTAACAATCTATCAAACAATGCTCATAGCTGTATCTCATCTAGAGTAATTTAAGATTATGTTTACATGTTATTCTAAGTCAATTACATACATGAAAAACAATTTTGCATCACCCCAGTTCCCAGAACTCCTGAAAATAGATGTTGACTTTGGCTACTGTATCACGGAAACAGTCCATTTTACTGTTCAGAGTTGTCTATACCCACCCAAAGATGTAAATAACCATGTATGAGCAGCGCCTATTAGACGGAGGGAGTCCGACAGCTGATCAGTTCCAGTCATTCCACCAAGAAGGAGGTGCATGGCTAGTGTTGTCTGTAGCTCAACCCTGCCTAGATGGTCAGTACTACGGTCTGATTGCGTTCGCATTGTTTGTGTCAGGAAGGGCTCTCAAGAAGGGAAGTGTCCTGGCATCTCAGAGTGAATCAAAGTGATGTTGTTCAGACATGGAGGAGATAAAGAGTGAGAGGAACTGTCGATGACATCCCTCGCTCAGGCTGCCCAAGGGCCAGTAATGCAGTGGATGATCGCTTCCCACGGATTATGGCTCGGAGTAACCCTGACTGCAACGCCACCATGTTGCATAATACTTTTTGTGCAGCCACAGGACAGCGTGTTACAACATAAACTGTGTGGAATAGGCTGCATGATGCACAACCTCACTCCAGAAGTCGATGGTGAGGTCCATCTTTGCAACCACAACACCATGCAGTGTGGTACAGGTGGGCCCAACAATATGTGAATGCATCCCTCAGGACTGGCATCAAGTTCTCTTCACCGATAACAGTCGTATATGCCTTCAGTCAGACAACTGTCAGAGATGTGTTTGGAGGTGACCCAGTCAGGATGAACGCATTAGATACACTGCCCAGCGAGTGCAGCAAGATGGAAGTTCCCTGCTCTTTTGGGGTGGCATTATGTGGGGCCGACATACGCCACTGGTGGTCATGGAAGGGGCCATTATGGCAGCACGATACGTGAATTCCATCCTCCGAACAATAGTGCAACTATATTGGCAGCGTATTAGCGAGGCATTCGTCTTCATGGACCATATTTTGCGCTCCCATCGTGCACATCTTGTAACGATTTCCTTCAGCATAACGACATCGCTTGACTAGAGTGGCCAGCATGTTCTCCAGATATGAACCAATCGCTCATGCCTGGGATAGGTAGTGCGGTTTATGGACGACGTGACCCTTGAACCACTCTGAGATATCTACGCCGAATCGCCATTGAGGAGTGGGACAATCTGGAGCAACAGTGCCTTGATGAACTTGTGGGTAGTGTGCCACGACGAATACAGGCACGCATCAATGCAAGAGGACGTGCTACTGGGGATGAGAGGTACCGGTGTGTACAGCAATCTGGATCACCATCTCTGAACGTCTCGTTCTATGGTGGTTCAACATGCAGTGTGTAGTTTTTATGGGCAATAAAAAGGGAGGAAATGATGTTTATGTTGAGCTCTATTCCAGATTCTGTACATATTGCGAAACTCTCCGAACCGAGTTGATGCAAAACTTTTCTTGATGTGTGCGTTTTAGCTGGTCAAGAGGCATCAGATAAGGCGCTCTTGCTTAACTTCTCTCTGTAAATAAATGAATGTATGAAAAGGAACTTCATATATGTCGGTCAAATGTGACCATACATATAATTTGGCATAAACTTCTACCTATTGTGTGAAACTAGTAGATAAAAAGAAGACGAAAATGAACTTAAGTAACCAATTGCTCTAACTGGAACGACTTAGCAGAAGTCTTGTTGGGCAGAGTAGTGCCCAACAGCCAACAGCGTTCCACAGGTTACAAACAGAGTAAAGTTAACACTACGCTGGATACCTGTAGGAGGCTCACGAGGAAGAGTAAATAAGCTTACCTTGCAATTAATACACACTGGCCTACGGTTACTATTAAAGGAAACGTAACATATCCAAATACCTCAATAAACGATACGAACGAAGAATGAGTGACGATGGATAAACAGTGTTACGTGGATTAGTACAATTTTGAACTTAGCCAGACTCCCCTTTAAGACAAGTAATGACCTTGGTCACAAAACCTGGCTTTGGCCTGTACTATTCGTATTTTTATTTAATAATGGACATTTATACTAGATCTTAAGTCACTGGCAAGAATAGTAGGAATTAGTACACAACAACAAAAATAAATAACAAGCAGCCAAATCAGTAGTTTTCTCAGAAGAGTCCATCAGTTGAGTCACACTAAAACAGAGCATAGGTCTGTAAGAGAAGCGCGGAATACTAACACAAATCAATCACAACTAACGAAATCTGCAGTTAACACCGAAGATCAGTTACTCTCACAGCCCATGAATTGACCACACAGAAATGTATCTGAAGTTCCACCACTGCACGCAATATATAACTGCCCAACTCTGTACAAATTGACCAGGTAAAGGTGCCAGCAAAATCATAGAGGAGAACATTAACTGAACAAAGATAGAGGTGGAACCAGAATGCGATGGATTACTGTGATGTGAAACCAGTACTTGGTGAGACATATCAAGTGTCACAGTTAATTACAAGAATCGCAGTATCGGGCAGTCCAAACCATTTTCCTTCCGCCTAAGGCCTGATTTATTAATCACGCAGCTCCATTGGTCATCTACAATCTAAGACTCTGCAAAGTCCAACAACCACAAACACAGCAATAATAGGTCCCCATCAGCGCCTATGACTCTGACCACGAAATTCTCCATCGGCCATGTAAAATTGTCCTTCATGTGCCCAAAATACCCTGTGCTCGGGCACCTACAGCTGACCAGCGGAGCTAGGAACTCTTAGCTTCGCTGGAACCAAAGAGTGCGCGTGAGCTACTGATACACACTGGTACCAAGGAAACAGAACACGTGTGTGGCAGATCCATATTACTGGCATATGAACTCTAGGGTTAGAATGCATTTTCACTTCAAATCTAAGACTGCTTCTGTGTGTGTAGACGATGCATTAATTGGCGACCTCTGTTATAATATGACATTAATAGCAATATTCACAACACTTAGTTCTGATCCCAGACTAAATTTACTCATGTGTCAGCAGTAGAGATGGTTTGAAAGCTAGTGTGTTCGTAGCATGGCGTTAGTACCAATATTTGCACCATATCGTTTGCGCATGATATGACACAATATAATAGGATTACGTTTATTTACAATGAATTGTAGAAAACCGTTAGTAACACATGTCCCAACAGAGCTGTAAAACTGTAGTTCCACAACACATTACGATGTGTGGGGTAAAATAGACCTTCACGGTGACATTGCAGGGTGCTGCAGCATATTTTCCCTTTTTCAATTTTTGCCTTCCATCCGTCGTCTGTGCATCTCCCTGCACCAGGCGTCTCAGCGGCAGAGCGCCTGCAGGTGCCGAAACTCTGGCAGGGCGGGTGCCCTAGTCAGCAGTGTGATGAATTGCAGAAAATGTACGGCTTGTTCAATATGCAGATTGAATAACATTTGGGATAGGCTACAACCCTGTCTCACTCCCTTCTCAACCACTGCGAGGGCTTTGTGTGTATCTTGGCTACAATAATGAATTCAATATGCTTTTCGTAGTTGCTTACCCGCACTCCTTTTTTTTAAATCATCATTAATCCTATTCCTGCATTACCTCTATAACCCTGTATTCACCTTACCAGAAGTTTTGTTTCTCCTGCCAAAGAACGTCGCTAATTCCCACTATATCCAGCTTTAACCTGTCCATTTCCCTTTCTAAATTTTCTAATCTACCAGCCCGATTAATGGATCTGACATTCCACGCACCGATCTGCAGAACGCCAGTTTTCTGTCTCCTGATAAATATGTCCTCCTAAGTAGTTCCTGTCTAGAGATCCGAACGGGGGACTTTTTTACCTACAGAATATTTTACCCAAGAGGGCGCCATAATCATTTAACCATACAGTAAAGCGGTGCCCTCGGAAAAATTACGGCTGTAGTTTCCCCTTGCTTCCAGCCGTTCGCAGTGCCAGAGCAACAAGGCCGTTGTGGTTAATGTTACAAGGCCAGGTCAGTCAATCATCCAGACTGTTGCCCGTGCAACTACTGAAAAAGCTGCTGCCCGTCTTCAGGAACCACACGATTGTCTGGCCTCTCAACAGATACCCCTCCATCGTGGTGGCAATTACGGTACTGCTATCTGTATCGCTGAGGCAAGCAAACCTCCGCGCCAACGGCAAGGTCTATGGTCCATGGATGGGAAATGGAATATATTACACATCGAAAATGAAATTGATAGCATCTTCATTGCATCATGCACTCATTTCATCATCCAAATAAAGTTGTCAAAAGGGTAGACGTTCCCATGCAGACAAAAGTGAAACTGCGACCTATGAACACAAGACAGTCAAACAAATTTCACAAAGATAGACATGAAATGGAACCCACCCTAGGCAGAATGGTGCAACTGAGGTGGTAATTCAAATAACACAAGTACAGGGAATAATTTACTACTTTTTCTATAATTCAAGTAAATAATTGTGATTAAGTTAGTGATCGTCAGCTGAGTTGCTGATATCCATATTGATGGAAGCTAAACAGCTTCTTTGACTCTCCGTGAATGATAAAGCATAATATGTCTATCAAACGTTTGTAAAAGTTAAGCTATCAGTACCTATAGATAATGAGGAATTCATACTTCAGCTGCACAGCTATTGACCTTCACTTGGGGAGTATCAACAACATATACATCTACATGGATTCTCTGCAAATGACATTTAAGTGCCTGGCAGAGGGTTCATCGAGCCACCTTCACAATTCTCTATTATTCCAATCTCGTATAACGTGTAACGAACGAGCAACTGTATCTCTCTGTACGAGCTCTAAGTACCCTTATTTTGTCGTGATCATCGTTTCTCCCTATGTAGGTCTGTATCAACAAAATAATTTCGCATTCGGAGGAAAAGTTGGTGATTGAAATTTCGTTAGAATATTCCGTCGCATAGAAAAATGCCCTTGTTTCAATGATGTCCAGCCCAAATCCTGCATCATTTCAGTGACACTCTCTCCCATATCTCGAGATAATATAAAACGTGCTGTCCTTCTTTCAATTGTTTCGATGTACTCCATCAATCCTATCTGGTAAGGATCCAACACCGTGCAGCAGTGTTCTAAAAGGGGACGGACAAGCGTAGTGTAGGCCGTCTCCTTAGTAGGTCTGTTACATTTTCTAAGTGTCCTGCCAATAAAACGCAGTCTTCAGTTAGCCTTCCCCACAATATTTTCTGTATGTTCCTTCCAATTTCAGTTTTTAGTAATTGTAATTCCTAGATATTTAGCTGAATTTACGGCCTTTAGATTTCACTGATTTATCGTGTAACCGAAGTTTAACGGATTTCTTTTAGCACTCATGTGGATAACTTCCCACTTTTCTTTATTTAGGGTCAACTGCCAATTTTCGAAGCATTCAGATATTTCTTCTAAAGTGTTTTGCGATTTGTGTTGATCTTCTGATGACTTTATTAGTCGATAAACGACAGCGTCGTCTGCAAACAATCTAGTATGCCTGCTCAGATTATTTCCCAAATGTCTATATAGATAAGGAACAGCAAAGGGTGTATAACACTACCTTGGGGAACGCCAGATATCACTTCTGTTTTACTTGATGACTTTCCGTCAGTTACTACGAACGGTGATCTCTTTGACAGAAAATCACAAATCCAGTCACATAACTGAGACGATATTCCCTAAGCACGCAATTTCACTACGAGCCGCTTGTGTGGTACAGTGTCAAAAGCCTTCCGGAAATCCAGAAATAGGGAATCAATCTCAAATCCCTTGTGAATAGCACTCACCTCTTCATGCCAATAAAGAGCTAGTTGTGTTTCACAAGAACGATGTTTTGTAAATCATTGTTGACTGTGTGTCAATAGACTCTTTGCTTCGAGGTAATTCATAATGTTCGAATACAATACATGTTCCAAAATCCTGCTGCATATTCAATCCTCAGTGCGATTTCATTTAAAACCTACACATGAGTTGTTTTAGCGTAGACGAGTTAGAATTTTTTTTTTTTTTTTTTTTTTTTTTGGCCGCCAGCATAGCCGAATAGTTATCGTCATTGCCTTCAGTGTGGGAGGACGAGAGTTCGAATTCTGGAACCACCTCATCTTTTCTATGCGGCCAGGAAGTCTGGAGAAGGTTCCACCCAGCCCTGTGGGGCCAGTGGAGTAGCTGCTCGAATGAAGAAGTGGTGATACCATCAGGATACATCTGTGGCAGTAGCAGGTGGAATTATTGGCTGTATGGCGATGACAAGGACCACGGTCATAGACAGCTCATCAGTCTGATTTGTAGGCATAAGTTGCCCAGACTGAACAGACCTAAGGCTTAACCTCTTAATGGTTTACGTTCTACATCCAATATTTTGTATCTACAGTGTACAGGTCACTAGGACAGAATGTACACTTTTACACGATTTAACACTATGAGGTAACAAAAGTCTTGAGATACCTGCTAATACCGTGTCAAACCACCATTTGCTCGCCGGCGCGTAGCAACTCGACGTCGCATTGACTCAACAAGTCGCTGGAAGGCCCCTGCCGAAATACTGAACCATGCTCCCTCTACAGCCGTCACTAACTTGTAAGGAGTGGGTCAGAACTCTCCACTACAAGAAACAATATATCCAACTCAACGCTATTCTTCCCATTGTGTAAGCACAGATATCGGTAGTAACAATATGAGGACGAAAGATGGGAGCGCATTGTTGTGGGACGAGGTGTGTCTGCAGGAGTGGAAGCAGTGGTGTCGGTCGAGAGCTCGGAGACAGAAGGCGTGTCACGGTGCCCTCACGGCTGTGACGGCGGATCTCACCACACTCGAGGCCTGATGTGATTTATACAGCCAGGAGAGATTTAGGTGGCTTAACTATGCTTGGAGATGGAATTCCAGGTAAAATTCGCAAGCCTAGCGCAAAAGCAATTACAAGGTTATACTCGTGATTGTTAGTCCGAGTTTGCAATAATCCCATGCTTCGCTTGTCAGTGAAAGAAGGCTCCTTATCTTCCAAATAATAATAAATATTCTCCACATATAAATAATATGCTGTGGTTACTAAATGTTAACGCAATTATGAAACTGAAATAATTAGTTAATCTGGCACTCAGCCATTATTGACACATACGTCATTTGTCATTGTCACTATTAATACTTGTTCATGATGATTCTGAAGTTTACAATAGAGTTAATTGATAAAATCTGTTCTCACAAGTTATTTAGTAGTCAACAGGGCCCGAGCAAACTACTTTTTATTAAATTTACTCTTAGTAACAATAAGCTTTAGCCGCTGCTGCTGCATACTGCTGAGAATTGCTGTAAACGACATGGAAAAAGACAGTCATCTAAAGAGGTGAGTGCAGAACTTAGGGCCAAAACAGAGACACTGACTCACCACAACATGTCATGTACTCTAATCCAGTGAGTTCCGTTGCACAAGTCAGATTCTGTATCACCTGTAAATTCTGGTTCAAAAACGCAGTCAGATAATTTGGGTACTGTTTCAGGTTCATTTGTTCCTGTAGTTTTTCATATTAAAATACGCATACAGATAGCTTATCCAAATGTTAGTTTTAAGGTTTTATGTAACGATCTGCTGAGGGCTGATATGACAGTGAATATGACACTCATACAACACGCACAAAGCGTAATGAAGGTTAGATTCCGCTTACTGATAGCCCACGTTGCTTACCGAGTCCAGTTTCACAGATGAACATAGGCAATTTTGGCTATAGCCACGTTACATATATTAGTTGAATATACGTTACAAACTTCAGAAATGTTGCCATTGGAAGATTTTATGACAAAGTGACGTCTCGATTATGTTCCATATTTTTTTCCATTCATGTCGGCCGATCTGGGAGGGCAGTTAATCGCGCGAACTGTGCAGAGAATTCTTAAAACCAGTCGTGAACTTTTGTGGCCCGGTGACATGGGACACCGTCATCCATAAAAATTCCGTTGTTGTTAGGCAACATGAAGTTCGTGAATGGCTGCAAATGGTCTCCAAACAGCACAACATAGGAGTTTCCAGGCAACGATCGGCTCAGTTGGACGAGAGGAGCCAATACGCTCTATGCAAACACAGCCCACAACATTGTGGAGCCGTCCCCGACTTGGACAGCGGCTTGCTGTCAACCTGGGCCCATAATTACGTAGGGTTCGCTCTTAGCAACTGAAATCTGGACTCATGTGATCAATTCGCGGATTTCCAGAAGTCTAATGTCAATATTCCAACAGAGGTGGTGCAGGCGATATCGAGTTGTTTACAGAGGTACCTGCGTCGGTCGTCTACTGGTACAGCCCATTAACGCTAAATTCTGCTCCCCTGTCCTAACAGATACGTTCATCGTACGTCTCACAATGACTTCTGCAGTCGTTTAACGCAGGTTAGCTTGGCTGATAATACTGACAACTCTAGGCTGCTGCTGACAAACGCTGTTGTTCTCGGTCGTTAAGTGAAGGCCGCGACCACTCCGTTGTCCGTGGTGAGAGATAATGCCTAAAATTTGGTATTCTCGGCCCAGTCTTGACGATTTGGATTTCGCCATATTGAATCACCTAACGATTTCCGAAATATAATGTCCCATGACTCTAGCTGCAACTACTATTCCGCATTCAAAGTCTGTCAATTAACGCCGTGTGGCCAATCACGACAAGAACCTTTCCACATGAACCACCTGAGTATAAAAGACAGCTCTGACAATGCGCTGTCCTGTCATACACTGTGTGATCATATGTGTCCGGACACCCCCAAAACCAATCGTTTTTCATATTAGGCGCATTGTGCTGCCACCTACTGCCAGGTACTCCATATCAGCGACCTCAGTAGCAACCAGACATCGTGAGAGAGCAGAATGGGGCGCCCCGCGAAACTCACAGACTTCGAGTGTGGTCAGGTGATTGGCCGTCACTTGTGTCATACGTCTGTAAGCGGGAGTTCCACACTCCCAATTATCCCTAGGTCCACTTTTTCCGATGTGATAGTCCGATGGCAGGGTGTGGGTATGGCGGATGCCCCAGTGAACATCTGCATCATCTGTAGTGCCAACAGTAAAATTTGGAGGTGGTGCTGATATGGTGTGGTCGTGTATTTCATGGATGGCGTTTGCACACCTTCTTATTTTGCGTGGCACTACCATAGCACTTTTCCAGATTGGTGTTTTAAGTACCTTCTTGTTTCCCACTGTTAAAGAGAAATTCGGGGATGGCGATTGCACCTTTCAACACGATTGAGCACCTGTTCCTAACGCACGGCCTGTGTCGGAGTGATTACACCACGAAACATCCCCGTAATTGAGTGGCCTGCACAGAGTCCTGACCTGAACCCTATAGAACACCATTGGGATGGTTTGGAAAGCCGACTTCGTGCCAGGCCTCACCCACCGACCTCTGCCCAGTGCAGCACTCCATGAAGAATAGGCTACCATTCCCGAAGTAACCTTCCAGCACCTGATTGAACAGTGGAAGGTGTCATCAAGGCTAAGGTTGGTGCAATACCATATTGAATTCCAGCATTACCGATGGAGGGATCCACTAACTTTTAAGTCATTTTCAGCTAGGTGTCCGGATACTTTTGATCACATAGTGTACTTTGTGTACGCGATACTACCGCCACCTAATATATGCATATCGCTATCCCATGACACTTGTCGCCTCAGTGTATTCTCATTGAATGATTATCAACGAAGTAAGACCTCATACATGGCAACCAGAACGGATTTCCATCACGCATTTCTCCCAGAATACCCCGACAGCAATGGATTAACGGCCGCACGATGTCGTACAATGGGAAGCATATACTGCCATGTAGTTCAACATTTTTTAGAGTGCGGATATTGCTGGAGAAATGTTGATAATCCCAAAAGCACAATGTATAGTAAAACATCATACAAGTACTGATTCAATTTATAGCCTTTTGTACCTGCTGCATTGAGTATGTCATTCAAGGACAATATGTAATTATATTTCTAAAAGCGATGCTACAGGAGATCGTTTTATTCGTCACAATATGCCTGCTATGATAAATAGCTATCGTCAGATTATCTGCAAGTACTTGGTACATAGTTTTGGTACAATGCTCCTAGAATTGGCTGTCACTTGTGTCATACGTCTGTAAGCGGGAGTTCCACACTCCCAATTATCCCTAGGTCCACTTTTTCCGATGTGATAGTCCGATGGCAGGGTGTGGGTATGGCGGATGCCCCAGTGAACATCTGCATCATCTGTAGTGCCAACAGTAAAATTTGGAGGTGGTGCTGATATGGTGTGGTCGTGTATTTCTTGGATGGCGTTTGACAGTGTTGACTGGAATACTCTCTTTCAAATTCTAAAGGTGGCAGGGGTAAAATACAGGGAGCGAAAGGCTATTTACAATTTGTACAGAAACCAGATGGCAGTTATAAGAGTCGAGGGACATGAAAGGGAAGCAGTGGTTGGGAAAGGAGTGAGACAGGGTTGTAGCCTCTCCCCGATGTTGTTCAATCTGTATATTGAGCAAGCAGTAAAGGAAACAAAAGAAAAATTAGGAGTAGGTATTAAAATTCATGGAGAAGAAATAAAAACTTTGAGGTTCGCCGATGACATTGTAATTCTGTCAGAGACAGCAAAGGACTTGGAAGAGCAGTTGAATGGAATGGACAGTGTCTTGAAAGGAGGATATAAGATGAACATCAACAAAAGCAAAACAAGGATAATGGAATGTAGTCGAATTAAGTCAGGTGATGCTGAGGGAATTAGATTAGGAAATGAGGCACTTAAAGTAGTAAAGGAGTTTTGCTATTTGGGGAGCAAAATAATTGCTGATGGTCGAAGTAGAGAGGATATAAAATGTAGGCTGGAAATGGCAAGGAAAGCGTTTCTGAAGAAGAGAAATTTGTTAACATCCAGTATTGATTTAAGTGTCAGGAAGTCATTTCTGAAAGTATTCGTATGGAGTGTAGCCATGTATGGAAGTGAAACATGGACGATAAATAGTTTGGACAAGAAGAGAATAGAAGCTTTCGAAATGTGGTGCTACAGAAGAATGCTGAAGATTAGATGGGTAGATCACATAACTAATGAGGAAGTATTGAATAGGATTGGGGAGAAGAGAAGTTTGTGGCACAACTTGACCAGAAGAAGGGATCGGTTGGTAGGACATGTTCTGAGGCATCAAGGGATCACCAATTTAGTATTGGAGGGCAGCGTGGAGGGTAAAAATCGTAGAGGGAGACCAAGAGATGAATACACTAAGCAGATTCAGAAGGATGTAGGTTGCAGTAGGTACTGGGAGATGAAAAAGCTTGCACAGGATAGAGTAGCATGGAGAGCTGCATCAAACCAGTCTCAGGACTGAAGACCACAACAACAACAACAGCTCCTAGAATTACAGGTAAATATTAACTAGAATACATTATTATAATTATTTTTGCATACGTCAGAGAGGTTTGACAACCATAAATTATCGTATTTCTATCACTGTCTCTTGGTTTTAATTATATTCCATTAGTGCTCTTGGAGTAATACCGGTCGGTTGTACTAGATGTGAATTATTATCTGACGCAATTTTCCAATTGTCTTCCACTTCTGAGTAACAATTATCTGACAGCATATTTAGCAGACGTATCAGCGTTATTGTATGGTTACTATCAGTTTATCATGCTGTAACTGCAGTAGCCTTTACTACCGGTATCATGAGTGGACAGCAAAAAGAAAATAGTCCCACTATCGTATTCCAGAGATCTCTGCACTGATAAAGAAAGCAGCCACATGAAGTGTAGCACAATTTACCTTCAATACCGGTTTTTATATTTATCCAAATTGGGTTTACGGAAAATTTGTGTTGTGAGGTTCTCAACGGCATAGCTATGAGCGCCCAATCTTTTCGCTGTTTGGTCGCGCTATTTCCCGGATGATGATGAAATGATGAGGACAACACAAACAACCAGTACCGGGCCAAAGAAAATCCCCGACCTGGCTGGGAATCGAACCCAAGACTCCGTGATCCAAGGACAGCAACGTTAACACCAAGAACTGCGGATTTTTTTACAAATAGTGCCATCGAACTTCCCTAAAACTCGTTTCCTGCCTACCGACACGTCTGCCTGATAATGACTCCAACCAGTGGTTCACTGCCCTAGAATACGAGTAAGTTGCAGTTCAAATAGTTCAAATGGCTCTAAGCACTATGGGACTTAACATCTGAGGTCATCAGTCCCCTAGACTTAGAACTACTTGAATCTAACTAACCTAAGGACGTCACACATATCCATGCCTGAGGCAGGATTCGAACCTGCGACCACAGCAGCAGTGCCTAGAACCGCTTGGCCACATCGGCGGGCTAGGTTGCAATAGTCTGTTGTATGCGAATTATTATTGATATGCACAACACTTTGAAGGAACCTTCCAAACAAACGTAATCGACCCACGCCGCATGGTGTGTATACAAAGACGAAGTTGATAACAGATAGTGTGACATTAATTTGCAGCCCAAAGTAGTGTCACAGTTTTGATGACTAAAAATTTGAAAGGTGGGAAGTGAAAATACATCCAAAATTCCAAGGAAGTGGCTGTACCAGTTATTTGTACAAAACATTGTGACACACAAGGCAGAAGAATGGACACTGACAATGTGAATAAAAGAAAGGGTCCACTCAGTACAAATGATATGTTTGATGAGGTGTTGTTGTAGACAGAAAAAGAGAACAGACCATGTGATGAGGATATCAGACAAGTTATGGAAAGAGATTCAGTATGTATACTGATGCACCCATACTCTTGGGATAGCATCTATGATTAGTAATCAAACTGTCGTCGGTCCCTGGTTAGAAACACGCCATCACTCTAGTTTTGATTAATGATCAGCATTGGCGGCCAAAGACTTCTGGCATAAGAAGTCAACCTCATTCTGCCAACGGCCTTGTCAAAGAGGGCGCAGGAGTGGACAGAGGTTCATGGTACTCTCTTGTCCTTGATGTGGGAAACTGCCCCTAAAGGCGGAACAATCAGCAATGATCAACGGCATGAGGATGCAGAAGGTATAGAACTTGTGAACTGTAATTGATAAAGTGTCGTGATGATCTCTCCATTGGCAAAATAATTCATAATAGTCCCCCATTTGGATCTCTAGGACGGGGGTGTGGGGAATATACTGAATAAGTGACTGTTATGGGGCCCTCTGTAGTGGAGGGTTGCTGCCGAACATGCTGAATAGGTGGTGCCAGGATAGTCCATGGTAAAGAGGGTTGTTGGCCAGGGCCATCGTCAGAGGGGTCGGGCCACGTTCTTTAACGTGGGAATCACTAGTAACCGAGAGCCTTTTGGCCACGATGTTACCCTGTCAACTGCATGGCAACTACCCTTAGAACTGTCATGTTTCTACCAAATCCCTAGCTCACATGAGTTAGGTCGTAACGGGCGAGACTGGCAGATCGTCAGTGCAGTAGAGGATCGCGTCGGCGACCTCGGCGGTAACTCGTCACGCGCTGCAAGAGGAGTCTTGCTAACACGAGTAGCGTGGTGGTAAAATACCATGCGAACAAGCGGTAAACGCTGGGATAGCCGTCTGAGGTGTCGGTTCACGTGGTGGCGTGAACTAGTATCCGAACCCTGTGTGGTAACGGCGATGTCCCTTGGCAGACCACACGGTGTTTACTCACAAAACTGCCGGAAGCTACCCAATCCCGCGCCGCAAAAGGTAGAACCCACGGGCAACGGGCGCTCTCTGGTATGTAGGAGAGGTGTGGTAGAGTTTCGCGATCGCGAAGCGACCTCGGACAGTAACTCGTCAATGTGACAAGAGAAATCTTGTTGAAACGAGTACCCTTTAAAGGGGAGCTATGGGGTAGCTCCTGGGGTAGTCGTCTGAGGTGTCGGTTCACGCGTGAACTAGTATCCGAGTTCTCCTACGGGAGATACGATGAGCCCCTTGGCAGACCGCACGGCAGTTACCCGTAAAACTGCTTGTTTTCTACCTCATCCCTGGGTATCGCGTTTATCCAGGGCAACGGGCGACTCAGGCAGTATGAGATGTGCGGTAGAGGACCCGAACTAAAATGTCCTCGGCGGTTACTCGTCTAACGTGGCGGGACTAATACGCCAACACGAGTAGTAAGTAAGTAGTAAGTAAGGGAGGGGAGGCGGACTGCCAAGGGGGAGGTGACTATGAGGGAAATACTGAATAAGCAAGTAAACGATAACGTTCCACGAGGCTGGGAAAGGAATGTCAGGAGCTTTATTGTGGTAGGATGCTAGAAAATCAGAAAAGAGAAATATAAAGTCTCAATCTAGATATAGATGGTATCAGTGAAGTTAAATGGAAAGAAGACAAGGATTTCTGGTCAGATGGGTATAGAGCAATATCACCAGCAGCAAATGGTATAACGGGAGTAGGATCTGTTATGAGTAGGAAGGTATGGGAAAGAGTGTGTTACAATCAACACATCAGTGATAGGGCTGTTCTTATCAGAATCGATAGCAAACGAATATTGACAACGATAGTTGAGGTATACATGCCGACATCGCAAGTTGAAGATGAAGATAGAGTAAGATATGAAGATTCTGAAAGTGTAATGCAGTATATACACGGAGATGAAAATATAATAGTCATTGGGGACTGGAATTCAGTTGTAGGGGAAGGAGTAGAAGAAAAGGTTAAAGGAGAATAGGGACTTGGGACAAATAATGAGGGGGTGGGAAGACAAACTGACTTCTGTATTAAATTTCAGCTAGTAATAGCGAATACTATGTCCAATAACCACAGGAGGAGGCAGTGTACTTGGAAAAGAATGTGTGATACAGGAATATTTCAGCTAGATTGCATCATAGACAGAGATTCCGAAGTCAGATACTGGATTGTAAGGCGTACCCAGGCGCAGATATAGACTAGATCACAGTATACTAGTGATTAAGAGGAAGCTGAAGTTCAAGAGATTAGTAAGGAAGAACCAATACACCAAGAAGTGGGATACGGAAGTACTAAGGGATGACGAAACACTCTTGAAGTTCTTTAAGACTACAGACACAGCAATAAGGAATAGGTCAGTAGGCAGTACAGTTGAACACGGATGCACGTCTCTAAAACGGATAAGCACAGAAGTTGGAATGAAAAATGTAGATTCAAAGAAGGTAAGTGCGAAGAAACCATGGGTAACAGAAAAAATACTTCATGAAAGAAGGAAGTACAAAAATGTTCAGAAAAATTCAAGAATACAGAAATACAAGTTGCTGAGGAATGAAATAAACAGAAAGTCCAGGAAAGTTAAGACGAAATGGATGCATGAAAAATGCGAAGAAATCGAAAAAGAAATGGTTGTTGGAAGGACTAACTCAGAATGTAGGAACATCAAAACAACTTTCGGTGACCTTAAAAGCAAGGGTGATAGCATAAAGAGTGCAATGAGAATTATTATTATTTTGAGCTTTTCCTCATTACAGAGGCTTATCTCCAACATAATAATTTACTTGGAAATTACAATACAAACAATAAACGTTCTTAAACTATAATCTCAAAATATTTCTCCAGGTGTTTCGATCTTGTGTGTCCTCTTCCTCTGCGCCCATTCTCCTCATTGTGTGCTGTACATTTTGGAGCCAGGTTGTCATAGGTCGTCCTCTTCTTCTTCTCCCCTCCGGTTCCCACTCCAGTATCAATTTTGGTATTCTGGTTTTCTCCATTCGTCGTATATGCCCGTACCACTGTAATTTCTTCCTGTCCATTACATCATATATTCTTTCTTTTATTTCCATTCTCCTTATTACTTCGGTGTTCTTTATCTTTTCTTTCCTGGAGATTCTTGCCGATCTTCTCCAAAAGTCCATCTCTAGAGCTTGTAATTTTTTAATGTGCTTCATGTTAATTGTCCAGGTCTCCGTTCCATACAGAACCACACTCTCTAATATGGATTTGTATATTAGTTTTTTAGTTCTGCTCATTACATTCCTGCTCCATAAGACTGAGTTAAGCATCCCAATGACCCTCCGTCCGCTACTAATTCTTTTATTGATTTCTGACTCTGATTTTCCCTCGATTTCTAAAATGGATCCTAAATAACAGGAAGTGTTTATCTTTTTGATTTTCTTTCCTTCAATGTATAGCTCATCTGAATCATTAGTCAAGTATTCTGTTTTTTCGTAATTAATCTTCAAACCCCAAGTTTTGTATGCTACTGCTAGTTGATTGCACATATAGTTAGCATCCTCCCCATCTTGTGCTACGACTACTTGATCATCAGCAAATAATAAATGATGTAGGTAAACTCCATCTCTTATTTCTAATCCCATACTATTACATTTACGAGACCATGTTCTAAGGCTAATATCTATATAGATTTTAAATAATGATGGTGACATGGGACAGCCTTGTAAAAGGCCTTTGCTTGTTCTAAATTTCTGTGAAAGTTTATTACCAACTTTCACTTGGCAAATGTTATCTTTATACATCTGTTGTATTATTTTAATCAAGGGAGGGTTTATGTTTGCCATATGTACTGCTCTCCAAAGTAATTTTCTTGGAACAGTATCATATGCTTTTTCTAGATCTATGAAAATTAATCCTATATTTTTTGATTTTTCCCTATGTTTCTCCAAAATCTGTCGTAATGTGAAAATATGGTCTACACATGATCTCCCAGCCGTGAATCCACATTGTTCTTCATGGGTTCTAAAATTTTTTTCCAGTTTGTTTTTAATTACTTTCGCAAAAATTCTCATTAATGTGTTTGTAACACAAATTCCTCGATAGTTTGAACAAATTTTGCGATCCCCTTTCTTAAATATTGTATTAATGTAACCTAGCTTTATCTCGTTGGGTATTGAATCTCCATGTATCATTTTGTTGAAGAGCTGTGTTATCAGTTTCACAATTTTGTCACCACCATATTTCAGACACTCCAGATTGATATTGCCTGGTCCCGGTGATTTACCATTCTTTCCTGTTCTCAACGCCTGAAGTACTTCACTTTCTAAAATCTGGATCTCATCATCTTCATGTCCTTTATCTTCCCCTGTTCCTTCTCCTAGATATTCTTCTCTGTCCACATTTAATAATTTTTGGAAATACTCTTCCCATTCCTTTTGTGTTATCAGTTGGAGATTAGTTTTGCTTTTTGTATCCTGTCGAAGCCCTTTCAATACTGACCACGCTTCTTTTGCTCTCCCAAATCCTAATTTGCTATTCACCTTGGCACATGTTCTTTCCCATGCTTCATTTTTTGCCATCCTTATTTTTTTCATCACTTCATTCTTCTTTTCCTTGTATATTGATCTTGTTTCTTCTGATTTATCATTCAACCACTGAAGGAACGCATTTCGTTTTTCTCTAACTAGGACCTCTAGTTCCTCTGACCACCACTCTGCTGCACGGTTGTGGTTGCTATCTTTTTTACCCAACACCTCCGTTGCTATGATTTTCACATTAGCTTTTATATAGTCATATATTTCCTCTGTACTTCCTTCAAATGATTCAACCAGTTTCCTTTCCATCCTGGCCGCAAAGAGTGTTCTGATACTTTCGTCTTGTAGGCTGTCAATATTAAAAGGTAAATTTTCATCTTTCTCAATGTGGTTTGTTTTATTTATGTTACTTGTGTCACTCCTTGCATTCTTCCATGGCCAGAAAGACTTCATTTTAACTAGATAGTGGTCTGATCCACACTGGGCTCCCCTATAAGATCTGACGTCTACTGCTTTGAAACTACTTGTTTGCCTAATGATAATATAATCTATTATAGAACGAAGGTCTTTGGTGTTCTGTTGCCAAGTATATTTATGAATGTCCTTATGTTTGAAAAATGTGTTGGTAATTTTTAGATCAAATTGTTCACAAATTGCAATCAATCATTCCCCATTGTCATTATATTCGTCCTCTCCATGTTTTCCTACTATTCTACAAGATTCTCTAATTCCTACCCTTCCACTCAGATCTTCCATGATAATCAGTTCCTTTCTTCTTGGGATTTTTTCAATAGTCTCCCTGAGGGTGTCCCAAAATGTATCTTTCTCCTTATCTTTTGTGTCGTTCGTGGGTGCATATATGCCAATAATCACAACTTCCCTAGCAAATAATGTCATTTCAACAGTTATAATACATTGATTGATGAATGTCCAATTTGTGATTCTTTCTTTCCATGATTTCTTTATCATAATGGAGACTCCTGCTTTGGCTCTTACTGCTTTTGATACCCCACTCCAGATATGTAAATAATTATCCAGTTCTTCTTCTCCTTGGCCTTTCTTCTTTGTTTCAGAGAGTACGACAACATCCATGTTGAACATGTCAAGTTCTGCAAGTAGTAAATTTATTTTAGTGGAAACATTTGCACATTCCAGCATCCAAACATAATTTTCCGTTTCTCATCGCCAGTTCGTCGTCCAAAGTTCCAATTTTTCCGAGGCATATTATTAGGTTTTTTAGCATTTTTATGTTTTTATGTGAGTGAGGAGCTGGCCCACTGCACAACCCCCAACCCAGAGGACCAGGTAATTTTTACTCATGGTTTTCTTCCTTTAGCCTTTGATAAGCCAATATCATACTACAAGGCAGCAGTTGCTAGTTTTGGTCCACCCCGGGTATTTTATTTCCCCGGTACCCACCATATCTGGTGAGCATTCCCCTATCCGCCACCTGGGGAGGCGCCCGATGGGAGACCAGCAAACTCCACACGGGGCAATGAGAATCCCCTATCTCTTCTAAATCGACTCCTGATTCTTCTTCTATCACATCAGACGAATCTTTCCCCTCTGCATTTAACAGTGTAATGAGAATTCCACTGTTAAATGCAGAGGGGAAAGATTCGTCTGATGTGATAGAAGAAGAATCAGGAGTCGATTTAGAAGAGATAGGGGATCCAGTACCAGAAAAAGAATTTAAGAGAGCTAAGGTAGAAAGGGTAGATAACATTCCATCAGAATTTCTAAAATCACCATCAACAAAACGACTCTTGACGTTGGTGTGCAGAATGTATGAGTGTGGGGACATGCCATCTGGCTTTCGGAAAAACATCATACACATAATTTCGAAGACAGCAAGAGCTGACAAGTGTGGGAATTATCGTACGATCAGCCTAACAGCTCATGCATCCAAGTTGCTAACAAGGATAGTACATAGAAGAATGGAAAAGAAAATTGAGCATGTGCTAAATGACGATCTATTTGGCCTTGTAAAAGGTAAAGGTAAATGACAGGTAATTCTGACATTGCGATTGGTTCTGGAAGGAAGATTAAAGGAATATCAAGACACATTCGTAGGATTTGTCGACCTATAAAAAGCGTTCGACAATGTAAAATGGTGCAAGATGTGGGAAATTCTGAGAAAAATTGGGGTAAGGTATAGGGAGAGACGGGTAATATACAATATATAAAAGAGCCAAGAGGGAAAAATTAGAGTGGACGAACAAGAACGAAGCGTTCTAACCGAAACGAATGTAAGACAGGGATGTAGACTTGCCCCACGACTGTTCAATCTGTACATCGAAGAAGCAATGCTGAAAATAAAAGAAGGGTTGAGGAGTGGTATTAAAATACAGTGTGAAAGGGTATCGACGACACGAATCGCTGACGACACTGCTACCCTCAGTGAAATTGAAGAAGAATTACAAGGTATGCTGAATGCAATGAACAATCTGATGAGTACAGAATATAGACTGAGAGTAAATCGAAGAAAGACGAAAGTAATGGCAAACAGCAGAAAAGGGAACAGCGTGAAACTTAACATCAGGAGTGATGAAGCTGATGAAGTTAAGGAAATCTGTTAGCTAGGCAGCAAAATAACCAATGATGGCTCTAGCAAGGAGGACATCAAAAGCAGACCAGCACTGGCAAAAGGGGCATTCCTGGCTAAGAGACGTCTACTGGTATCAAGCATATGCCTTCATTTGAGGAAGAAATTTTTGAGAATGTATGTCTGAAGCACAGCACTGTATGGTACTGAAAGATTGACTTTGGGAAAACCGGAACAGAAGAGAATCGAAGCATTTCAGATGTGGTGCTACAGACGAATGTTGAAAATTAGGTAGACTGATAGGGTAAGAAAAGAGGAGGTTCTGCGCAAAATCGGAGAGGAAAGGAATAGGTAGAAAACACTGACAAAAAGAGAGGACGGGATTATAGGACATCCGTTAAGACATGAAGGAATGACTTCCATGGTACTGTGAAGAGCAAAAACTGTAGAGGAAGCCAGAGACTGGAATACGCCCAGACGTAGGTTGCAAGTGCTACTCTGAGATAAAACGGTTGCAGAGGAGAGGAATTCGTGGCGGCCCCATCAAAGCAGTCAGAAGACTGATGGCACCCCCCCCCCCCCCCATAAAAAATTTTCCTGATTATATGAAAGAAACAACTGAAGCAATAGGACCACTTTAGACATGTGGATGGTAACCTGTGGCATGGTGGCTGTATTAAGCTTCCTGTAACTGTGCTTATTTAGGCCTGTGCGTTCCACAAATACAGTCTCTCGTCTAGGGCGACGAACATTAATTCGGTCAAGAAAAGATGTAGAAAAATCAACTGAAGCATTCGTGTCATAAAACTGTATAATATTGAGTGTTGATCTGCTGTAGGTTTGTTTCACATGTCGGATTTAGATTCACTAAGTAACTGAAGTAAGCACTTTGGAAAACATATGTTTCATGTGTTGGCATAAAGTCACAAAAACTGTCACCAAGCTTGTAACACGCAATGCACAGTACTTGCTACAAATGTCAACGTTAGTTTAAAGCAATCAGTCCTTACGCTCTAACCCACCATTCAACTGAAGACTATCTTCATAGTGCCCTACATGGCGATTGGAAAGGCTAGATAATGGACGAGAATAAGAAGGAGAATACCGTTCAGTAATAATGGTCATGCAGCAGGATGACTTTCCGTATCATCCAATAGTGTCAGTTACAGTGCAGAGGCTATAGTTTTTATTTACAAAATTCAATTTTCATAACAATTTTCTGTGCTTGAGTCTCTTTATTTGGCAGGAATAGCTCATCATACTCTGCATTTTATTCAGTTTTGGAAGGTGCAAGTGTAGTAAAACACTTTGAGAATGTAATTAAATACGCAAATAGATCGGATATTATTATCGGGTGCGCAGTACCACCACAAACCTCACCATAAATCACCACATGTAACTAGACTGCTATAGATCGCAATCCCAATCTAGCAATAAATATAGTCAGTCCAGCCATATGTGACAAAACAACAGTTTCTTTTGACGACGCATTAAACGAGGGTCATTCAATAATTATAGAGACAAATTGGTCTGGAGAAAATAACGTTTATTTTTTCGCAACAATACTTTTTCTACTTTTCAAACATAATTCCCTTGAAAATCTAAGCACATGTGCCATTGGGCTACAAGCTTTTTCATGCCGGCTCCCAAGAACTATTTACCTACATGTTTCAACCAATCTCCCAAAAACTTTTTCATGTCCTCGTTGTCCTCGAACATCTTCCCATGTAATGCCTGATTCAGTGCACCCAACAAATGGAAATCACTAATCACTAGGTCCTAAATCAGAACTGTAAGGGGGGTGAGGCTGTACTTCCCAGCCTATTTTGTCGATGGTTTCATGTGTTAGTTGAGCAATATGAGGACGTGCGTTGTCTTACTGGAGCATCACACCTCTCCTTTGAGATCCACGACCTCTCTCTCTCATGGCTGGCTTCACCTCATTTAAAAGCAAATCCGAGTAGTATTAGCTGTTGATTGTACGCTAATCGTTGAGATAATCACAAAAAACTGGACCTTCAGCATCCCAAAACTCCGTCAACACGACTTTTCCTGCTGATGCTTTGGTTTTTAATTTTTTCTTGACAGGTGAGTTGATGTTCTTCCAATCCGTGCTTTGTCTTTTTGATTCTGGCTCACAACAGTGAACCCAAGTTTCATCACAAGTTAAAACTTTGTTGAGGAAGTGCTCACCTTCTCTTTCATAACGTTCCTTTAGCTCTGTCCACACTCTCAACCTTGTTTTCTTGCGTAGCCGCGTCAACTCCTCTGGGGCCCATCTTGCACATGTTTTACGGTACTTCAGCTTGTTACCGATAATGTTATGAACTGTACCAGTAGTAACTGGAACCTTATCGACTATAGTTTCCACAGTCACACGGCGGTCGGTACGAGTAATGTCTTCGATTCGACTTTCAAGTGAGGGAGTTGAAACAGTGTTCGTCAGTAACTGAGTAGTGACCATTTTTTAACTTCTCTGTCTGAGAAAGTATCAAGGGCGGGTATTAATTTCGAATCTGGTCCTTGTATCATTTTCTAGACTTACTCCAGATGCAACCAAAAAGTTATAGAGAAAACCTAAGTTCACTAGTACATAAGTTTCCAAGTCATACTCTCATTGCTGAAGTAGATGTTAATTGTGCAACAGTCAATTGGCAAAATGACAGTTCTGTAAGAGGTGGGCGAGACAAGACGTTTGGTGAAACATTTCTAAATGTTACCGTATTCAGCAGCCACTGATGAAGTGAAAGCACTTCTCAACCATCGGTATTACGGCAAGAGGTACAAATCTGACTTTGGAGATGAATATGAATGAGCGACTGCAACATGATGCATTTGTTGAACGTTGTGCTGCACAGTTGTTTTATATTTGGAATGGGAGAATAACAACCGATAAATCATCACACTGTATCACATTGCCAACAAACGTCCACAAAGTCAGAGCAATCACATACAAAATGATCCTCCAATTTCTCGAAATATCCTACAGAATTTTAAAAAGATCGTTAGACATTTTGTACGCAAATACTCCTTTAGAGATATTTCTTCCTATTGAATTAGTTCGATCAACCATTTCAAATTAGTTACATAATTAATTTTTATGTAAAGGGGCCAAGAAACAAGAGCACTAATAAATGCCTACAAACTAATAATTTGAAAGCAAAATTTAATAATTTCATTGCCTACAAAACTGAATAAAATGATGATGCATGTGGCCAGGCCAGGAGACCCACTTGGCAGAGTACAGCGACTTGTTGCAAGGTATTTCAGCTGAAGCCACTTTGGCGACTGCGTGTCAATGTGGATGAAATGATGGTGAAGTCAACACAACAACCAATCTCTGAGTGGAGAAAATATCAGCTACGCTGTACTGACCACATTTTTTACCACATTCCTCACATTCCTTACTACACCTAGGCCTACAAAGGAAAAGAAGCCAATGGTATCGCCACTGTTACCTTAAACTTAATAAGAAGCATCCCCTCCCCCCAAAACCAAATAATATCCACCACTTCATGTGTAGGCCCCAATCAGTAAGACACCATTAACATCTACCATCTCTTTTTTTTAGTCATCTCTGTCGCACCAACACATCCTCACAAAGACATCACCTTGAACATCACTGGGAGATGTATTTATAGGTCACTGATGCTTATCTCTTCACAAGTGTGTATAAATAACTGCTGTGGGAATCTCTGTACAATGGAGGAAAGAAAGGTATGTCAGATGCTTGTAGTATGGGTGATCCAGCTACAAGGGTTGTTGCAGGAAGTGCTCTGAAGAAATTTCGATTAATATCGTTGGTACTTACGGTTGTTCAAAACTTCACACTGTTGGTCGTTAAGGTATTTCCAGATACTGAGAGATCATTTTTCACCACCACCTGACAGGTAGTGGACAGTGTGTCCACGAATCCAAATTACTGAGTAGATCTTAGTCCACAAATAATAGTCCGTGCCAGGGATGAGAATCATTTGTGCTGTAATGATGTCAGGATTCATGCATGAGATGATATCAACATCTGGTGGACCAAAGGCTAAACATCACTCGCCTCGCTTAGATGGCCGTCGTTGTACTCCACATGTGGTACATAATGGCGATGCTACCAGATGTATCTGGTAGAGACGCGTCTTTCATACTTGCTTTCCACTGACAGTCATGTATCAGGTGGACTGAACATCTGACATGAGCATAGGGGTCTGCACTTTCCTCCACACTGAATTCCACCAGAAGAGGTCATATGTTTTCTCAGGTATATTTGGTGAAAGGTGCGATTGCAGCAACGCATACACTACACTAGGTTGTGGAGGGGGAAGCAGGATCTGGATGTAGCTGTATTCAAGAAAGAAATAGCATAAGTAGGAAAAAGGTGCTGCGACATCTGTCAGTGGCTCTGTAGCAATGAGAGAGATTGGGGTAAGGGTCCTCTCAATAGGCTGGTGAGGCAAGTCAGAATACGTAGCCGCATCTTGACATGCAAGATTGTTCTTTGATCTAGGAGCTGACAGATATTGAGGCCTCCTTTGCCCTTCACAAGTATGAGGAACTCATAGCTGACCTTAAACAACATGC
Source organism: Schistocerca serialis cubense (assembly GCF_023864345.2). Classification (NCBI taxonomy): domain Eukaryota; kingdom Metazoa; phylum Arthropoda; class Insecta; order Orthoptera; family Acrididae; genus Schistocerca; species Schistocerca serialis. The sequence continues at coordinate 167,036,182 of NC_064648.1, forward strand.
CTCGACTCACCATTGATGGCAGAATTGGAAAGTCTGGGCCACGTGCAGGATTTGTAATGTGACATAAATGTTTGCATAGCACGTCCTTTGCAGCAAGCCCACAGTTCAGAGTTGATGGTCAAAGAGCTCTGGCCGGATCTAACATAATACATGCCTACTGTTAAGGTCCATAGATCAATACCTAGATATGTTGTCATGCCACAGACCTGCACGGGTGTGACACAATCAGTAGGCAGCCCATGTACTATAGGTAGTGCACGAGATTTGGTGAATGTAATGACGCTACTGAAGGAGTATGATACCTCCCCACCCACCCCATTGCTGCTTCAACAACGTTGCTGTTGCGTAGGTGGACGACCAGGCCACCCCCCTAGGCCATGGAACGAGAAGTGTCGGTGCCAAGAGTCAATGAAGTGTCGGCAGACGCAGCAAAGTAACAGATCTATGGTGCCAACGTACAGGACTGGGGAAACAGGGCATCCATTCCATACCAGTCCTTGGACCAGGATAGATGGTATAATACGACCGACGACCATAGTACATAATCCAAGATGTCGTATCCCAGAGCTGTCTGGGAATTCCATGTTCTGGATCTTCACTGCCAGATAAGAGTGATTAACCCCATCAAAGTCCTCGCTGGAGTAAAATGAGGCCGAGAGTACCATCATGCACCATGTCTGCATAAATGCAGTCCTGTCACAGTATCGACTTAAAGAAGTCCAGAAGTTGTAATTACCTCATGATGATGCCTAGTTGTGGTGTACCACTAAGCAGGTAACACTTTTCAAATTGGCTGCCAAAAGCCAGTGAAGAGTTCATGGAAGACAGAGCCAATAGTCACTGACGCTAGATCCTCTGTTTGGTTTATCAACAGAATCAAGCAACCCTAAAAGGAAGCCAGGAGGATGCAGGATGTCCACTAGGCTCCCATTAGCTGTTGACATACAAGAAAATGTAGTTGAGACACATTCAAGTTCCAGTGGCCTCGCCAATGCCATACCATCTGGCACTGAAAGGTGAAAGTACCTATACAGGCTGCATGATAGGAAAAGCCAATGAGCCATGTTTAAGTGACTTGTTTGCCCCAAATATTGGAGCATGTGAGATAGTTACGATCTATGTGGCTGGAGGAGTGGCTGATATGGTGTGTGAAACCCTCCCTATCGACATGTACATTTTCACACACATCAGTGAATTGTGGGGTGATTCCGATGGTGGAGAGGGCTACACATAGAGTGTAGTGTGGCAGTTGGCCCTTAGCTACCTGGATGTAGTTAAAATCACCACCGAAAATGAAATCCTGACACCCATCAAGAGTGGCATGAAGGCATCCTGAAATAAGGAGACCATTCTCCATGATGGCCTAATCCGGAGGGTGTGTAGATGTTTATGGATTTGGTGCTATGAAGAGTGTACGCAATGATGCTCCTGCCAAGGAGAATAGTGATGTCTTTGGCACTTAAGCCATCAATAGAAGAACCCCATGCCACTGCCAGTGCCAGATGTGTGGGTGATGTGTGTGTCGTATTCGAAACGCTCTATAAAATCCCTGACATATACCTCCTGAGGGATGGCTATGTCTATATCTGCTGTGTTCAGTGTATTATGTAACCTCGTCAGTTTATGCTCCACATGGATGTTATTGACGTTGAGCATGGCCTGTCGGTACTGCTGAGTTCCCATGTCTACCTGGAATGTGATAATGCACTCTGTCAGTAGCTGTCTTGGGTGTACCAGCTGTGGCATCCACAGTGTGGTCAGTAACTCTGTCGTTGCTCTGCCCAGTATCTCCTTCAGGACATTGTCTTTTGTGGTACAAGGTGGTAGTATGGTGTCATCCTATACCTTATATGCCCAGAAGCTCATTAGTACAGATATTCTGTCGTTTGGTGGGTCGTCTACTGCACACACAAGTGGAGTTGGTGTCACAAGAGGGAAGTCATGTGGGATGAGCCACTGTGTTACTATTACATGAAGCATTTGTGGGCCAAGGTGACAGGAATTTGTGTCATCGAACATTTTATTGCCATCATACAGCCATTTGTTGAAGGTAATCATCTAAGTGTCACGTTTCCACTTCTGGCGCTTCCATGGCAACCTTTGTTTCGAACATGCAGCTCAGATTTAAAATGGTAGCAATTGTTTGTTGACTCATTGCCCAATGGAAGGAAGGCAGAAGTCGCTACAACACTAGGTGCTCTTTCTGTATTGTTGCCATCAGTACTAGGCAGGAGAGTTCTCCCCTCATTGAAAACTCAGGTAACAGTGATGTTACAAGTGCCGGATCAGTCACTGTGATGGCAGTCTTTGTTTGTAGTGGATCACGTAAGTTGTGCTGAAGATCGTGTGGTGACCACGGCATAGGTCACGGGATGGACAGTGGACGTCGCAATGGGGGCAGAGTCGTTGAGTGGTGTCTCTCTAAGCTGGCGTCAGAGACAGTTATGGCGGAATGTCCTTCCTAGTTACAGCCTATCATATGTGATGATGACCCTCCGTCGTCCTATAACCAGGTATAATGGCACATGTTTCACTAATTCAGTTTTCAGTTAATGGACACTACAGAGAGAAGTATAGGTATCAAAGGTTTTCCATTTGTCGACCTGGTGATTGAGTACATTGGCATATGACTTGGAAACCAACATGATGATGTCTGGTGGGACCTCAAATGGAAGGTCAAAGACACTGATCGAATGGAGGCCTCTACATGTCCGTCAGGTTGAGGTGTTGCACGTGCTGATTCTCAATATCGGTACACAATTATGATACCTACAACGTTTCCGATAATGGGAAAGTGAATGCCAGTCACGTCCCGTGGGTCCAGGCAAACATCATCCCGAGCAAAGTTCTCGATTCAAAAGGTCGTAATTATGCATATTCAACTTGAAATGTTATTTTGATCGCTACCCAGTGTTATGTGTGCGCCATGGCTCGCCCATAAGAGGGACGCAGTACTCGAAACCGCGGCAAGAGGTAAACAAGGAAATGGCGCGTGTGCACTCCAGAACAGGCGGGGCGCGAGCAGACGTCCGCATCACACGGCTGCGCGAGCCGAACTCAGCGATAGAGGCGGGGTACCAAACTGAATGACCTTCAGAAACAAACCAGAGTGCACATTTCTACGACTTTTTTACATGCAATCTTTTTCACACACATGGCTGAGCGTTTTTAGTTTTAACCTAGGCCTTTACTTGGGAACCCGGGATGTGGGAGGCATTAAAGATGGAAGTATTCTCCTTGCCACCAAGAGTGAGTATCTGCTTTCTAATTTTCTTATCTAACAAGCCCTAGAAATAGAAAAAACTAGCTCTTATTAAATATATAAGTCTTAACACAGGAAAGAAATGTTTACATACAGGTACTGTAGACTGAGGTGAACTAAGTGAACTAAGGGAACAGTTTCTCTCTTCTATCCTACACAGTTGGCACAGTTCGGAAATGGAGCCTGAACTTAAGTAACAGAACTTCTAACCGTGTCCTCCTCAAGCATTTCGTTTTCCTCAACAGTATTTGTCGATACCAGTATTATTTTCCGAATTTAGGACAGGTCAGTATTATCTCAGTTGGTTTTCTGAAAACTTTCAGATAATTTTATATACAGTATGTTATATTTCGAGCTAAAATTTACGAAAAGTAACTATTTTCATACGATATTTTAGTTTCGATGTTATAACCGATACGTACTACTTCTGGATATATAGTTAAAATAATTTTTTTGCAAACACTTCAAATTGATAATTATTGGCACACTTAAAATTTCTATACTTAACTACATAGCCCTGTACTTTTTACTGTATTTGTTTCTCGATTCATTTATGAAATAATAATACAAATTAATAATGTAAATAAAACTACAAGGGATTCATTTGTTAAGAAAAGTAGTAAAACATTTGAAATATTGTTATTTCCTCAGGGTAAGAGAGTCGTAAGCATGCCTATGACGTGATGGGAGGTATTTTTGTGCGAACAATTTAATTTCGGCTTTGTTAAGGTGAAAACTCAAAATACTGTATGATATACTTAAATGTGAGAAAATACATCTACATACAAAAATTTTTCCAACAACAATATTCAAATTTATTTGGTTTAAACCAACCGAGAGGATCTGATCTGACATTTACATCTTAAAGAATCAGACCCCAAGACAAGAAGAACTGGAGCCAACTCAACATGGCACGCTAAGCATACTAGAAAGATTATTGTAAACTACGCACGTCTCAACTCCTGATAAAAAACTTTGCTTAATGTGGATAATAAATGGAAAGGGAAAGGAGGGGTGAGATTGCAAACTGACGGAATGGTTTCAGTCTTCCAGTCAGATGCCGTCCGCACAGTCCACCATTAGGATGTCAGGACTAAGGACACCTAGGTCCTGGGAGTCGGCTGCGCTCAGTATCGAGGGAGGGGAAATTCGTTCTCACGGATTCTAATTTCCAATATGCAGGGGAAGGCAGAAGAAACGAACTACATGTTAGTAAGAGAAAGGACACTTCTAACAGATCCTTTCTCAGAATAGTTCATTTTAACTAGTTCTTTCATGAACTACGGATCCCTAAACATACCTATTCATCGATGTCAGTGCCGTCAACTTCTGCGTTTAAAACAAAGTATCAGGCGAAGCGACTGTATTTCTATGTATTGATACTGCAATGAATCAGAATTAAGTTCTTAAAAATTCAATCAAGTTCCTGAATTTATTGATTTGCCAGGCCTTTCGCTGCACGGTTTAAATATGAAAATTTTCTTGGCTGTCATTCCTCTTCGAAACATAAAGAAACTACGATTTTGCTGCGGCACCACGTTTTCTGCAAAAAACGATGATAATATCATTGAAGCCACTATGTTAAATGGGAGCATGGCAGGAAAAGATATACTGCTACGACGCATCCCAATGGTCCCAGCAGATATGCCGTTCAAGCTGAAAGGTTTGCTGTTCCCGATGCGTCTCACATTTTCAGAGACCACCAACAAAGCACAGGGATGTTCGCTACAAGTCTGAGTACTAAATTTTGGCGAATCCATGCTTCTCAAATGCTGCAGGTGGCCTTATGAGACGTTGGAATGTGTTCTGATTTATTCGTGTGTGCACCAGACAGAAAAGGAGAAAAAATTCAGTGACCAAAATATTTGACTGCACAGAATTTAAACAGAAATACTTCCTCTGTTTTGAGCGGCATGAATCACTTGCCCAGTACTCGGTATAACTCGAAAATCCAGTCTTAAGTAATTAACGTGGCTGAAATAAAAGTACTGCGTTGGTCTGTGTATATCAAACGATAAATATGAAAAGAAGACGATTGTCTGTGATCAGTACTTTTAAAGGAGTACGTGTGTGTTCACAGGAAGACATATGAGAAGAACATTTAATGACTAAGCCTGGTAAGTTATGTCTGGATATAAATACGAAGCTACATAACCACCGGAACGTTTTTCGCGTTGTTACAAGTGTGTGAAAGGAAAAGCCAACGGGCAATACGCAAAGAACGTACTGGAGTACCAAAGAAATTGATATAGTCCTGCGTAATCTAATACAGAGACATATAAACTGGCAGAACACGACGATGTGGTCGGCAACGCCTACAAAGGCAACAAGTGTCTGGCACACTTGATAAATCGGTTACTACTGCTACAATGGCAGGTTATCAAGAGGTAAATCAGTCTGAACGTGGTGTTATTGTCGGTTCAGGAGCGACAGGACACAACATCTCCGAAGTAGCGATGAAGTGGGGACTTTCCCGTACAACCATTTCGTTGAAAGTGACAGAAGTGCAACGCTTCCGCAAATTGCTATATATTTTAATGCTGGGCCATCAACAAGAATCAGGATGCAAACCATTCAAGGAAACATCATCGATATCGGCTTTCGGAGCCGAAGGCCCACTCGTGTACCCTTGATGGCTGCATGACCCAAATCTTCATGCCTCGCCTGGACCTGTCAACACTGACGTTGGACTGTTGATGACTGGAAACATATTGCCAGGTCGGGTGAGTCGTTTCAAATTGTATCGAGTGGATGGAGGAGTACGAGTATGGAAACAACCTCATCAATCTGTGGATGCTGCATGTCGGCAGGAGATTGGTCAACCTGGTGAAGGCTCTGTAATGGTGTGGGGCGTATGCTGTTGGAGTGATATGGGTCCCCTGATACGTCCAGATACGGTTCCGACAGATGACGTAAACATAAGCATCCTGCCTGATCACCTGCATCCATTCGTGTCCACTGTGCATTCCGACGGACTTGGGCAATTCCAGCAGGACAATGCACCACGCCACACGTCCAGAATTGCTACAGAGTGGCTCCAGGAGCAGTCTTCAGAATTTAAACACTTCCACTGGTCACCAGACTCAACAGACATGAACATTACTGAGCATATCTGGGATGCCTTGTAATGTGCTTTTCAAAAGAGATCTCGAACCCCTTCGTAGTCTTACGGGCTTATGGACAGCCCTGCAGGATTCATGGTGTCAGTACCCTCCAGCACTACTTCACACATTAGTTGAGGCCGTGCCACGTCGTCTTGTCTTGCGGCACTCCTGCATGATCGCGAGGGGGGGGGGGGGGGGCGCTATACGAAATTCCTTTGGTTCTTCAGTATATATAACATGCAAATGATTAGTGTGTGTAGTTAGTTATACGTCCAAATCATATAACTTCCTACAGCCGGCCGGAGTGGCCGTGCAGTTCTAGGCTCTATAGTCTGGAACCGAGCGATCGCTATGGTCGCAGGTTCGAATCCTGCCTCGGGCGTGGATGTGTGTGATGTCCTTAGGTTAGTTAAGTTTAATTAGTTCTAAGTTCTAGGCGACCTATGACCTCAGAAGTTAAATCGCATAGTGCTCAGAGCCATTTAACTGCCTACATATAGACAGACACACATGGTGCAAGGTGTATAAGTACAGATAGTTCTATCGGTGAGTGAGAACAGTCTACTAAACAATACTATATCAGTACTTACACGATTTGCAGACTTATAATTATAGCTGTTACAGAGCGTATGTTTTTATACCTGTTAGCATTTGCAAGTACGGATGGCACAAGCAAGTCATTAAAAATGTACCTTCCTGTGGTCAGTAGGTCAGGTGCTGAAGTGTGGATGCATAGAGGCGAAAAGAAAGTTTGTAGCGACAGTGGTAGTCCACTTTGAGGTATAATTACGATGGTGCAGTACGTAAAATATATAAAAATCTAGACATGGTTCCTAAATACTTAAATGCCTATACAAGTAAAGTTAATCCCATTAATCTTTAAATTCTGTGTCAGAAATCTTTAACATTGTGTCAGAAAAATCTGGTAACAAACAGAGTTAATATGTGTACAGCAGAGACATCCGTCGTTATTCAGGAATGAGACCAGATATTATAGATAAATCCTAGAGAATTAACAAAATGCATATAACAGTATAGTGTTCACTGACGAATGAAAGGCGTAGACTGATGCAATCGCCTGATCTGTGCTGACCCCCTCCCTCCCCCCCCCCCCCCCCCCAGGTGCAGAAACCCCAAAGGAGGAACGTAAGAGAAGAATAGAGAGTGCATTTGGAGCATCGAGGAACACGATCTGTAGTCTCCAGACAGACTTGCATAGAGAGCAAAACAACTCTCCAACCTTTATTCAACGGCTCAGCTCCAGAAACCGGTGTTCCTCCAGCAGCAGTGCGTGTCTACGGCCAATCACGCACTGAAGACAGTTGACAGTGATCAAGGACAGCGACAGGTCATACATAAAGCACGCCAGTGGCGAGACGCAATCAATACCTTCACTGCACGATAACAACGGGGAAGTCATTGATGATAGTGCCACTAAAGCAGAGTTATTAAACACGGTTTTCTGAAACTTCACCAAAGAAGACGAAGTAAATATTCCTGAATTCCAATAAATAACAACTGCCAAGATGATAAACATAGAAGTAGACATCCAGGTTGTAGCAAAGCAGCTTAAATTAATTAATAAATGCAAGGCTTCCGGTCCAGATTGTATAGCTGTCAGGTTCCCATCAGATTATGCTCATGCTATTCCTCCATATTTAGGAATTATATACAGCCTCTCTTTCACAGGGAGTTCCGTACCGAAAAGCTGGAAAATTGCTCAGGTCACACCAATACCCCAAAACGGAAGTAGGAGTAATCCGCTGAATTACAGGCCCATATCACTAACGTGGATTTCCAGTAGGGTTTTGGAACATCTATGTGTTCGAACATTATGAATTACCTCAAAGAAAACGATTTATTGACACATAATCACCTTGGATTCTGACAATATTGTTCTTATGAAACACAAATAGCTCTTTATACTCATGAAGTAATGAGTAATGGGGGCAAGTGACAGGGGATGTCAAATTGATTCTATACTTTTAGATTTCCAGAAGACTTTCGGTAGCATTCCTCGTAAGTGTCTTCTAACCAAACTACATGCTTATGGAATATCTCCTGAGTTGTGCTACTGGTTTCTTGATTTCCTGTCAGAAAGGTAACAGTTCGTAGTAATAGAGTGAAAGTCATCGAGTAAAACAGAAGTTATACCTGGCGTTCCCCAAGGAAGTGTTATAGGCCCTCTATTGTTTCTGATCTATATTAACGATTTAGGAGACAGTCCGAGTAGCCGTCTTTAGATTATTTGCAGATGATACTGTCATTTACCGTCTTGTAAAGTTATTAGATGACTAAAGCGAATTGCAAAATGACTTAGATAAGATAGCTGTATGGTATGAAAAGTGACAATTGACCCTGAATAAAGAAGAGTGAAGTTATTTACATGAGTGCTAAAAGAAATCCGCTAAATTTCGATTACGCGATAAGTGACACAAAACTCAAGTAAGTAAATTCAACTAAATACTTGGTGATTAAAATTACAAATAACCTGAATTGGAACGATGACATAGATAATGTTGTGAGTAGAGCAAACCAAAGACTGCCATTCATTGGCAGAACACTTAGAAGTTGCAACAGGTCTACTAAAGAGACTGCTTACACCACGATTTTCCCCCCTGTTCTGGAGTATTGCTGTGTTGTGTGGTTTGGACATCAGGTGGAACTGACGGATAACATCGAAAAAGTTCATAGAAGGTCAGCTTGGTTTGTATTATCGAGAAATAGGGGAGATAGTGTCACAGACGTGATACGTGAATTGGAGTGGCAATCATTAAATCAAAGGCGTTGTTTGTAGCGACGGGATCTTCTCATGAAATTTCAGTCACCAGTTTTCTCCCCCGATTGCTAAAACATTCTGTTGGCGCCCACCTACATAGGGAGAAATTAACATCAAGATAAAATAAGATAAATCATGGCTTGCACATAGAAATTTAAGTGCTCGTTTTTCCCCCGCGACTTCCGAGAGTGGAACGGGAGAGAGACAGCTTGAAGGTGGTTCATTGAATCCTCTGCCAGGCAGTTTGTTGTGAGTAGCATAGTAATCACGCAAATTTTGATGTAGACATGGACCTTGCAGCAGCAAGAATTAACGACCAGCCCCATGCATCCTTCCATCGCCCATTTGTTCTAGGTTCCAGGCATCGCCATTGCAAGCCAGGTGGCTCCCTCCAAAAGGACCCACAGGTAGTGACACGATCTGCCTCCCTCACCCCTTGCGTTTCTTACGAACTACACCCTGGCTGTCAATTCTGTGAGCCTGTTTCAAAGGTATCTGTATGCGATAGCTCTGTAGTTAACAAAGGAACACTATCCATGGAAGTAAGACAGACAATGGTTGCGTCAAGGCTGCTCCTGCGACCACTGGGTAGTTGTGATAACCTGTTTTTCCAGCAGACTTATGCTCTCCTGTCCTGCACTCACAACCCTACGTTCGTTTTTCATTTATAGTTGTGTCTTGCCTTCCAAAGTTGAAGAAAGTGTATTTCCCTAAGGTGAATGATGTAAGAGCAAGACACTGGCGTATGTTTATGGTTATATGGTTTATTAACGAAAGGCAAAACCTACGTTACTAGCATTTGTAGACTTAGAGAAAGCTCTTGACTATGTTGGCTGGCATACTCTCCTTCAAATTCTGAACCTGGCAGCGGTCAAATACAGGGAGCGAAAGGCTATTTACAATTTGTACAGAAACCCGATGCCAGTTATAGGACTCCACGGCATAAAAGGGAAACAGTGGTGACGAAGGGAGCGAGACAGGGTTGTAGCCTATCCCCGATGTCATTCAATCTATATATTAAGCAAGCAGTAAAGAAAACAAAAGAAAAATTCGGAGTAGGAATGAAAATCCATGGAGAAGAAATAAAAACTTTGAGGTTTACCGATCACATTCTAATTCTCTCAGAGACAGCAAAGGACCTGAAAGAGCAGTTGAATGGAATTGACAGTGTCTTGAAGGAGGATATAAGATGAACCTCAAGAAAATCAAACCGAGGATGATGGAATGTAGTCGAATAAATCGAGTGATGCTGAGGGAATTAGATTAGGGAATGAGACACTTAAAGTAGTAAATTAGTTTGCAACCTGGGGAGCAAAATAACTGATGATGGTCGAGAGGATATAAAATGTACACTGGCGGTGGAGAGGAAAGCGTTTCTGAAGAAGAGAAATTTGTTAACATCGAGTACAGATTTGAGTGTCAGGGAGTCGTTTCTGAAAGTATTTGTATGGAGTGTAGCCATGTATGGAGGTGAAACATGGTAATAAATATTTTAGACAAGAAGAGAATAGAAGGTGTCGAAATGTGCTGCTACAGAAGAATGCTGAAGATAAGATAGATAGATCACGTGACTAATGAGGAGGTACTGAATAAAATTGTTGAGAAGAGAAATTTGTGACACAACTTGACTAGAATAAGGGATCGGTTGGTAGGACATGTTCTCAGTCATCAAGGCATCACTAATATAGTAGTTTGCGGTAGGTAGTTGGAGATGAAGAAACTTGCTCAGGATAGAGTATTATGGAGAGCTGCATCAAAGCAGTCTCCGGACTGGAGACCACAACAACAGCAGCAACATGTTTATGATGGAAATCAGGAATTTACGTTATTCATACCGGATGACAATTTTTGATCTACATCAAAAGAAGCCGGCCGCGGTGGTCTCGCGGTTCTAGGCGCTCACTCCGGAACCGCGCAACTGCTACGGTCGCATGTTCGAATCCTGCATCGGACATGGATGTGTGTGATTTCCTTAGGTTAGTTAGGTTTAAGTAGTTCTAAGCTCTAGGGGACTGATGACCACAGATGTTAAGTCCCATAGTGCTCAGAGCCATTTGAACCATGAAAAGAAATCGTCATAGCTTCTGAATGGTTTGCGTTATGACGTTCAAACTGTACGGTTAGCCGCGGGGCATGATTGTAATTGGTACGTGTATGCGCGCTCTCCTTTTTGTTGTCGTATATTTGCGCGAGAAAACGTCACGGTACAGCGTACCTGAACATAGAGCGCTTGTGAAGGCCTGCTGTGCTAGCAATAACAGCCCAACTGCGGCTCAGAGGAAGTGTTGCGACCGAGTTCAGGCTAAAGACAACCGGTCCAAGTGTGCTAACGATCGAGAATATGATTCGCAAGTTTGAGAGACGGGTAGCGTTCGTGCTGACTGAGTTCGCAATGTCGGTCGTCGAAAAAGGATGAAAACGCCTGAAGACACCAAGAAGACGCTTGCATTGTTTCAAACTAGCCCCAGGAAATCGGTGAAACGAGCTGCATAACAGCTTTGAATCTACTGGGACACACTGAAAGAAATTGTTGTTGAAGACCCGCATTTCTTCCCATATAAAATTCAGACCTATCAGCCATTTTTAACTCCCAGGGCCATTGAACAGCCGTTATTTTTCGCCAACACTATTGTCTACAGAATTGATGTGAATACAGTTTGGTTTAGCGGCTAAGCCCACTTCCAGTTGGGTGGATTCGTCAATAAGCGTAATTGGCGCATCTGGGGGACTGAGAGTCTACATTTGGCGGTCGAAAAGTCTCTTCACTCTCAACAGGAGACTGTGTGGTTTGCAATTTCCATTCACCGAATAATCGGTGGATATTCCTTTGGTGACTACGGAATGGTACGTGAAGGTGTTGAAAAATGATTTCATCCCCATTATCGAAAGTGCCAGTGATTACGACGAGATGTGATTTGTGCAAGAATGGGCTCGACCCATATCGAAGCAGTAGAGCGTTTGATGTCCTCGAGAAGCACTTTGGAGACTGCATTCTGGCTCTGGGGCACTCAGATTCAACTGGCATGGGCCTCGATTGGATTCACTTTCAGAAAAAACAGCTGTGCCATGCTTACTTGTACATGTAAAACCACTCTCACTTTCTACCTATTCGTTGAATAGATTAAGAATAATTGTTTATAGCACACTTCCTTGCTGGGCTCATTTCTGAACATGTGTAGAACCTGTGTAGTGCGCACACCAATAAAAGTCCTTTCTTTTCGTATACAGCTTCCACAGAACATATCAGTGTCTGCGCATATTCCTACATTCTTCTATAACTCAAAGTTTATTTAGCCATTTTACATTATGAAACGTTTTCTGTATACCTAAATAAGCTGTGTATTTACATTTCAAAATTAAGTTTAAAGATATTATTCCTTCTTCGATACTTCGGGTTTTTCTAAATCCAAACTGACTCTGATAATCTTATGTCAACTGTTCGAAGATTCGAAGACAATGGACGCTTTTATTTTATGAGGCACTTACAACTAAGCTAAGACTTCGGCAATTTTAGTATTTTAAGACATTCCTCCTTTTAGGATTAATTTTATGTTTCTCTAGAATCTAAGGATAGTTTTCCCTCTTCATTTATCTTGCACTTAGGAGTATATAACACACTTCTGATTTCGATTCCTCCGGGTTCGAGAAATTCAGCAGGAATGTTGTGTTTCCCTTGTGCTTTCTTGTTTCTCAGGATTCTCAGAGCTAGTTGATACAAAACTGCAATAAATAATAATCATTTAACATGTCATTTAAAGGATCAACCTGATCGTCTAATGTAGTAACTGGAACTATGACTATCTTCAGCACTAATTATACCGTGTAATAAAGAACTTATATCAAGAAAGGTTAGTTATCAATACCACCTGGAACAATGTGGTAGCATGACATCAGTTATGAAATGATGGCAAATATGTTAGTTGAAAAGGTGGCATATTCTCCATAACTGGCCCTGACATATCGCCCTGCAGTAATAGCTTCCAACCATAGTACCAGAGCTAGGACTTGCAAACACATACACACACACCAAATCATCATCTTTACCGATTAACTGAACTTTACAAAGAAGAATATTTTCTTTGGTAATTTTTGTTTCCCAAATGATGAAACATAAATTATACTCAGATTTTGTAGACGCTTTATTAAACCTCAGACTAATGAGTCAATGACACAATTTGTACTTCTTATTTGTAATAACCATTTTTCATAGACTGATGTAGCCTTTCTCATTGCATTTACTGCTCCTCAAAAACAAAAGTCAACTAACGGTCTGCACTGACGGTGTACACTTGTTAGAAAACATGTTTCCTCTACACCACTTCTCTCTCTCATGGCAGTTGCTTCACCCTCTCGCTGCAGCCTTACTTAAAATGGATGAAGCTAAAATCCGCGCACTGTACTTACTGCTTCTAAAGCACATGACTGCGGGAAACCTTACTTCTTAACTGTTAGAAATCGAACGATTTCAACTTGGCAATGCTTTTTGGATGAAGTGAGAAATGAAGAAATTTCTGGTCTATCGCAAGAACCTTTATGAGATATTTAAGCATACATGATTTATATGTCTCGATTTATCTATCATAGGTGCATGGTAAAAAGTACGAACTATTCTGTACAGCAGGAGGATTATGTGTGGAAGATGAGGTTCATACATTCATTTGACTAGCTCTATCCTCACCACATTGTGTCATTCGTTAATGCTATTTTTGAAAGTAAAAGTTAATTAATGGTAACCTATGTAATAACTATTATACTTTTATGAAGCAGTAAGAATAAGAGCGAAGTTTTTTTTAAATAATTTAGTATTGTGATCGAAACACAGATAGACACATTTGTCTTTATCCCTCACGAAATTTAATTTTATGCATTGTGGGTGGGGGTATGGGGTGTAACAATGCCACTACTGTACACGACGTTGTGTGTTGTGATATTGGACTATGTCAGAAGTTGCCATCCAGCTATGCCCGCCACCTTGATGTAATGTTCCTAGAAAGTCATTCCAGACTATGATAGCAGTTAGTTGATCCGCTGTGGGTATCAGTTCCTGCAGAGAAACATGTTAGATTGGCGGTTAAGGACAGTGTGATACAGATTTCAGGCGTAAAATATCATATTTTTCTTAAATAACTTTAGAAATCGGAACTTTGTGTTGAATAAATTACGAATTCAGTACGTTCTGACGCTCTTAGTAATCTGATAGATCTCCATTTTGATATTCTGAGCAAATAATTGTAGAAAGAGACTAACGATAAGAGGTCTCTATTCCTTCTGGGGCTTTTTGTACTAGCAAATAGGAAAGTTTTAAGGGGAGATTTTGGTCCGAAAAATCGATTTTTCAAAAATATCATTCTGTTGATCTACACACTTTAATCTATGTTGTGTGCGAATTTTATCGTGATAGCAGTTTTAGAAATGCCTTTATACTGTTAAACTGATTAAATCTGCACTGCAGGCCACTCCCACCTCTCCCGACAATTGGGGAATTGGTGGCTTCAGCGCAATTTTTGTCAGTGTTGAAGCTATTTTCTTTCAATATCTTTGGCTGACATCTATATCTTTGCCTGAAAACTTGGTTTTATGTGGTTTATTTACGTTTTGACAATACTAACACATATTTGTAGGTGGAAAGTGGAATTCGCAAACCTATATGTGGAAGTCTAGATTTATGCATAATGGGTGGTGGAAAAATGGTGTTTAGCTGATGGAAGTTTCATGGAAATCGGTTCACCAACAAAAAAGAATAAGTAGCTAGAAATGAAGAATATAAGCTCTCAGCTTATCCACTGACCAAGCACCAATGCACAAATCTGTGTAAGTTAAATAACAGAAATGAGACGTATTTACATAAACACTCATAACCAGAACATGTTATGAATGCATTTAAACCCACATTCAGGTTTGTTGTAAAACCTTCTTTATTTAGGAAGTGTCTTCATGGAGAGACACAAAATGAAAATGAAAGCCTCAGTTATTTAATTTGGATTAGATGCTCAAAAGGGACATTCTGTGCACTTGAAGTACTCAAAATAGGTGTCTATTATGCAGTTATATGTCACAATAACGGAAATAATGGCAGAATTGAAGTTCTGAAGAGTGTTGGTATATATCTTGATGTGTTTACAAGAAAAGCATTTTACACCATCGAGAAAGCTAACAGATCAGTGTCTTAGCTGCAAATGCAGGCCAGGGAGATTCGAAGAGGAGAGAAGAGAAACCTGAAGGATGAGGAATATCAGTATGGAGGATTTTAAAATTGAGGTAAGATTATTGCATGTTTAAATATGAGAAGATAAACGTTGAACATCATTTCCTCTGTTTCACAATTTTTACTTTATTAGAAACCTTTTATCAAAAAGTATATGCTCTAATGCTTTGAAATTTTCGTGAAGTGTTCGCCACGTACTGCTGTCTCCTCGGAACTAAAAAATTCGAGATCCTCCAAATACATTCGTAATTTTAGATGATTATATGTAGAAAAAGTTAATTTTGGATGTGCAAGATTAAAAACTTTCTTAATGACACAGTTTGTGCCATAGATTAATAACTGCGGTTCAATGGTCTTATAACCTTCTTAGAACACTACAATAAAAGTTTCAGATTAATTGCATGGTTAGAATATAAGTTATGGCTTTTTATAAGAAAACAATAAAAATTAAAAATTCAAATTAATTGCAAATTATTAATCCTGCTTATTTCAATATATTTTTCTGTTAAAACGCTGCTCATTTGCTTTATGCACGGAAAATTTTAGATTTCTACATTAATAAATGTGGGTGTAATGATTTTTTAAATAAACATTTTCTGTTACATACCTACCGAAACAGTTTTTTTAATGATTTGCATCTATTCGCTTGTGGCATCAGTCTGACACAGAAAGTATATCATATTGTTGCAAATGGCGTGTGATTGGAAACAGATCCCAACTGGAGGTTTATACAGATTTGATTGTGGCTCATACAAGTGTAGAGGGTACTGAATGAGGGCAAAGGACTGCTCAGTGACACCGTGTTCCAGAAGCCCTAACAGTGGGACGAGTTCATGAGGCTGAGGAGGCCACGGCCGTGGATCTGGGTGCCCTGCTGGACGCCAGAGACGGCGCTGTGGTGACTCTGCTGGCCGGGGACAATACACAGCTAGTGGTACACAGGGCTATCTTGGCCGCCAGGAGCGCTGTGTTTGCGGGCATGCTCCGTCGTCTCACCTTAGAGGCCAGCAGCAGCCAGCTCGCACTCTCCGACATAGAGGGCCCTGTGCTGCGCCAGGTGCTGGCACACCTCTACACCCTCCAGCCCCCACAGCTGCCCAGCATGGCGCCGCAGCTGCTGGTCGCCGCTGATCAATACGGCTTGTCAGTACTGAAGGTGCAGTGCGAGCAACAGGTGGCCGCGCAGCTGTCTGTCGAGACTGCATCAGCCACAGGTGTTCTCGCGATTAGGCACTCCGCTAACATGCTGAAGCAGGCTGCCGTCGCCTTCATAAAGGCCCACTTGCTCAGTGTGATGGCGACGCAGGGCTGGGATGAGGCTGTAGTCAACGACCCACAAACTGTTGTGGAGTTGGTTCACCTGATTGCAGAGACACCGACAGACACCAGGTAAGCATGAGACAAGCTGCTCATCTATGTTACACAGCTCTACGTGTGCGTACTGACAAGCCTAAAATGTCCACCACTAAGTGTAATTAGATGTGCCTGCATCGTAAAATACACTACTATTGATATTGAAACGTCCCCTTAGAAAAATTATACATGACTGTGCTTAAACTGACACACAATATTTTTTTAGCGCAACGCAATCTGACTTTCAAAAATCCCTACAAAAGAATGGCCCTGACTAACATTAACCTATACCTTTCACAAATCACTTACCTCACAAAAATATTCGTTACTCGAACTACTGCAATACAGCGAGCGCCACTACTGCCAGCTAAATAAAAGATTCAAACTACTGAAGGCACTAACTACTGATACGCATAGTTAGCAAATGAAAGATCTTGATAGAGAACAAACAATGTATTTACCTCAATAGTGTTCAAAAGTCATAATGTATATAGCAGTTCATTATATCCAGTATTACAAATTTCAAAACTCCGCCATCTCTCTCCCCACATCCACCACTGCTGGCGGCTCACCTCCAACTGCGCAACGCTACGCGCTGTTAACAGCCAACTGCCCAACAGTACAATGGCAGACAACAATGCAAACTAGCCACAGACTGCACACAGCACAGCCAGTGATTTTCATACAGAGCGCTACGTGGCGTTACCAATATAAAAACCTAAACAGCCTACTTACAATATCCAGTTTCTTGTATACGCTATGTGATGAAAAGTATCTATACACCTGGCTGAAAATGACAAACAAGTTCGTGGCGCCCTCTATCGGTAATGCAGGAATTCAATATGGTGTTGGCCCATCCTCAGCCTTCATAACAGCTGCTGGAAGGTTTCTTTGGGCCCATTTTTCACGGAGTTCACGGCGTTCCAAAACATCCCAAAGGTGTTCTATAGCATTCAGGTCAGGACCCTGTGCAAGCCAGTCGATTACAAAGACGTTATTCTCGTCTAACCAGTCTGACACAGCTCGTGTATTGTGAGCAGGTGCTCGATCGTGTTGAAAGATACAATCGCCATCCCTGAATTGCCCTTCAACAGTGGCAAAGGTTCTTAAAACATGAATATGGGAGTGTGGTGTGATATTGCCACACAAAAGAACAAGGGGTGCAAGAACCCTCCACGAAAAACACGACGACACCATAACACCACCGCCTCCGAATTCTACTGTTGGCGCAACACACACTGGCAGATGACGTTCACCAGCCATACCCTGCCATCGGGTCGCCACATTGTGTGCCGTGATTCGTCACACCACACAACGTTTTTTCCACCGTTCAATAGTCCAACGTTTATGCTCCTTACACTAAGCGAGGCGTGGTTCGGCATTAACCAGCGTGATGTGTGGCTTATGAGTAGTTGCTCGACCATGAAATACAAGTTTTCAAACCTCCCACATAACTGTCATAGTACTTGCAATGGATCCTGATGCAGTTTGGAATTCCTGTGTGATGGTCTGGATAGATGTCTGCCTATTACACATTACCATCCTCTTCAACTGTCGGCAGTCTCTGTCTGTCAAGAGACGAGGTTGGCCTGAACGTTTTGTGCTTTATATGTCCCTTCACGTTTCCACTTCACTATCGCATCGGAAATAGTGGACCTAGTTATGTTTAGGCTTGTGGAAATCTCTGGTACAGACGTATGACCATATTCGAAGTCCGTGAGTTCCGCATAGCACCCCATTCTACTATCTCACGATGTCTAATGACAACTGAGGTCGCTTATATAGAGTACTTGGCAGCATAGTGCACCTGATATGAAAAACTCATGGTTTTGGAGGGTGTCTGGATACTTTTGATCACATCATGTAAGTAATGTATTTACAGCTGCAAGTAGGATGAGACTCCAGCTGTACAGTTCTCTGACGACATATTAGAATTTGTGTTGCAGTGGAGCTCGAGCTTAGGCTTGCCACTTTATGGGACAGCTTGCCTCAACCACTTCAGCTATCCAAGCACGCTTCCAGACCTCCAAACTTCACCATGTGTCCACATCCTGCATTTGCACAAATGCTTTGATTCTCACTCAGAAAGAAACTTACTTATTATTGTCATGGTCTTTCCTAGACATGTAAAAATTTTCCAGTGTCTTTATTTGTTATGGAATATCCTCCATACATGCATGCATATCTGTGGGAACACACACTGCTATGACCGACAGCTGTATGAAATACAAGAAATGCATTTGCAACTGCTAATACAATGACACGCCAAGTACACAATATAGGGTGAATCACTGGAAACTTGCAAATGATGTAAAAATAGAAAGCACAATTGATGTGCAGTTTCACAAAATTGATTAATAGTGAGGGACTCGTGTTATTCACTTATCAATAGATTGTAATAATACACAGAATGGGTTTTCTTGGTGAAAACATTCAATTCCTTAAATGGAACAATGCCAGTGATACTAATCAACAAAATATATCAATAGATTGTAATAATACATAGAATGGGTTTTCTTGGTGAAAACATTCAATTCCTTAAAAGGAACAATGCCAGTGATACTAATCAACAAAAAGTAAGGTAAATTAGAATGTCGATGCTGTTTGGTGTAGGATTCTATGTGACTCAATTACGACATATCGTATTTTGAAAAGTCCCCACGCCAAAACTTATAGCTGTGGTCATCATCATCATCATCATCATCATCTTTGGGTTGTCTGCCTTGCAGCGGGTTTTAACTGCCTAGCCCTCCATGCTTCTCTGTCTGCTGCGTTTCTCTTCATTCTTTGGTACCCACCTTGTGGCCCGCAGACATCATTCGGCATCTGAAACCTTCTTCTGCCCTTCCTTGTCTTTCCCAGAAGGAAACGTTCAGTTGTCTCTACTAGAAGGCAATCTCTTTTTAGATTGTGGCCTATCCAGTTTAGTTTCCTGTCCTACATCGCTAGAAGCATCCTCCGTTCTTCTCCAACTCTCCTCAGTATATCTGAGTAATTCCTAACTTTATCAGTCCAGCTGATCTTCGTTCCACGCCATATCCACATTTCACAAGCTTTAATTCTCTTCTCATTCTGCTTTATCAAAGTCCACGTTTCTGCTCCATACAAGGCCATGCTCCATATTAAGCACTTAACTAGTCGCTTCCTTAATTCCTTGTTTAAACAACTAGTTAAGAGTCTTCTCTGCTTTCGAAATGCGTGTTCCGCCCGAGCCATTCTCACTTTGATATCTTGTTGTCAGTCCGTATCTTCTTTAATCCAAGTTCTCAAATACTTGAATGCTCTTACCTGTTCTATGATTTCTGACTCCAAGTTAATTTTTACTTTTCTTTTCTTTAGGCTTATGGCAATGCTTTTGGTTTTCTTTTTATTAATTGTCATATCATATACTACAAAGACTTCATTCAAGTCATTTAGCACTTGAGTCAGCTTTTCTTGATTTTTTGTGAGGATCGCCATGTCATCTGCAAATCTTATACATTCAATATTTTGTCGACCTATCCTGACGCCTCTTGTCGGCTTTCCAGTGCTTCCTTCTGACAGATGTTAAATAAGATCGGCAAGAGACAACAGCCCTGTCTAACAACTCTCCCAATCCTGTTGTCTCCAGACATCTCATTACCTATTCGTACCCAAGCTTTCTTATCCAGGTACAGATTTGCCATCAGTCTTCTCACATTCCACTTTATTCCCTTCTTTTTCTAAAGACCTAACAGCTTATCGAACTGCTCTCTATCAAATGTCTTTTCAAGGTTTATGAAGACAGCATACACTTCTATGCTCTTTTCTATGTATCTTTTGCTGATGGTTCTTAGAACCCCAATGGCATCTCGTGTTCACCTTTCCCCTTACGAAACCATAGTGTTCTTCACCAAGTGTTTCTTGCAGTGTTCCATATAGCCTCCTATTTAGAATCCGAAGAACTACTTTTGCTACCTTCGGTATGAGTCTGATTGTCCCGTGGTCTTTACACTTTTTAGGATAATTAGTCTTTGGGATTGGGACTATTATACTTACGAGAAAGTCTTCTGCCCATTCACATTTGTCGTAGATGTAGTTGCAGAGAGAGGTCAACTCATTTTTGCCTGTTTCTTTTAAACTCTTTAAGATTTCCGCCGGAACGTCATCTACACCGCATGCTGTGTTGCTTTCAAGTTCTCCCACTGACTTATTTGGCTCTGAACGTAGGATAAAATCTCCTTTTTAATTTCATTTACTCATTCTTCCTTCTCAATCTACAGGTCAGAGTGTCTGTGGTAGCACACAATAAAGAAAAGCAGAAGTGCATACAAGAGTTATGTGGATTCTGGCCAGCAACGAGGCAGTTGACCATCACAGGTTGGGTTCAAAAGCAGCACCAGCAACGGCAAAACACAGTTCCGGTCTGGTTTCAACGACCTTTCCATACATGCTAGCATTTCAGCGGAGATGTCCAAGAAGGCTGCAGTAATACGTCGCTGCATATCATCGACTGTAGTCTGTATGTCCCCGTAGACAGAGAGTTTCTGCTTTCCACACAGAAAAATGTCTACAGGCGTAAAATCTTGGGAGTGGGACAGCCAAGGTACAGGTCCTCAGCATCCAATCCGGCAATTTGGAAAGAATTCGTGAAGATATACTGCAGTACTTCGTGCGCTATTGGCTGAACAGTCATCATGTTGGTACCACAGGTTCCTCCTAGTCTGCAGAGGAAGAGCAGAGCATCCATGGATGATGGCAGCTGTGATACTTGTTCGCATTCAGATTGGCGTATATGAAAAACGGACCTGTGAACTGGCAGTTCACTATCCCACTGTATGTTTACATTCCATGGATGCTGACGCTCCATCTGACGAAGCCGACAGCGATTGTCAACAGACCACAGGGTATGTGTCGATGATTTACTTGGCCATGTTTATTAACTGTGGCTTCATCACTGAACAAGATACATGATACACCTGGAGTATTCTGTCTTAAGGCCCATGTATAGAAGGTAACACGTTTGTCATAATAATTTCCATGCAGTTCTTGATGGAGAGAGAGATGTGATGGTAATGGAACATATGTCGAGGGACAATACGTACGACAATTGCCTGACCCATGCCACGTCCTCATGCGATTACACGGCAGCTAATCTGGAACATCAGGAAGCACATTAAATTGCCCCTCTTCTGTCGTCACTTTTTTCTTTCTGTTACGTTGTCTATGTGTTACATTACCTCTTTCAGTTAATGAACTTGGAGGTTGATAAATAATTGCTAAGATGCAAATTAAATTCCTTTCGAACAGGCCACGAAAACCCAACGGTACCGACCGGCCGCCGTGTCATCCTCATCCCACAGGCGTTACTGAATGCGGATATGGAGAGATATGTGGTCAGCACACCACTATCCCCGGCCGTATGTCAGTTTCCGAGACCGGAGTCGCTACTTATCAATCAAGTAGCTCCTCAGTTTGTCTCACAAGGGTTGAGTGCACCCCGCTTGCCAACAGCTTTAGGCAGACTGCATGGTCACCCATCCAAGTGCTAGCCCAGCCCGATAGCATTTATCTTCGGTGATCTGACCAGAACCGGTTTTACCACTGCGGCAAGGCCATTGGCCCTAATTGCTGAGGTGGCCGATGTTTATTGGGATATCTCTCCACATACACTGTACGAGAGAGAAATGCATTCTTCCTACACTCTCCATACGTCATACAGATGCCGGCATTATCTGCATTGGTAAATCCCGTTATTCACTCACGACCTACTGCTTGGATTCTCAGACACTACCTGAACAGCAAGTCGAAATGCACTCAAGGTGCACACAAGCACTCAGTAAGCAAACTTAACAACATTGTACCTAGCAACGAAGCAGGTTGAATATCACAAATAAATGTCAGTGTCGAAACTTTTCAGAATATTGTATCTCGAAAACGACTCGCACCATAATCCTCAACAAACACCAGTGACATCTGATTTGTTCTACTTCTAATTTGTTAATGTCAATAGGCGTTGATCTACTGTATTTCGAAAAGTGTAACTTTTCACTAATAATACACTTCCTAGTTACTAATATAATCTTTTGTATAGCTAACAATACGAGCCCCGCAGTTCCAATCCACTGTATGAGAGCAGCACATGAATAGCACTTCCAATATCCACCATTCTTTTCAGTCGAAGTTTTAGGCGATTCATCCTGTATATTTGCGTCATAGTAAAACTTCTTCCAGACTGAGACTCGAACCCGGAACCTGGAAGTATGCTCGAATAGCAGAGGTCGTTAAGGCGACTGCTCGCATGAAGTGGGATACCCATGTTGGGATCCCAGTCTGGCACAAATATTCATACGTCACGAATAAATTACAGAGCTGGAATGTGATCGTATTCTCAACTTGAACACATTTCGTCTGTTGCTTCAGACATGAATCCTTGTCTGAAGGACATGCTATAGAAGGTTTTTAAACACAGGCACTGTGAGTAGTATTTACATGCCCAGGCAAAGGCCGCAACCACAATAAGTGTGTTTCTTCCTGTGTGAGTGTTACAGTGACTGTTCTACAGCAAGACATGGAAACTCACGGTGATGTGTCGAGTTTTGGGTCGGGCACTGAAGCACGCTCGCATAGACAAAGTGGTTACGGCGACCACTCATGTACAGTGGGAAATTCTGATTCCTGTCCAGGTCTGGTATCAAGTTTCATACGTCAACAGTAAACTGTGCAGTTGGAGTGACGTATTCGCCATTGTGAATAAGTTTCCTGTACTTTACACAGCTGTAGATCACAGCAGCATCTGTTTTTTCAGGCATGCATGCATGTCTGAAGGACATTGCATAGTAGGCTCTTAAACACAGACACTGAAACTAGCAATAGCATTTTCTGGTGGCTCACGTTGCTTTCGTAAAATTCTCGTAAGAGTTTCATCAAATCACCGTACTAAACTGAGTATGTCAGCACGTAAGTTAGCCTCCAAAAACCCTGCAATAGCCAAGACGTTCATAGCTTTGTGAATTATTTTGGTCTTATTTGCAGTCGTCATTTGTATTAAATTGCATGTGTACAGCAAGCTGTTATTTACGTTAGCCTATCAAGTGGTTGAAGAAAGATGAACATTAGCTGTGGCCGCAGCAGGTTCCGTTCTAGTGACGGACACAATGATGGGCTGCTCAGATCAGAGACAGACACAGTGACATGTGCCGCTGACAGCTAGGGCAAGCACGATCTGTTCTTTGAGCTGTACATGCTACCCTAAACCTCTTTATTCAAAGTAACCTTATGAAGCAAGTGTCGATCAAACATGTGCCCCACTCCCCTCCAAGGTCACGGAACGGGGGCCTACCGTGACCGGTTCAAGTTTTCTGGCGTCGCGATGGCATCGGCCTCTGAGTTAGGTGTAGCTTCCACTGTGTGGAGTGTTGGTGTTCGATTACACCGCTTAGTATCCTGTGAGGCTTCCGACTGAAATTCTCTTTGCCTCTGAGCGTTATTCAGCATATTTGCGTTACATTTCTGGCGGCATTCCGCTGTCTGTGGGTTATTTGGTTGTCTGCTATTGTTTTGCGTTTGCCAACGATCGGCTGACTGTTGCCGGTGGCTTGTGTCTGTACATACTGTACAGGCTGGCCTTACGCTACGCGCCTGTTGTAGTTGTTTTTGCTAAAGTTTTGCCCATTTCTCTTATATGCGCCTTTACATTTACGACTTTCTCCATTGCCGTTGTGATTATCGTTACCATTATCCGTAAATCTCTGTGACGCTATCGGGTTATTAACAGGCTTAGGTTGTACTGGTATCTCTTCGTTTATCAAATCTATTGAGTCCAGTAGAGATAGAAAGTATTCGGTGTCGATTTACGGGATGTTAATGAGTTTTTCCCTAACGTGGGCAGGAAGACGGCTCTTTAAATTTTTTTGAAAATTTAGCTGGTTCGTCCAGACCTAGTTTTATTCAAATATTTTTCAAAATATCCTCGTAAGCTTCCATACTTGCTATTGAACGGAGCTGGGTTAAATACTTCACGTTGAGCCTCTCTTGTACGGCCTCAGACCAATACTTACTCAGAAATGCCGTCTCATTCCGTTCATAATATTGGCAACGTTCCGATATGTCCGTAGCTTACAGTAGAACGTCACCCTGTGTGTATCCAAGAAGAAATCTAATTTTCTGGGCTTCGGTCCAGGTACGAGGTAAAACATGTCGAAATGCTCTGATAAAGACCACAGGGTCTGTTCTTTTCCATTCAGAAGCAAATATCGGGAATGTCGATGCGTAAGTAATCATTCATCTGCAAGTAATGTTGACAAACAGGCCGCGCTGTCAGTGACAGTCGTGTTTATGGTCGCTTGTGGCGTATCCATGGCAACTGCGCCTGCTCGACAGGTGCAACTGCCGGCAAGTTGCAAGTTGCATTGTGCAACCTTCGCTATTTCCCTTCTAAGGGCTAATCCTGAATTGTTGGTAACCAGTGAAGGCATCTAAGAGCATAGCTTTGTTTTCTGTCATATGCTGTTTTGGAATGTCCGTAGTTTTAGCAACACTGCCTCGCAACCTTTCCTCTGCTTCCTATAACCCTAGTCTGTTTTAGCAAGAAGTTGGCTTTACGTCTCTTTTAGAGCTCTAAAGAGCCCTGCAGGATTTACATAAGGGCCACGCGGGGTAGCCGTGCGGTCTAAAGCGTCTTGTCACGGTCCGCGCGGCTCCCCCCGTCAGTGGTTCGAATCTTCCCTCGGGCATCGGCGAGTGTGCTGTCCGTAGCGTAAGTAAGTTAGTTAAGTGTATAAGCTTACGGAGCGATGACCTAAGCAGTTGGGTCCCATAAGATCTTACCACAAATGTACAAATTTTACAGTACCAACATAGATTTTGCATTCTGACACTACCTTTCCAGCAAGGGTGCTGCCCTTCTCCAGCATCCCGGCTTCAGCTTTTTCAGTTACTTCCTTTACATCTACACATAGCATACCTCTCTGTTTTTAGCAAATTCTGACTCTAAAATGATCTACTCTTAGACTCAAGTTTTGTATTTCTGTAGTTAGGTTTTTGCATACGTCTTGCAGCTCGTTGACTACGTTCGCCACATTTTTTACCGACGCATCCACATGGGATTGCGTGTCCTGAACTTGACTAAATGCTTTACTGAGGTTTTGCAACTCACCTGCAAGTTGTTCCCGATTACAATTTGCGGATCTTACCTTTTCGGTTAACATATTTATATTGCGGGACATGTCGGTAATTATTTCTTGTTTTAGTTGTTTACCGTGCTCTGTGAACTTACCGGATAATTCGTCAGATAATTCAGTGCGTACATTTTTGCCCACCTCTCTCAACTGTTGACTAATACTATTCTTGGAATCGTTAAACGCCTGGTTTTGCTGTGCAAACTGTTGTGTTATTAGCTGCATTAGCTGTGTCAGAGTGTGTGTTTCACTGGTATTTGCATTGCTTTTGTGAACTGTTTCCTGTGCTTGCGTCCGCGACGTCGTGAGCAGATAATCAAAGAAATTTTCGCTATTGCGCACGTCAGATTCTCTACTTTAGAAAATGTTTCCCGGTGAGACCTCAGAAATTGGCTCATAGAGCGTCATATGAGCGGCCTCATGACTAGTTATATTACCAGTATCACAATTTTTTAATAATGGGACGCCAACCTCGTCGTTTTGGTAGTCATTGGCCAGTTCACGAGTTGGTGCGTGACCTTCAAATGTTGACAAGCTCGAATTTCCGCCATCTTGGCATATTGCATTTTGTAATGAATTTTCAACAATGGCCATTTCCTTTGACTCCACTCTGAACAGTTTCTATTAAAATTATGAAAGGAAAATAATTTTAAACATGAAATTTTGTTTGAATCGTATCCTTCAATTAAATGTTGACTTTACACATATCTTCGTCTTTTCTATAGAAATCCACTTTCCGTAAAGGATATTAATTGGAAGGAACAAGGATCTACTGCGAGAGAGACGGCGCCAAGCAGGGCCATATAAGCATACAGCGTAGCAACTTCCTACTTTAACCGCTGAAATTCGCATTCCCAGCACATCTCGTTCGTAGGCAGAATTTCATTTTAATTTGCTCCTTCAAGTTGTTAATAGTTTCAACCTCACGGACGTGTAAAAATCCAACAAAGGCCTCATTAGTTCTTTGTAACGATAAAATCGATTTTTTTGTTTTTTTTTTTTTACAATCGTATTGACTTACTAGGATCACGTTAACAACTTCAGTTCCTCTTCTTCCATTGTTGTTGTATCCTATTTTTCCAGGATTCCCTCATTTCATCCCCATGAAGTCTCTTCTTTTCTTCTGTCCATGCTGTTCACGATTTTTTATTTCTTCTCCTTTGAAAGCCTTCCAAATTTAGTATTTTGTTTTTAAAATGGTTTCTTTCTGCTATTTCTGATTCTTTTATGTTGTTTCTTTCAAGATTTTTTCTTACTTCTGTAATCCATGCTATTGTCGATTTCTTCTTCCAGAAATATAGCAGTATTTGTTTTGTTGGTCTATTTCCATTCTTTCGGTGGAGATGTCCAAAAAAGGTTAATCTTCGTTTGGCCATTACTGCAGATATTTTCTCTATATTTTTGTAGATCTCCTCATTACTTCTTATTTTCCAACCATCTGCGGTTTTCATTGTACCCATTATTTTTCTAATAATCCTTCTTTCCAGTACCTCTAGTTTGTCCATCTTGTAGTTCATCGTTAGACATTCAGATCCATATAAACATTCTGGTTGTACCACTGTGGTGTAGTGTTTTAGTTTTATTTTTATAGATATACATTTCTTGTTGTAAATATTTTTGGTCAAACCATATGCTCTTTCCATTTTGTTAATTCTTACATCTATTCCAGATTATTCTAGTCCAATCTGTTGTATAGTTTCTCCAAGGTATTTAAATTTATTTACTCGTTCTATTTTACCTATTTGTGTTTCTATGTATTTTGGTGCATTTTTTTGTATTTGTCATGAATTTTGTTTTTTCAGCTGAAATGGATCATTTACCTAAAAAAATTTTTTTCTTCAAGAATTGAAAGGTCTGTTCACATTCCTCTCGGCGCCATCGTGTCACGGTTGCCATTGAATAGTGGCGGGGGGACTAGAAATGTGATATATATTGGAAATCTGAATAAATATTTGCTGTTTAAATAATTAAAAAGTAAATTTTGAAAGAATGATTGAAAAAAAATGGAAGATACACATATCCTGTGTGAACTTTAACCGGCTCTAATAGAAACAGACCTTCAATATTCAATACATGTATTCAGCATTCAGCATTCGTAAATTTACATACATCCTTTTCTTGTTACCGCTATTGTGCATGAATATTTGTATGACAAAACTGGTTCGGATCGAACCTCCTCTGCTGAAGCGAATTCTTCTTGTTATCTTCGATCCTCTTGATGCAGAATTCCCGGCGCGTCACGGAAAAGCCACAGCGACCTCTGACTGTGTTCCCTGTATGCTTCAATTTATCTGTCAGGCAGCGAATTATTAGTTATGGAACAGTGACTCGTAACAGCACACTTGTTTCAATCCGTGACTTCGCTCTTCTTGGGATTCACAGAATGAATAGCGTTCAGTTTCGAATTGGAATGTCGACACTTTTTATTTCACAGATAAGAGAGACATCAGTAACTACCGACCTATATCACTGCTGATATCATTTTCCAAAATGTTTGAGAATGAGATGTATTCTAAAAGAGTATTACATCTTGGCAACAATAATGTCCTCAGAAAATCAAAATTTGGGTTTCAGAACGGTTGCTTTACTGAGAATGCTGTTTACATGTTCACACACCAGATATTACAAGCATTACATAACAAAATAGTACTGGTAGGTATTTTCTGTGACCTATCCAAAGCATTTGATTGTGCAAATCATAGTATACTCCTTGATAAATTGAAGTTTTTTGGGATTGATGGTATAGCCAACCAATGGATCATGTCATATCTGACCAAAAGAATGCGAAAATTTGTACTTATTAGTAATTCAACAAACAGAATCCAGGGACATAATTCTGGCAGGGGAGAAATCACGTATGGGTTTCCCCTAGGTTCAATCTTACGTCCACTAGCGTTTCTCACATATATAAATGATCTACAGTCTAATGTACAACAAGCAGAACTAGTTCTTTTTTCAGGTAACACCAATATGGTAATCACTCCCAGTATACGTGCAGAAATTGGGAAAACGGTGAACAAAGTTCTCAAAAGTATCATTGACTGGTTTTCTGCGAATGGTCCCACCCTGAATTTCACAAAGCCACATATTATTCAGTTCTATACCTCCAGGGGTACTGCACCAGTGATAAGTGTAACATGTTGTGATGAAATAATTCATATAGTGGGAAATTAAAAATTCTGTGGTGCCCATATTGATGAGAATTTAAATTGGAAAAAACACAAATTTCGGAACCCCTAAAACAATTTAGTTTAGCCACGTTTTAACTTAGTCATAGCAAATTTTGAAGAGATAGAAATCAGTAAGTTTACATATTTTGCTTATTTACATTCAGTAATGTCATATCGAATAATGATCTGAGGTTACTGCCCAGAAACGTGCTGCGAGAACAATATGTGGTGCTTACCCGTGATCACCTTGTAGACATCTGTTTGAGGAGTAGGGTATTCTGACCATTGCTTCACAGTATATTTACTCCCTTATGAATTTTTTTGTAAATAATCCACTACAGTTCAAAAGCTACGATGAGGTACATAATTACAATACTAGCAGAAAAATGACATTTATTAATCAACATTAAGGTTGTCTTTAGCACAGAAGGAGGTGTACAAAGCTGCAAAAAAATTTTTGGCAGCTTACCCAGTGATATAAAACGTCTAACATATGGCAAGGTGAAATGTGAAAATAAACTGAAAAAGTCTCTCCTTGACAACTCCTATTCTGTAGAAGAATTTCTATGTTTGTAATGTGTAAAAGATGGTGGGATAACTCAATCTGTATATATTACTTACATTTTGGAGAAAAAATAAGTGTATGGTGATGTTTAGAGTACAAGTAGAAGTACAAATTAATTTGCGATATGAATGCACCGATAATCTTAGGAACCGACATCCCTCGAACTAACAACACTGCACAACATCATATCACTGGTATAATTTCCCCTTTGTAATTTGTATCCCATTTCTTCGTGTTCTAGGTTTATTTTCGTATCATTCTTACACACAACAGGGACGAAACAACCGAAAAAGATTTTTAGCACACGTCTCTCCAGATTCTTCCCCCAACAGTCGGATTCGTGACTGCTAAGGGGAGAATGTCAAAAATTTTAGAAAATTGATTTTTTAAAGATATGCGTATTTTGTACCGCATATCTTCCTGAATAGTACGATGTATAAAAAATATACATTTTAGTGATTACAAGCCAAACCCCTTTGCACAGCTTGAATCCTACACAAAGTCACCAGGGCAACAAATACAGAGCAAAGGGTGCTGCAACAAATGTGACACCAATGGCTCAGGACTTTAATGGAAGCCACCAAACCTATATCAGGGACCTTGCAAATGAAAACTTATTGAAGAAATGTGTTCATGGTGGCACCCAAAAACCAAATGAAAGTTTTAACCAATGTGTATGGGAAATATTGCCTAAAACCATTTTTGTTGGACAAAATGCAGTTGCTATTTGTGTTTATGACGCGGTTTCATGTTTTAATGATTGTGTGCAAAGCAAGAAATATGTTTTAGAGAAAATGGGAATAAAGACCGGAGTGAACTGCATCAAAGCTTTGTATGCGATAGAGAGTGTGTAGTGAAAGGAGATAAATTATTTTTGGAGGTGATAAAATCAGGAATGTGAAAAGAAAGAAAACCGACTAAGAAAATGGAAAAGAACTTGCTTATAGTGCTGGACAGTTCTAAAGGAATGATACACACAAGCAGAAACTTTAATGGCCATTTTCCGCAAAACAGACATTTCTTAACTTAGGTGCATGTAACATTCATAATAAGTATCCTATTACTTTCAAACTTGGTATGCTCATTAAACACGAACTCCTTAATGCAAATCTCTATAATTTTGCAAGTCGATTAAAAACTGTGCTAAAAATTGAGGTAATATAACTATAAAACTTGAGTTTTCTCTAAAGATGAAGTTAAAAATGCTACAGCACATTCATTTTTTCATAAATTAAATAAATTCTAGAGTTTCATGTACCTGTAAGCATGGTTTGTATGCCGTGCAAGATTCATCGAAAGATCTCTCTTACTTATGAAGAAAGGTGTACCTATAGCGACAGCTGCAGCCGATAGGAAGATGAAAAATTATGAAATTTCACATGTAAAAAAAATTTTTTCTTTATGTTTTTGCAGTTCCACTGCTATGAGTGTGAATACTGAATCCTTGCTGGACATTCTGACGAAGTTTTATGATTTTATTTGTAAAAGTATAGACTGTGGAAACTAAAATGTCCTCTGGTGTCTCTCCTGTTCCAAGTCGGCCGGCTTGACATCCTACCCCCCATAACACACGAGCTAGGAACACCATCCCATAACGACAGCACTACATTAAGTGCATTGGAGGGATACTGTCATTCAAATATCTTTGTGATTTATATTGTTATGTATTGAAACTATGTTGACTAATAGTTATCATAAGCATACTTGTTGAGCTTAGTATGAGCCTTTCATTTGTGCTTTATTTTGCACCAAATACTGTGTAGTATGCTAGCCTATAAGTATGAGAAAATTAGGAGATGCAATGTGTGAAGTGGTTAGCTGAACGCCTTAGTTGTCCCACTACTGTCTTTGGTAGTGTGTGTTCCATTATCTGTGTGGGGACAGTACCTCAGCAGTACTGTCTGTGGTAATCTGACCACTGGCTTCGATGTGAAAACCCTTCTCGAAGCAATGTTCCTTCTGCGCAGCACGCCAAGCGCTGGAGAGAGCAGGACCGGCCCCCCCTCGCAGCCGCACAGTGGCCACAGCGACGACGGCCGGAGCCCAGCCACAGCTGTGCCCCCCACCACTCCCCAGGCCACTCCACAGCCTGACGACGCTGCCGTCTATCACCTGCGGTGAGTTCTGTCACAATAACAGCGTTACGCGTTGGGCAGTTAGCCCAGTGTTAAAGTGAAGAAATCGAATGTTGCTACTTTATGTTTTGACGAAGCAGATGTTATAGTTCTGGTATTAAGTTATTTCTTTTATAAATTATGCTGTTTGACGAGGCAAGGATCTACAGGTCTGCATCGTGACGTATTTTCAGTTCCTAACACAACTGAGCCACTTAATGCAGTTACTTGTGTAAGATACTTCCCCAAAGATAGCGACTGTGTTGGTGAGTTAGAGGCAATTTGTGTTTTCGGCGATGATTTGCTATATTATGAATTAATTCTGCAGAGACTGGATCTTGTTTGTTTCTTCTGACTTGCAACCACGTTCAGTATTATTCAGTATTGGGCTGCCTCACCAAATAACCAGGAATCTCTGAAACTCCCACCGTCACTTGCATTTCCGCGATTACTCTCCCAACACTATAATGAGATATTCTCTCAAGGGTCTGTGGGAACCTCACCACTGGGGGAGGAGAATCAGTTGAGATCCATGTCTTACCCTACTACGAAAGATGTACGTGAGAACCTCTAGTGGCAGTTTTTGGAAATCATTCGTGACAACATCAGCCTCTACTAAACTGTCGATATCTTGCTGATTAACGCAGGCATGTTGGATCAATAAAAATCAGGTCAATTGTAATGCGTGGGGATCGTTGAGTGGAGATGGACACAGCAGCCATATCTCGCCAGCTGTAAAACCCTCTGTGGCTCAGGGAGTTTTACAGCTGACATTGCAAAAGTTTTCTTTTTATTCAGTGCAGACCAGCTTCAGCGTAAATTCGTCATCACGTCACTTTTCTTCTTTGAAATTATTGATCTGTAGTGGTAGTCACAGATATTTGACTGTCGCTTCGTGAAACAATGATAGTCTGATAGTGAACTGATATTGTTGCAAAATGCATTTCAGTGGCTAGCTGAATTCTACAGGCCCAAAAGTGGCAATTCAGAGTATTCAACATGCTTTTACAATTAATCAGAGTAGAATCCAACAAGTTATTGGACAATAGAGGAGTCTGTACCTATTCAAGGGGAAATAAGGAAGGTTACCCAGTATTTTAACGTTGAAAATGGGATAAGTAATGTTTCAGGTGACTTAAGAAAACATATCTCTCCCAGTTATTCAAGGATTTCGGACTTTAATTACCTTTTATGGTCAGCCACAGATGTACAATGTCATTAGATTTAATGTCTGTGCCAAATTGAGCAAATACTTATAAGAATACTTATCCCAATCTGAACGCCTTTCGCAGCACAAGCAGTCAACAAAAGTTCATCCATGGGTCTGATAATGTTGAACGATACAGAGAAGGTATGGTGAAATTATGTAAATAAGATAGCCTGACGGGTATTTACCTAATTTCTCGTACACAAATAGCATCAGCCATTCAACATAAGAAGACAACCGACGATAAGGAAGTGTAGCAGGAAAGACTAAAGATAGAGAGCACAGGGAAGAATACTTTGTGGATAATCCAGAAACTCATTATGCAGCATAATTAATAACGCTGAATGCAATTTCAGGGATAGTCTTTAAATTACGTTGCACATACTGGACACGAAATTAGTACAATCTCAGTAGAAAAGCAGCAGACAACAAAGTAGAAAATAAATTATTGTGGTTGACTTAGAAACAAGACATGGAAGGGAAGAATGTTTCAGCATAAAAAGACTGACATAAAAAGTTGAGAAAGCTGGCTAAAAATCGAGAGGGAAACAACAGCATGCGGAAATAAAACATAAAGAGCAGGAAATGAAACATATTAACAAAATACTTGATAATGGAGTGAAAAGTTTGTTGACAGAGAGTTAAGAAAACCAGGCTGGGGAACAGATCGAGCGTAACATGGTACTGATGTGAATAACAATGTACAGGGCGAAGACAGTGAAGGCTTCCTTTTTTCTTGGGCATCAGACAGTTGTGGTGACTAATAAAAGGTCCTACCTAAAAAAAATACAGTCTTTTGAAGACTAAAAGCGACAACAACTTTAAACAAAAATAGTTTACAATCATAAATACACTGATAGAAAAGAATCACAAAACCAAAAACTTGTCAATACAGAGTAGTGAAACATCAAGGATACATTTGCCAGGGTAACATATTTAACTGATTATCATTGCAAGATCGCAGGTCAATGTAGGTGTGAGATGAGCCACTGGAAACGTGAAATGGTCATACACTGTGAGAAGGTCGAATTAAAACATGCAGACATGCATGAATTGTGTTGCACAAGTATCGGACGAGAGTTTGTGGAATGGAGTTCGATGTCAGATGCACTTGGTTGGTCAGTACAGGGACTGTAATGCTGTTTGTGAATGATGCTGGAGTTACTGTATGATGATGTCCCATATCTGCTCGCCTGGGAACGGACCTGATGATTGAGCATGCCAAGAGACATGTCAACACTCTATAGAGCATGTTGGGCTACAACAGCGGTAAGTGAGCTAGCGTTATCCTGTTGGAAAACTCCCCCTGGAATGCTGCTTATTAATGGCACCAGAATGGGTCGAATCAGCAGATTGAAACAGATATTTACACTCAAGGTGTGTGGGATAACAACGAGAGTGTTCCTGCTGTCATATAAAATCGCACCCCAGACCATGACTGCAGGTTTAGGTCCAATGTGTTAACACACAGACAGGTTGGTTGTAGGCCCCCAACTGGCCTCCTTCTAAATCAAAACATGGTCATTACCGGCAGCGAGGCTGAACCAGCTTTCATCAGAAAATACAACAGAGTTCGACCAATCCCTTCAGTTTGCCACCACTGAAGTGCCAAACGGTGTGGTGTGGGATCAGTGGAACACACGCTACAGAGCATCTGGCTCGGAGCTGTCCGTGAAGTAACCGATTTGTAATACTTCATTATGTTACTTGGTGCCAACTGCTGCTCTAACTGCTGCTGGAGATGTATTACAGTGCGCCAGAGTCATACGGTGAACACGATGGTCTTCCATCTCAGTGGCTGTCTGGAACCCAGTCTTCTTGCGACGGAATATTCGTGGAATCACCGCAGCCAGCAGGCCTGCATAGTGGCTACATGCCTGTCAAATATTTATGCATCACGGTTGGAACATCCAACTTCTCATAGCCCCTATTACAGATTTCGTTTAATCTCTGTGAGATGTTCATAACGGCGTCTTTGTCGTGTCGAAGGAAATTTTGACTAACATCAGCTTCCTGCATCTAATCTCAAAGGTAACTAACGCTCACGCTCGTTACAGTGTGTAATTACAACAAGCTTGATTTGCTTCCTCATAATGGCACTACTAGCGCCACTCTTAAGCGACGCGACTGCCACAGAGTCATCATCATTCAGATGTAGAAACACACGTACCAACTTTCGTTTCTGTCACACTACTTCTTCGTGCTGCAATATTTTTCCGTCAATGTATATACCACTGCAAAGGGAAAAGACGTTTTTTAACATTGTCACCAAGAATCTCAAAAAGCTCTTCAACAACTTACTTCACATTTTTACAAGATAGTCAAATAAATGCTGCGACAGTGTTTCTGTTATATACCAATGGTTTAGGAGTGCGCCATTGATTAGTAATGAAAACATTCGAACACAGACGCTGCTTAACCTCTGAAAAAAATTAAGAGCAGTGGCAGCAGAAGTCATCCAGTATAAGAAGTCGCCATCTTTCTGACAAAGGCCAAAGAATGTGTGTGTGTGTGTGTGTGTGTGTGTGTTTGTGTGTGTGTGTGTGTGTGTGTGTGTGTGTGTGTGTGTGTGTGTGTGTGTTTGGGGCTACAGGCGCTCATCGCCGAGGTTATCAGCTTCCTGACAACCAATAATAGAAGGGTCTAAGAGGGAGGAGGAAAGCATAGAGCTTCAAGGAACTCTATTGCCCTTCAGGTAGTAAACTGCCCCTAGAAAGCTGGAGAATCAAAAGTGATCAATGACATGAGGATGCAGAAGGCAATGGAATCTAATAAATTAAAACCACGTAACTTGCATCCACAGGAAATATAACAGTAACAGGAAAACGGTTATGATGCCATCTGCATTGTGGAAAGATTCCGGACAAGTTACCCTTTTGGATCTCTGCAAATTGAATGCCAAGGGGGAAGTGACTATGAAATAGAGACGGAATAAGTTATTGTGGGATAAGATTCTATGACTTGGAGCTTTGAATTCAGAAGTTTGATTGTAATTGCAAAGCTAGAGTCTAAAAACGGAAGTGCAAAAGCCCAGTCTAGATACATTGGGGGTCACTGATGTGAACTAGGAAAAGGCTAAGCATTTATCTTAAGACACATTGAGGTATATCATCAGCAGCAGGAAATGGTATGTTGGGAGCAGGGTTCGTTATGAATAGGAAAATAGGGGAGAGAGCGGACTACTGTGAACTTCTCAACGACAGAGTTTCTCTCACCAGATTCGACATCAAACGAATGCAGACAGCGACAGTTCAGGTACACATGCCAATGACACAAGTAAAAAGGAGAAAAGAAAGTATGAAATTAAAATGCGGTTGCATGGGAAGGAGAAGCAGAAAGGGTCATCAGCTATATGGGATTGGCATTGGGATGACAGAGATGAAAGTCTAATTGAGTTGTGCAACCAATGTGAGATGGTATTTACGAATACTCTGTTCAGGAATCGTGTGACAAAAAAATATACTTGGAAGAGACCCAGAGACACTGAAAGAGTCCTGCTGGATTACATCATGGTCAGAGATTTCGAAATCAGATATTGGACTGTAAGGTGTACTCAGATGTAAATACAGATCTAATAATTATGAAGAGTAGAGTGAAGTTCAAGAGAATCGTCCAGAAGTATCAGTGTAGAAGGATGTATCATCATGCAGTACTGAGAAATGATGAGATGTATTTGAAGCTTACCAATGATGTGGATATGGCGGTAAGGAACAACACAGTAGGCTGTTCAGTTGAAGAAGAGTGTACATCTCTAGAATGTAAAATCACCGACAGACAACACAGATAAAGGGAAGCTAACTTCGAAGAAACCTTTAGTAACAGAAGAAATACTGCAACTGATCGACGAAAGAAGAAAATATAGAAATGTTCAGAGAAAGACAGGAATACAGCTACATTCACTGATGTGGCAAGAGTTGTGGGATACCTCCTAATATCGTGTCAGACCTTCTTGTGCCCAGCCTAGTACGACAACTCGACGTGGCGGGGACCCGAAAAGTCGTTGAAGTCCCTTGTAAAAATATTTTGCTGTGCTGTCCCTGGAGCCACCCACTACTGCGAATGTGTTGCTGGTGGAGGATTTTGTACAGGAACTGACCTGTCGATTATGTCCCATAAATCTTCTATGGGATTCATGTTGCGCGATCCAGATGGCCAAATCATTTACACCAGTTGTCCACAATGTCCCTCAAATCAGTTGCGGACAGTTGTGGCTCATTATATCGTTATTTGAGAAAATGGAGTCCATTATGGAGCCAACACCACAGTGCCTTGTTGTCAACTAGGGTCCACAGCTTTGTGGGGTCTACGTCACACTCGAACACCACCATCAGTTTTCACCAATGGAATTCGAGACTTATCTGACCAGACCAAGCTTTTCCAGCCGTCTCGGATCCTACCATTTTGGTCACGAGACCAGGAAAGGAGCTGCAGGTGATACCATACTGTTAGTAAAGGTACTAGCATTGGACATCTGTTACCACAGCCCATTAATCCCAAATTTAGCCGCACTGTCCTCACATATACGTTAGTCGTACATTCTATATCGATTTCTGCATTTATTTCACGCAGTGTTGCTTGTCTATTAGCACTGACCACTATGGTAGACGAAAATGTTCTTCGTTTTTTTTCCAACTTAACAGAACTGCACACTCAATTCGACTACTGGTTTAATGTACTCAGCATAGTTTGTGACCGCCTGTGGCTGATACTACCCTGACAACAACAGGGCAAGCTGCGAATGAAGTCATCACTCTCATGTGGAGGCAATAACATCATTCTTCCTGCAGAGCAACTCACAAGATTTATGGAATTGTTTGTGGATGCTTATGTGATGCAACCCGTCTCCCTAGTGTATCTGCAACATGCTCAATGGGATTCAAATTGGGATCTCCCATGTGTGCAATATCTTCTACTTCCAAGAAAACGTCAATCACCCGATCTGTATGAGGCATATCCCTATGAGGCCACAGCACCTCGCAACAATGGCATATCAGTTCCCCAGATCTCGTTACGATACCTGACAGGAGATAACCCTTGCCAATTCACCCATACAGTGTCATGAAGAGGTGTTCAAGGTGTCAACGTGATCGCTGCCCACACCATTAAAGATCCTTCTGGATAACAGGCTTGTTAATGTTTGGGCTCGAAAATCCTGTTCCACGTTCCCTCCATATGCAAATCTGGCGCTAATCACTCTCCAGTCCATACTGGGATTCACCTGTGAAAATAACATTGGCCCATGGTTCGGCCATCCGGTTGGCGTGTTGATGACTTTACGTATTACTCTCTGTGGAGATGTGTCAGGGGTTCATATACAACAGGTCTCTGACTATATAGGCTACTCTGCTGAGGCCTTCTGTATAACGTTTGCCTCGATACAACACATCCAGTGCATGCTGCGAGGTGTGATGCCAGTTGCCATGCAGTAGTAAGGCAGTACCGTGATGCCCTTTAGCCAGAAACTGTATCTCGGAGACGAGGGCAGGATCCAACACATGTGTGTTGGATCCTGCCCTCGTCTTCGAGATACAGTTTCTGTCTCTACAAACTATCGCCACATCTGAGAAACAACAGTAAGATCCACATTGAGCCACCAGGCCACTTCAGTTTGTGATTGTGCTCCTTCCATTCATCCTATGGCCCTCCACTGCAGAGAGCCTGGCATGCGTCTTCTCTGTACCATACTCCACCGTCTGTGCCTACAGAGATTGTGGATGTGGGACTCACTACCCAGAAAACACTACCCCATTTCATAGGTGCACTGACTTCATTGTGAGCTTGGTTGTCTGTAGACTGGAATGCTATCTTCCGTGTAGAACACGATGGTGCTGACATCTGTAGATAGTATGCATGATCACATCGTGAATTAGACACAGGACAGGGAAATCGCAGTTTGTTGCTTTAATTTTGGACACCAGTGTATTGTGGTAACCTTCTTGGAGACATGAGTTCTTGGAACTCATCACAGTTCTGCTTCTGCGATAGTGTTTCGTCCTCAGACGTGCGTCTTTGAAGAA
Organism: Schistocerca serialis cubense; assembly: GCF_023864345.2. Classification (NCBI taxonomy): domain Eukaryota; kingdom Metazoa; phylum Arthropoda; class Insecta; order Orthoptera; family Acrididae; genus Schistocerca; species Schistocerca serialis. Next base: position 167,075,095 of record NC_064648.1, read on the forward strand.
ATTTGTTAGTATTGTCCTTTTGTTGCAGAAATCTATCTGGAGACATGAAGGGCGAGATGCTGATTGCGGCAGCTAAGGAGGGGTCAGTGAGCAAAGTGCGAACGTTGTTGGCAATGGGGGCGGACGTGGAGGCGAAGGACGAGAACAAGCGGACAGCATTGCACTGGGCAGCAGTCATGGGGCACGGGGAGGTGGGGGCCCGTCTGCTGGAGGTAGGAGCAGGCGTTAACGCCAGGGACCGCTGGCAGAACACGCCTCTCCATCTGGCTGCATGGAAAGGCCATGCAGCTGTGGTGCGGCTGCTGGCAGCTTCTTCTGCCGACCACAACGCCATGGATCAAAGTGGGAGCACGCCACTGCACGATGCAGCACGGCGTGGCCGCGCAGAGGCGGCGGCTGCGACACGCCGCTGGACCTAGCCGAGCGGAACAACCACCAGTCGCTCATAGACATCCTAAGATCAAGCTGAGTGTAATGCAGACGACTACGGAGTAAAATAAATAAAGCTTTCTGTGTAACCTCTGCTACTTTTAAAATAAACAATTCAGAAAAGTTAATCCTGCAGTCTTGCTTTGCGCCCATATTTACGTAGTACATACAACGGATCCATTACCGTTACAACTAGAGTGAGAACTGTAGGTAGAAGGAGGGTGGAATGTGTGTCCTTATAGGACAACTATCCACGGATTTCCGCCCAATAATATCAAAACAGCAGACTTTGTACACAATTTATTAAATTGCCAATGCTAAACTCTTTTAAGTAATAACATATTCATGTAACTTACAGAGCTTAACAAATAGTTAAAACAAACAGCTTTAAAAACAATAACGGCGTCTTGCCACCATAAAATCAAACAACCTTTTACAATAGTGCCTTTGGAGTTTACCCAAAAGACAACATCCACTAATATGTTAACTTGGCATTACAATTTAAAATCATTTACATAAAAAAAACCTTGAGAAAGATAATGGCACTTGGCACTATAAAATCGAAGAAGCGCAACACACAACCAATAAATATAACAACAAAATAATAATTTGATACAACCAAAGGGCAAGGCCAATCCCCAATGCAATCACAAACGAGCGAGCTCTCAACACTTCAAAGCCTTCCCACTAGAAACAGTCCCCGAAATAAACCACTGAGAGCTCCCTGACATGCCTCCCACAACTGCCCACTACTTATGCACCTTGGTTATGTTCTGTAACACACAACAGATAACATCAACACAAGATAAAATTTAAAAAATCAAATAACAATATAACATCCCGACAGCACATGATAACCACGGCGCCGTTAACTCGGGCGCTCTTAACAAGTGCCGGAAGCCAACACACACAAATATTAATAAGCAATTCTCGCTTCTTAAAAGAAAACAATAAAAGCCAAGCGCATATGAATAGTAAAACCACAGTCTTAGAAGTGCCTTAATGATACCAAACACTAATATTCCACCAAGTTAATAATAACACAGTGAGAAAAAAATACAAAACATATCACTAAATTCTGTTACACAAACCAAATTGACGAGATCATGTTGTTCAGGTCGCAGAAGACCACATATACCAAGCACCAGTAAATCAGTATGCATATACTTTCCAAAAACGCCTGTCTTAGGCAGACTTAACCTAAAACATCAAATGCCAAATATTCATGAACACAACTCCGGGTAGGTAACAGTAACCACCTACGTGAATTACTTCAAAAAAGGAACAAACAGATACCACCAAAGGTAACGCTGAGCAGACTGGGTGGGCAACGACCCACTCAGCAGGATAACCAAAAGGTACTCCAGTTGAGCAAACAAATTAGTACCAACAAATATCGTTACGTGCCACACACACACACACAGCACAAACTTCCAGCAACGCCGTCCCACATCAGAATGAAGTTCAGAAACCGGTTCTGGAGCTCCCAGCGGATAATTTGACTAACCAACCGAGCTCACATCCCAACCTCGCAGACGACTCCAAAATTCAGCAGCGAGTTGTCTCCGGGCCAGAGTATCACAGGACCCCACCCGACCTCCACATCAGACAGGCAGGCTGAACAAGTACGCCAACTCAGATTAATCACCACCCCATGGCCGGAACAGCGGCGAGTCGCCTCCGCCCCAGACCACCTTGCTCATATTGCGAAGCACAACAACCTTAGCGCTAGTCACCAGCAGGTCAGGCATAGCGAACTTCACGTTCCGTGCAGTACCCGGAAACCGACTACCCTCTCGCTTTCCGCCGGCCACTGCAATTACACGCCAGTGATGTAACAGCAAATCACCACCGCAGCGCCACTCGCACCAGAACAGTGAACTATAATCCATTATAGCGTGCGCTCTAAACATCACAGGATAGCGGCAGGCGCCATATCAGAGGGAATCTCCTTTTGCTGAAAATTCAAAAGAAATTGAATAATTCTCGATTACTAATAAACACCAGTTTTCTCACAATATTTATTATTAAATACTTGTTCGGTAAATGTTTGGTGCTATTGGAACTTGTATAAAACTCCAGACTCCTGACACATAACTTCTGTACTTAAAACACGTCTTCATTTTAGATCTTCGACCGAATTTACTTCTGTATCTAATGTGCTGACGATCCCGCATCTTTGGTGTGTAGTTTCAAAGTGGTATTATCACCAGTACTTACAGCACATTAGTTTCGATTACATGCTGAATTTTGTTGTATCCTGCCTATTTGCCGAATATGGTGTGTCTAGGAAATCCGCTTCTCGGATTGGTAAACGACAACTCAAGCAAAACGTATAAAAGACTTTTATTACAAAATGAGTAAATGACAGTACCTAAGTTTGACAACAACACAGAAGTGTCGCAAGCAAAGGGTGACATTCAAATAACAATCTCGTCAGCATATACAATTCCTAAGTCGGTGGTCTTAATGTACCAAATCTCGATGCTGCTATAGAAGTGGCCGCTACCAGTCAGCAGCGGCGCTTGTGTTCTCTTCGGCGAGAGGCCGCTGCTGTCGGTCGGTCAGCGTGCTATTGGCTGACGTCCTCTTCACAGCCCTCTCTGCTCTAACGTTCCCGACTGGCGTGCCGGCGCTTGGCTTTCTGCCGGAACTTACCTCCCCTCCCAAACCGACGGACTGCCGTCTGGAGGGAAGGGGAGGCAGGGTCGTGGTCGCTGCGATGGACCGGAAGCTGTGGCTGCAGGGGATGTCAGGCTTCCAGTGGTACTCCGCCATCCGGCCTTCACTCTGGCGGAAACGTCCCCCAGAAAACGACCAGAAGGGTATGCATCCACCTCTGGAAGCCAATAACCAGATGTAGGAGGCGTCAGATGCTGCGGTGTGGGTGGTTCCAGCGCCATCGGTAGGACTAGAGGAGGTGACGGCACCGTCTCCATCGTTGTGTCCCATGATGTTGTGATGACACCCACTGATGGCTGCTGTGGCCGCAATGTCCACGGGATACGTGAATCTTGAGGAAGAGGCACAGAAGAGTCACTGTGCACTAACAGTGGCGAATTTGATTGCTGTGCAGCTGGTCGCGGTGGAGGTTCGAGTCCTCCCGCAGGCATGGGTGTGTGTGTTTGTCCTTAGGATAATTTAGGTTAAGTAGTGTGTAAGCTTAGGGACTGATGACCTTAGCAGTTAAGTCCCATAAAATTTCACACACATTTTTTTAAAATTTGATTGTGAAGTGGGCCCTGCAATCCGTCTCAGCCTGAAATCAGATACATGCAAGCGCCAAGTCGACGAACGATCTCGTCTCGCACCCATCCTCTGTGTCCTTACTTGGGCGCCGGATGTTGAGGAGGGTGGAGCAGTGTCCGCCAGTGATGTTCCATCTCGTGGACGTGAACGATAGGAGGCGAGAAACAGTTGCATTGCTCGATGCCTAGTGTGTGCCTTGCGATGTTCAGCCATCTGCTGATTGAAATTTCTGACAAAACGTCCCACCTTCCAGTTTGACTGTGGATGGAACAGTGCACTAGTTAGTTGCTGTATGCCATTGCGTACACAGAATGTTCTAAATTCATTTGACATGAAATCAGGGCTGTTGTCCAACCCTAAGACAGCAGGCAAGCATTCGCGACAAAACATAGACTTTGTGGGATCTTTCTGAAACACTCATTGGTTAGTTGTGGTATACGCTAATAGCAAGTTTCCTTTTGCTGTGCCAATGAACTCGACAACATCAAGTAGCACAATTCAGGTGTTGTCCTCTTAGGAAAATATTGTGTGGAGTGACAAATCATGGTACACAACGTGGTGATTCGATGGCAGGGTGTGTATTTGGCGAATGCCCAGTGAACGTCATGTGTAAGCGTGTGTGGTGCCAACAGTAAAATTCTGAGGCGGTGGTGTAATGGTGTGGTCGTGTTTTTCATGGAGGGGCTTGCCCTCCTTACTGTTTTGCGTGGCCCTATCACAGCACAGGCCTACATTGATGTTTTAAGCACCTTCTTGCTTCCCACTGATGAAGAGCAATTCAGGGATGGCGATTGCATCCTTCAACATGATCGAGCACTTCATAAAGCACGGCCTTTGGCGGAGTGGTTACACGACAGTAACGTCCCTGTAATGCAGAGAGTCCTGACCTTAATCCTACAGAACACCTTTGAGATGTTTTGGAACGCCGACTTCGTGCCAGGTCTCACTGATCGACATCGATACCTCTCCTCAGTGTAACACTCCGTGAAGAATGGGCTGCCATTCCACAAGGAACCTTCCATCATCTGATTGAACCTATGCCTGCGAGAGTGGAAGCTGTCATCAAGGCTAAGGGTGGGCCAACACCATACTGTATTCCAGCATTATCGATGGTGGGCGTCAGGATTTTGTAAGTCATTTTCATCCACGTTTGCGGATACTGTCGATCACGTAGTGTATGTTCTCACAATCGCATGATTGTAGCACAGTGAACGCTACAGTTCGTGTACGTGAGTGATACTTTGCAGGCAAAGTACATTTTCCGAGAACATGAACGTCTTGTCCATTATAGGCCATCAGGTGCGTGCTAGTTTTAGACAGGCATGGGGAGCCAAAAAGTTCATATGTGTTACGATTCAGGTACGTTACAGAGGCACCCATGTCCAACTGAAATTTCACACGTTTTTCACTAATATGCAAATTAACAAAACGTTTGTGGTTGCTAGTTATGCTAATACCTGCAGCAGGCTTTGAGTACACTGCATTGATTACATGGGTCTTATGACTAGAATTTTGTGAGTGAACAGAAATCTTATGGTTGTTCCGTTGCAAACATACTGACTGTTTGTGACCTTTCTTTCTGCAGGCATACCACTGTACTCGTCTAGAAGGGCAATCTTGGCGTTTGTGCTGTGAATAGCACTACGGGCATGACTCACCTCTCATTACCTTATAGAGAGCTGCTTACACTGAGTAGAGACCTGTTTACGAGGCGTGGCGTGCGCAGGCAGCCGCCGCCTGACAGGCCGCTCGTGAGCAAGACACTCAGCCCGACAAACTGGTGGCCGCTCAGATTTATCAGCCGACATGGCACCTGAACTGCACTGATCTAGTATTTGCACTACTTGCTGAAATGCTGGATCGGCCAGTTTCAAAATTTGTTCTGTAAGTGTGACATCAGTTACATTGTAAATGATCGCATCACGCAACATAACATCTAAATGTAAAACACCAGAAGCACATTTTAATTTGAATTTCTTGATCATACCCTGCAAATCTGTTAACCACTCATGATAAGTTTGTTCTGACCGTTTCTTGCAGTGAAAGAAGTGATACCTAGCTTCTACAACAGTGACTTGTTAGTCATAATAGTTAATTATCGAATCTACAACTTGATCTCAAGAAAGTTCTCTCAGAGCTGTAGTAGGGAATAATCTCTGAGTGAGGCGAAACACAGCACTTCCTGCTGATAAGAAATAATGGAGTTTCACAGTACCTGGTATTTGTGACCAGGTATTTGGGCTTCAGACTGTTGCAACCATTCGAGCCCTTCCTCTTGTTATTAATTGAACTGGCGAAAAGGCAGTATGACACTCGAAGCTAGAGGGCGGGTATTTTGGGCTGCATTAGTGACTTGAGCGGTGAGCAGCTGCTGTACTGTAGAGTTGCGATTTGCTGAGTCTGCAGCTGAAACATTTGTGATCTGTGTCAGCTGTGTTGCATCTATCACTTGCCGCTGTGGCCCTGGAGCAGGGGCTGGGAGAGGTGGGTTGTTCATTTTGGAAGAGAGAAATGCAATAAACAGACTAAGCAAGCAAAAAAGTAAGTACAAAAGCAAAGAAAATTTCCGCAACGCCCTCCTGAAAACACTGATTAGCAAAAACACTATAAGATACACTATTGAAGCATGTAAACACGCCTCTGCAAAGAAAAGCCAATGTAGATTTAAGGTGGCAACAAAACACGAAAGAGAATCAGTGGCCATCATGCACTGGGTTCCTCTTAATACTCACCGCTCATGTTGCATCCTCCCTCGATGACGCAAATGGGGAGCCTAGGAAACCTGCTTCGGGGGTTTCTAGACAGCAATTGAAGCAAATAGTATTAAAGAGACTTATTACTAAATGAGTCAATGACAATACCTAACTTTGACAATAACACAGAAGTGTGGCAAGGAAAGGGCGACATGCAAATAAGAAATCTCTTCAGTATATACAATTCCTAAGTCGCTGGTCTTGATGTTCCTAATCTCGATGCTGCTGTAGAAGTGACAGCGACCAGACGGGCGTGGCGCTTATGTTCTCTTCGCCTAGAGGCCGCTGCTTCCACGTTGTCGTCCTCGAAAGGCGTGCTATTGGCTGATATCTTCTCCACAGTCCTCTTGCTCTAACGTTCCTGACTGGCGTGATGGGGTTTGACTTTACACCAGAACAAATTTACTCATGTATGTGAAAACAGATGGTTCAGTGATTAATCTGCATAATTACAGTGTGGCAACTGCAGCAATAATCAGTTATGTGCTGATCATTTGAAAAGCGCAATAGGTTATCTTAAATTAAAAAGAATTCACATATGATCAGAAATAAAACTCACAGATGTAATACTCCACTTAGGAGATGTATTACCAGGTATCATGTAACATTGATCTCCTCTATCACATTACAGGAAGCCAGAGAAATTATTCTCTTTTTCCACATATTCCATTTGGCCGTCCTCAGTGCATTTTCCTCTGTCAGGCATCACGTCTGCAACGCACCTGCAGGGGCCGCCCTGCTACCAGCTGCACAGCAGCCCTGGCCAGACAGCCGCCCCTGCCGATAGCATCTCCATTGCCTCAGGCATCAGTCTGGCCAACTACTGCTTGCAGGAAATGTACATGTGAATGAGGAATTAGTGTGGGCGATTGTGTCAGAAAATTTAACATGTCAGACAGTGTGCAAATGCCACTCCACTCTCAAGGGGTAAAACCTGAAACCACTCAATCTATTTAAAAAAAATGGCTACAAAGCTAGAGAGATCTTTCGGTTTCGCCAAAACAGACAGTAGAAGATTACAGTCAGCAGAGTCAGTTCTCAAACAGAGGATTGCCAGGGACTGCCAGTTAACAGCTAACAATCTTTGGTATAATGACAATGTAATACAATACTCTTTGAGACTGAGTATCCAAAAGCAAGTTATATTCAATGAAATATGAACAACAGATCAATTTCGTTAAGAGTAAAGAAAGCTGAAGGGGTGACGAGATGCACTAATACAGCCGTGAATGGAAGACGGCGCATACGAAAAATAAAATTAGTATAATCTTAATATTGTCCTGCCTATTTTGTGCCACCAAAATACAACCGTCAAAAGAACTGAAGTTGCACTTCAGACAGAAGGCAGACAGTCAACTATGGGCACAAAACAGCAACACATAGTTCACAATGCTGGACACACACATCAGCCACAAGGGTGCAATTACGGTTGTAGTTAGAGTACTGGCAATAAAATTCTCTACTTTGGCCTATAAATCAAGTACATAATTCAAATTAAGTTAGTGCTTCAGTAATCAAATGAAAGGTCGATACGTTTATTGATCGCAATTATAGAGTGGCTCTGACTGTTGCAGGATGCTAAAGCAAAATATTTCTTCTCAGTTTTTGTAAAAGTTAAGGTATCCAATATGGCTCCAAGCAAAATCAGCTGCAGGCTATGAATGTCTCATACTACTCTATGTAAATGTTGAGTAAGTTATACCCTCCACAATAATCAGTCAACCATTCCATGTTCAACAGTGAATAAGGAGATTTCATTGCAAACATGTTTTGGAGATGTTTATCTGCAGTATTCATTGATAAGTATGTAGAAAAAATTAACCTAATCCATGTCAATTTGCATCGACTTTGAAGACACTGGTCATAAAAATTCCAGCTCACGGTTTCCTCGCAAGATACCCCTAAGACCATGGATAAAGGCAGTTAGGTGGAGGAAGTGCACAAATCGTAACAACTTGATAACGTTTAATAGCGGTACAAAAAGTGGCAGCTAGCTTTAATTGATCAGAAATATAAAACTGTGCATTATACAAAATGCGAAAATGTTGTGTTCTATGATTTGAATATCAGTGAATAAAATCTAGAATCAGTCAACCCATAGAGATACCTAGGGATAACTGTTTGTAGGGATATGGCCATACGACCACAAAAGCACAGTCATAGGTAAAGTAGATAACAGACTACGATTCTTTCGCATGATATTGTGAAAATACAGTGAGTCTACAAGAAAACAGCCAACAAAACTCCTTTGTATCCATTCTTGAACGTTGATATAGTATGTTGGACTTGTAGAGAATAGAACTAACAGGGGATTTTAAAATCTTACAAAAAGGACATCACAAACAGTATTTCGCTGTAGTATTTAAATTTACCATTCTTTCTGTGTTCCACATGAGAATGGAAAGAAAACAGAAGTTAAGAGTACCATATGGTACAGTTGTAATGGTCCACTGCCACCTACCTGTAGGGTTTGTACAGTGTGAGTATTGGTGTAGATGTGTTGAGGAACCCAACAGTGCAATGCACAGTAAATGGCAGACTGGTGTAAGGTGATTATACATGTACAGCCTATGTTTGCTAGATAATTTAAGTAAACACCTTGAAAAATTGCTGTGTCTATCCTATAAATACAGTAACAACTACTGTCACCAGATTCTTACTGAACAATAGGCACACATTTATAAAACCGCTGCTGGGACTCGCTGCTCCGCCGATCTCTCGTCTGCTGATGCTCTTTGTCGCTGTATTTTAACTTCATCTGCTTGTAAACTATTGAGGCCATAGTGTAGACAAATGTGAAACAATTTATTCAAAAAAAATATTGTAAATATCTCTAACAGTGGTATCACACACGTGGAGGGTTCTCATACCTTCTTTGTAAATCTCACCGCACACGAAAAAGAAAGAAACCATAAGCCATGTGTCATAGTTTAACAGTTATATGGTTGGTATTGTTGCTATTAGCTTGGAGATAATCCATAACCGCATTTTTAGCTTTCTCTATGGTAAAGCGGCAAACAGCCAGAAGACGTTGATTTTAAAACAAATTTGAACATGTTGGATCATGGTATGAATCTCCCAGGTTTTTTTTCGATAATACTTCTCAAAGCTGCACGTTACTAAAGTCTGCGGTTCTTCAATGAAAACAGACTCTTATATCTCACGTGCTGACACTTAGAAATTGCAGTGCAGATAGTTAGGAACACGAAGCTGCTACTACCATGTACTGTAGGGGATATGTTAAAATGTCAGCAACTAATGTAACATCACTCAGAATTTTCTTATGTTTCTGGAACAAGAACAGCTGTTCATCTTTCCTGCTGTCCTGATACACTGTTCCAAGTCGTTCCCTTAGTCTGCAGTGGGTGGCGTGCATGTTACACCATGGTCTGTTCTGCACAACAAACTGATTCTCTCAGAGACAATAAGCTCAAACTTGCCACTTGAATACAAGGCCTATTTCCTCTCTCTCCTCAACAACAGCAAAAGTAATATTGGTAATGCCGTGCACTCGGCTGTTGGCAGCACTGTCAGCGAACTTCAATCGAAACGAATTTCAGGCTGTGGCAGGCCCAGCTGTCAGGCATTGCAGTGATCTGACAGGAAACTGTGTAACCACTGCGGCAAGGCCATTGGCGCTCTCTGCGTACACCAGATGAAAATAACATACTTTACCATTACATACTGTAGTATGCTGTGGAATACTGCAAATGTTCTTGTGTTGGGTGAAAACTTGATACGAATGTAAACATACTGTGTTGCAAAAATGTCTAGTAAATATGCTGTTTCCTCATCTGTCTTGTATAAAATTACATGGTGAGCCACATAAGCTCTTTGTACAAACACACAGGCCATGACGCTAAAGTGCTAATACATATAAATGTGCCTAAGTGATAAATCCATGTTTCGTTATGTTTCATTTCGAATTGTTACCTGATAACTATACTGTGTAACGGATCATTCAATTCATCAAGTATAAGTGGATGAGTTCAATATCTGAACTGAAACTGTAATAGAACGAAAACAGAACGTTTACAGATGTGGTTTCCTATTCAAGATATTATGAACTCACCTCTGTAAGTCCTAGATTTGTAACGGATATTTCCAAACACCCTGTATGCGTACGAGTTATATTTCTGAGAGAAGAATCAATAATTACTTACCTACCAACACACCTTATTAACAGAGTCTGTTGAAAAATCAGACCAGTTCTCATTACTTCAACTCTTAACTACACAAAAATGAGATATACATTTGATGAGGCTGCAAAACCATTTTAATTAGTTTTGTGCCTTTACAACGATGCATGGGTCATAGCCTTCTCAACAATTTCCTCCCATTTACTTTCCTTCTCCGTCCTCTGATTCCTAGGGTTCTGATGTTTCCTTCCACATCATTCCTTGGTATCAACATCATACCAATAGAGCCACGTCACATCACAATTATGATTCTCTTAAAGAACATCTCGTTCTCATTTGTGAAATCGAACAGCAACTAGGAGCATTCCAAGATGCTGTGTCAGGATTTCGTGACATGATCCAACTGAAATGCTACATTCTACTGCAATCTCTCGGACAATCAGTCTTCTATTGACAGGTACAATTTCGTTCACGTTCCTGACAGCGTCTTCGGTAGACGTCGAAGGGCGTCCTGAACGAGGGTCATCTTCAACTTCCGTCCGGCAGTTTTTAAACCGTGTGGAACATTCGTAACGGCTTAACTACTCAGCGTAGGCTTCCCGCATCACTTGGTGGGCCTCTGTAAAGGTTTCCTTGACTTTCACGTAAAATTTAATGCAGACGCCGTGCTCCTCTAACTCTGGCATCGTGAAATTCGCACACTGTATGATACAACTTTCTACTCACTACAGCACTGAACCATAACTAACGGACATACAGCAATGGAACTTCCGGTAGTTACAAGTTAAAATGTAAATGTAGTGTGACTAGGGCCTCCCCTTGGGTAGACCGTTCGCCGGGCGCTAGTCTTTCGATTTGACGCCATTTCGGCGACTTGCGCGTCGATGGGGATGAAATAATGATGATTAGGACAACACAACACCCACTCCCTGAGCGGAGAAAATCTCTGACCCAGCCAGGCATGTAACCCGGTCCCTTAGGACTGACATTCTGTGGCGCTGAACACTCAGCTAATGGGGGCGGACAGTTACACGTTAAACACAGGCGTTTTCAGGGATGCCAACCCAATTCGTCCCAACACACCATTGGTCCGAAATTACGAATGTTCAAGAAATTTTTTAACAGACCTCGTACACTATAAAATAACAGAGAGCGACAGCTCAACAGAAACCCATGTCCCACTGTGTGTATGTCGGAAGACACTACAGAAGGACCCCCAGTTATCTCGACTTACATAAGCGATGTGTCGGACAATGTGGATTCTCAGCCCCCAAAATGCGTCAGTTTTTCTTATGGACGAACCCAAGTAAATGAGGTGGGCTTCGTCGCTAAACCAAACCGGCATGCGCATATTAATTCCCATCTTGCCCGGAAGCCAACCGTGCAGTTCGAACGTCTTAACGCAAACCGTTCAGAAGTTTTGACGATTTTGTGTCATGTAGTCCAGCAAGTGTCACCCTCTACCTATATTTCCTTAGGTATCGACTGTACGATCTCAGACGCTTTTTCCAGGTCTGCAAGTCCACTGAAAATGTGCTGTTTAGCTTTAATTACTTTCCACTACTAAAGTAAAAGCCCGAATTTCCTCTGTGGTACTTTTTATCTCCCCTTTAATAATAAATTGTATAGATAAACGATTTTTAATCAAGAATTGGAAAATGGTCGTTGGATAAGCAGCTGGCAGCGGAAATCTCGAAGAAAACTTATGGCCAACTAACTAGAGTTGGTGTTGGCTCACTCAAACGCATAGAGCGCAATCCCCGGCTATAAGGATGCGCTGTGCAGCCTATGCCCGACAGCAGAGCACCGACCCGAGCGTACGAGAGTCATACGGAAGGATGAGTGGCAGAGATGGAGAACATTCGATGACGAGTCGCGCGTTTCGCCACGGGATCGTCCACTCGACGCAGGAATCTTACAGAGATTTTCAGCAGACAGCAGTGGCAGTCGCTACAAGACAGATGCTTTGTACCATGGAGAGGTCTTCTGCTGAAACGAGAGCGTGCGATCAAAGAAGAGACGGGAAACGCATCACTTCCTCTCACATGTGACTCGTGAAACCAGCACAACCAGAAAATCAGAGAAAGCAGGGCCAATGCGAATGTTTATAGAAAGCCGTTCGGTCCACACCGTTCGAGAATGGAACAAGCGAGGGGGCGGGGGGGGGGGGGGATTGGAGGAAATCACAGTGGTAGCAGAAATACCCTCCGCCACACACCATAAGCAACTTACGGAGGGCAGATGTAGATATGGAAAGGCAGGCACTGATCGCATGGAAGCTCAAGACAGGAAAATCTGCCCAGGCTTTGACGAAAACTACAGAGTCCGCAAGCAAAGCACAAGCGCATGTAATAGAAGCAGCCTCATCAATCACTTCAAACCTGCTAGCGACCACAACTCATCTTACTGAATTTGCTTGTATCACGTCGTCATTTGAAATATGTATGTCAGTTTGACAAAAGCACTTATTAAATACACATATGGTGCCCGTTCTTTAGGACATGTCTGAAAGGACGGACACCACATATACACTGAAGCGAAAAAAGCAACTGGTATAGCCATACCTATTGAAACACAGAGATATGTAAACAGACAGAATACAGCACTGCTGCCGGCAACTTCTACACTACTGGCCATTAAAATTGCTACACCACGAAGATGACGTGCTACAGACGCCAAATTTAACCGACAGGAAGAAGATGCTGTCATATGCAAATGATTAGCTTTTCAGAGCGTTCACACCTACAACGTGCTGACATCAGGAAAGTTTCCAGCCGATTTCTCATACATAGACAGCAGTTGACTGGCGTTGCCTAGTGAAACCATGTTGTGATGTCTCGTCTAAGGAGGATAAATGCGTACCGTTTCCGACTTTGGTAAAGGTGGGATTGTAGCCTATCGCGATTGCGGTTTATCGTATCCCGACATTGCTGCTCGCGTTGGTCGAGATCCAATGACTGTTAGCAGAATATGGAATCGGTGGGTTCAGGAGGGTAATACGGAGCACCGTGTTGGATCCCAACGGCCTCGTATCACTAGCAGTCAAGATGACAGGGATCTTATGCACATGGCTGCAACGGATCGTGCAGCCACGTCTCGAACCCTGAGTCAATAGATGGGGACGTTTACAAGACAACAACCATCTGCACGAACAGTTCGACGACGTTTGCAGAAGCATGGACTATCAGTTCGGAGACCATGGCTGTGGTTACCCTTGACGCTGCATCACAGACAGGAGCGCCTGCGATGGTGTACTCAACGACGAACCTGGGTGCACGAATGGCAAAACGTCATTTTTTTCGGATGAATCCAGGTACTGTTTAGAGCATCATGATGGTCGCATCCGTGTTTGGGGACATCGCGGTGAATGCACATTGGAAGCGTGCATTCGTCATCGCCATACTGGTGTATCACCCGGCGTGATAGTATGGCGTGCCATTGGTTACACGTCTCGGTCACCTCTTGTTCCCATTGACGGCACTTTGAACAGTGGGCGTTACATTTCAGGTGTGTTACGACCCGTACCTCTACCCCTCATTTGATCCCTGTGAAACCCTACATTTCAGCAGGATAATGCACGACCGCTTGTTGCAGGTCTTGTATGGGCCTTTCTGGATACAGAAATGTTCGACTGCTGCCGTGGCCAGCACATTCTCCAGACCTCTCACCAATTGAAAACGTCTGGTCAATGGTGGCCGAGCAACTGGCTCGTCACAGTACGCCAGTCACTACTCTTGATGAACTGTGGTATCGTGTTGAAGCTGCATGGGCAGCTGTACCTGTACGCACCATCCAAGTTCCGTTTGACTCAATGCCCAGGCATATCAAGGCCGTTATTACGGCCAGAGGTAGTTGTTATAGATACTGGTTTCTCAGGATCTATGCACCCAAATTGCGTGAAAATGTAATCACATGTCAGTTATGGTATAATATATTTATCCAATGAATACCCGTTTATCATCTGCATTTGTTCTTGGTGTAGCAATTTTAATGGCTAGTAATGTATATAATTTTATTAAACATTGAAAAACACTTGTGCACTGGTACAGATATATATATATATATATATATATATATATATATATATATATATATATATATATATTGATTAATTATTCACCAATACAATAAGTTACTCAAAGGAATGACTTTAATCATTAGGCCAGAAAGGCCAATCAAATATAACCACAAATGCTGTTTTGATAATGCTACATGAATGCAAAACCAACAGTTAATTTACTTCGTCCAAAGGAGCAGTAAAGACAAAATGACAAATTCATATCCCAAAGGTGTTTTTTTAATGAAGCAAGCTAACAAGATAAAATTAATAACCAAAAAAAGGGTAGTGACGTCGCCACTCGGCCTGAAGGGCCTGAATATCAGTAGTAATAAATATTTGAGAATGGTTGAAGCTGTGCTAGGTTCAAATGATTCAAATGGCTCTGAGCACTATGGGACTTAACATCTGAGGTCATGAGTCCCCTAGAACTTAGAACTACTTTAACCTAACTAACGTAAGGACGTCACACACATCCATGCCCGAGGCAGGATTCGAACCTGCGACCGTAGCGGTCGCGCGGTTCCAGACTGAAGCGCCTAGAACCGCTCAGCCACTCCGGCCGGCCAGCTGTGCTAGGACTGCCTGCTTTAGCAGTATGGCACAGACCAGCAGAATAACTAGAAACTTCACCTATGTGGCGAATCGTTCACATAGGGCATCACAGCAACTCTCTATAACACATAAAATAAAAATTACTAAACATTGAAATTCATTGTTCAAAATATAACTCCTATCTAGGCAGGAACTGTTGATGACGCCCACTGGCCTTCGTAAATCTTCATCTTAGTAAATGTGACAGCCAGACCTAAATAATAATACCACCCAACAAATTGTAAAATACAAGATCGTTATTGCACTTGGGTCAAAATAAAATTTCAACCACAGATAATATTTTAGGTTCAGTTATTAAGGCACAGAGAGTTAACACTCTTTTCTAGTGATAGTTACACTTGACAATGTAACAGCAGATCACTGAATCGGGATTCCGGGCACGCCTGAGCCTACTAAAATTGCGAAACACCATGGCACACGCCCTTAGAGCAAAACACACCCGACGACACGGGCAGAAATTGAGTGAGACGCCTCGAGAAATTCTCACCGTTAGTCCGGAAGGCAGACAAGCATTCGGCGACAGGTTGCAACCAGCACCAACTCGAGTTATGTCAATCGCCCCAGTTCCACCATAGCAACGTGGACCGCCACATCAACAGTTGCCACGCCGAGCTTCCTTATCACACAGCCCGTCCAGAACGACTGCCGCCGTCCCGAGTACACACGCTCGCAGCAGTCACGTGCGTTCACAGGAAGTTGTACCACCTTTCCCGCAGCATTGCGCTGCCACACAACCGGAAAAAAAACTCCCCATCTCACTCCGGCAGCAGCACTCGATACTCTCGTCGTCACCAGGTCTGTCCTCGCACGCAGCGCCCTCCGTAATTTAAAAGCAAACGGACCAATAGCGGCAGAGCAAAACCGAGGCTCCGGAAGACGACACACCAAACATAGGCAAAGATGAAGATGATACGGTTCAATCTCCCCCCCCACCCCTTAAAGGCGGAAATTGGGGTGGAAAACCTGCGTTTGCCCCCTGACATTCTGAACGGCGATCAATCGTACTCAATTTGAGCTGACCCCTGCCTTCACCCTTCTTTTTGTTTTAAGGTCCTGCAGTAGAAGGTTCACCGGTGAGAGTATCTTAATAACCTTATATTGACCCACAAAGCTAGGCAGCAACTTCCCAGTGACACCTTGACTGGCCTGACTCTGACCCCAAAAATTGTTAAGGTACACTTCCTGCCCCATCTGGACTTGCGCGCATTGCCTACCCTTACTGTAACGCAGCTGCTCCCGGCGATGTACCAGCCTGATGTTTCTGCGTGCTGCCTCCCAGTTGACTTTAATTTCCTTCGGGTTGACCTGCTCTGGTAGCAGATCATTAAGTGAACACAAATTGGACAAGGGAGAATTCAACGGGAAGGCAAACATTAATTTAGCAGGAGAAAATTTGTGCGCTTCGTGGTGAGCGGTATTAAAAGCAAAAGATAACCAGTGGGGAGAGAAATCCCACTGTCGTTGTGACCCAGAATGGTACGCGATGAGCGCGGACGTTAAATTCCTATGGACTCTTTCAGCGAAGGACGGTTGGGGATAATAAGGTGTAGTGGTAATATGAGAAATACCCCGGTCAAAACAGAATTGTTTAAACTGTTTAGAAACAAAAGCGGGGGCGTTATCGCTCACTAGCAACGTTGGCGCGCCAAGGATAGCGAAAACACTCTCGAAATGTTGAATACTAACACTAGCAGTAGTACCGCTGCTAGCAATTAACCACACAAACCTGGCGAAGGTGTCTACCATGGCGAACACGAAGCGATTGCCTCTCTGGGTACGCGGTAAGAGACCCAAATAGTTAATATAGATTTTATCCAAGGGTCGAGATTCTCAAGTAGATTGCAAGAACCCTTTCTTGGGCCCAGTATCCGGCTTCGCCATCTTACAAGCCTCACACCCTTTAACAAGCCTTATTACATCGCGGACCAATCCCTTCCAAGTTAACCTTTCGCTCACCTTGAGCAGGGTTTTATGGAAAGCTAAATGTCGGGGAAGATCAGTTTGGATTCCGTAGAAATACTGGAACACGTGAGGCAATACTGACCTTACGACTTATCTTAGAAGAAAGATTAAGGAAAGGCAAACCTACGTTTCTAGCATTTGTAGACTTAGAGAAAGCTTTTGACAATGTTGACTGGAATACTCTCTTTCAAATTCTAAAGGTGGCAGGGGTAAAATACAGGGAGCGAAAGGCTATTTACAATTTGTACAGAAACCAGATGCCAGTTATAAGAGTCGAGGGACATGAAAGGGAAGCAGCGGTTGGGAAGGGAGTAACACAGGGTTGTAGCCTCTCCCCGACGTTATTCAATCTTTATATAGAGCAAGCAGTAAAGGAAACAAAAGAAAAATTCGGAGTAGGTATTAAAATCCATGGAGAAGAAATAAAAACTTTGAGGTTCGCCGATGACATTGTAATTCTGTCAGAGACAGCAAAGGACTTGGAAGAGCAGTTGAACGGAATGGATGGTGTCTTGAAGGGAGGATATAAGACGAACATCAACAAAAGCAAAACGAGGATAATGGAATGTAGTCGAATTAAGTCGGGTGATGTTGAGGGTATAGGATTAGGAAATGAGACACTTAAAGTAGTAAAGGAGTTTTGCTATTTGGGAGGCAAAATAACTGATGATGGTCGAAGTAGAGAGGATATAAAATGTAGACTGGCAATGGCAGGGAAAGCGGTTCTGAAGAAGAGAAATTTGTTAACATCGAGTATAGATTTAAGTGTCAGGAAGTCTTTTCTGAAAGTATTTGTATGGAGTGTAGCCGTGTATGGAAGTGAAACATGGACGATAAATAGTTTGGACAAGAAGAGAATAGAAGCTTTCGAAATGTGGTGCTACAGAAGAATTCCGAAGATTAGATGGGTAGATCACATAACTAATGAGGAAGTATTGAATAGGATTGGGGAGAAGAGAAGTTTGTGGCACAACTTGACGAGAAGAAGGGATCGGTTGGTAGGACATGTTCTGAGGAATCAAGGGATCACCAATTTAGTATTGGAGGGCAGCGTGGAGGGTAAAAATCGTAGGGGGAGACCAAGAGATAAATACACTAAGCAGATTCAGAAGGATGTAGGTTGCAGTAGGTACTGGGAGATGAAGAAGCTTGCACGGGATAGAGTAGCATGGAGAGCTGCATCAAACCAGTCTCAGGACTGAAGACCACAACAACAACAAAATGTCCCCCGCACAAGGTCTGGTGAAAATATTCGAAAACTCCAGGCACTAAACTCCGGGGTACGTATAATTTAGGAACCTTATGGCGGTTAGCGCGAAAGCAGAGAAACCCCCGTTCCAAGGAGTAACCCGGAACAGTTTCCCCGGCACTACGTCTGTATACCACAGTTCGCAATTCGGGGTCCTGTCGTTGTTCCTCCTTAAGTTTACTGAACAGAGATGGAATTTCAGTTAACACAGCCATATTACAGGTGGCTAGCTCGAAATGATCGTCTGCTTCCTCGAAACATGCGACTGAGAACGTCCGCCACTTGATTCTGTCCCCCTCTAATATGACAAACATCGAACTGGAACGGCGAGATTCTAACGGCCCAACGCGCTATTCTTCCTGTCTTCCGTGGCCGAGCAAGCACCCAACTCAGGGCCTGATTGTCTGTTTCTAAACGAAACTGACGATGTCCCAAGTAGAATTTATATTTTTCCAAGGCGAATATGACCGCCAAAGCCTCTAATTCGTACACTGAATACTTGGCTGGTGACAAAGCTCGTGATGCGTAAGCAAGAGGACGCCTTTCCCCGTCCTTCTCCTGCAGCAAAACAGCCGCCACCCCTACGTTCGACGCGTCGGTTTGAACACGGAATGTACGATTGAAATCAGGGATCCCTAACACTGGAGCGGTGCTTATTGTAGCTTCCAAGGCGACAAAGGCTGCCTGTTATGAGTCGCCCAACACAAACCTTTCGCCTTTGCTGCGCAACTGGTTAGTAGGCGTGGCCAGTTGAGCGAAATTCGGTACGAACTTCCTAAAAAAATTCACCATGCCGGCGAAACGCGCGACAGCCCTTTTATCTTTAGGAATCGGAAAGGCATGAATAGCATGCGTCCTGCTATGATCAATAGTTACTCCCTTGCATGACAATATGTCCCAAAAAGGATATTCCGTTCCGGGCGACTTACCGTGGACGGTTTAACGGTTAGACCTGCCTCTTTCAATTGTCCAAATACCTGACTTAGATGTTCCAGATGTTCATCGAAGTTCACGCTATGTATGACAACATCGTCCAAATAATTGAACGCAAAATTGAATTTAAAGTCGCCTAACATCGAGTCTAAGTGTACGTTTACACTGCCTGTGATGCGATGCGACACGAAGCATAATGCGAAGCATAATGGCCAAAGCGATGCAATACGATGGAGCGTTCACATTGCACACGATACAGCGCGCGCGCGCGCGATCTGGCCAGCAACTGAGCAGTCTCGGCACGATGTCGTGTTTCCTCGAACCAGTAAATTCTTTTTTATTAGAAAACAGTGCTCTGAGAATTCAACGCAGTCGTGAATGGGTGCATGAAATCAACAAGGTGAGGTTGGCTTTAGGAGAATTTCATCATTTGTACAGTGACTTGAGAAAAGATGAGGATAAATTTTGGAGTTATCCAGAATGAGTACAGAGACATTTGATTATACAGTGCCGTCTGTTTCAAGTAGATTACAGAAGCAAAACACAAATTTCAGAATGGCTATTACCCCTGAAAAAGTTATGATCACCATTAGGTAAGTACAATATTAAGTTTACAGTAATCATTTTATTATGAAAAATTTACGAATTGTGATAGATTCAAACTTTCTTTTAATTAATTTTGACATAGTTGACAATGAGAAGTAAAATACATCACAGTTCACTCACTTAAGTATCAAAGTTTTCAGAATTTTGGTGGCTTGAAATAATTTTGCGCCCTAAAAAAACCAAAACAAACAAAACAAAAAGCTTGAAATAACAATGTCATCAGGTTCAATTTCAGAAATGACTATTTCATTCTGCGGATTTCCCGCCATTACGATTTCAACTGGATTTTCAGGTGCATAGGGTGACATCAACGAATGTGCAGTGGAAGTGGTTGATTGTTCCAATTCTTCCAAAATAACCTGCTGAATTTTTATCCTGGCTCTCAACTGAGCTGCTGGTGATGGTTTTCGCATTGCTGGCAGCAAACTCACTACAAAATGATAGCTGTCATCTTGCGTTTCTGATTTCGACATTTGTTGCTCAATTAGCTTCAACTTTTGCTTCTCTATATTTAGCAACTCAGAGTTTATCGATTTGTTGGATCTCTTGTTTTGGTTTGTGTGTAGGGTGGGTGAGGGAGGAGGCATCGAAACGCTACGCTCTGAACTTACAGACGGTCTTGAAGACCTGGCTTGGTTGGTTTCATCAGGTGAAACACTCTGTTTCTCTGTAAGAAAAATGGTTCAAATGGCTCTGAGCACTATGCGACTTAACTTCTGAGGTCATCAGTCGCCTAGAACTTAGAATTAATTAAACCTAACTAACCTAAGGACATCACACACAACCATGCCCGAGGCAGGATTCGAACCTGCGACCGTAGCGGGCACGCGGTTCCAGACTGAAGCGCCTTTAACCGCAAGGCCACACCGGCCGGCTTCTCTGTAAGAGCTGGTGAAAATGGTACGTCGTCGTGTGCGTCGTCGTGTTGCGATGCTGTTCTTTTACTGTAATGAACATTAGTCTTGGTCTTCCGTGGCGTCATTATGTCAGTCAGGAATGTCATTAGCTCGTACCACGGCCAATTGGATTGGAAATGCGGCATGCCACCTTCGTCTCCTGAACGTTCAGCACGAGGTTTTTTGAGTTCAGAGCGGAAAGTGTGACGTAGGTGCTTCCATTTATTCTTCAGTACCTCGTCTGAAAATATAGACGTGAAATTCCAAAATGACAGAGCAAACAGTAGTGCTTCAAGAAGAGCGAGGAGTGTCAGAGAGGCCTTCAAAAACTATGTCAACAGTCATTAACGCAAATATATTTCATGTCGAAATTATCAAATACTGTAACTATTGTCAACGTCATTTCATTATCGAAATACTGTAATAGTATCTATACACAATTAAAATTAGAAAATAAACGAAGTTGTTTGTGTTACTTATTTCTTGGAGTCTTGTAGCTATTTATTTTACTTTTTTGTACTTACTGTCTGTTCCACAATCTTCAGCTATTTCATTCCATGCTTGACGAACAAAATCCCTATTGTGGTGATATTTATTTTTCTGCTCCCACAACACGGAGTGTTCACGCACTCTGTTAATTAGTCTTTCGATGTCCATTGCAAGCAAACAATTACTTCAGATGCAAGCGCAAACAAGCAATCGCTCCAAACACTCGCGCCAAACGCAAACTCGGTTGCGACTACAGCGGAGTCATCGCATCGCACCGCATCACATCGCTCGGCCCAGCCTGCAGTCTAAACGGGCACCACTCTGTTGCCACAGTTAAACCAAGCCTGTCCATTGTCACGCGATTTCAGCGCTTCATCGCTCCGCTCGGCTC
The DNA here is from genome assembly GCF_023864345.2 of Schistocerca serialis cubense. NCBI lineage: Eukaryota > Metazoa > Arthropoda > Insecta > Orthoptera > Acrididae > Schistocerca > Schistocerca serialis. The sequence continues at coordinate 167,096,863 of NC_064648.1, forward strand.
GGCATCGCATCGCATCGCGGGCAGTGTAAGTTTAGCCTAACAGGCGTGATAAGACTGCCGCACCTGCTGCTGGTCCGAGGGGCCCCCTATTAAACTCTGAAAGGTTACAATCGGTACTAAATGCCGTTACCGGCTTAGATTCCTCAGCCAACGGTACCTCATAGTACGCTTGGTGCAAGTCCAGGACAGTGAAAACTTTGGCTCCCACGAACCAAGAAAAACAACTGTGCAAATCCGGGAGAGGAATAGACTCCAGGACAACCTTCTGATTTAAAGCACGGTAGTCAACCACGGGTCTAAACCCTTCCCCATAGGGCTTGGGCACAAGAAATATAGGTGCTGCATAAGGTGATACGGAAGTGGTTAATGATTTTACGGAGTTCCTGCATTTTGGATGGAGATAAACGTCAGGGAGTTTGCCGCACCGGAATCTGATCAGTAAGCTGAATGCGATATTCGATCTTATTAGTGACCCCAAGCCGGTCGGTCAACACCTCCGGAAATTCATGCAACGCCTCTAATAATAACCTAGCCTGTTCTTGAGTAAGATGGTAAACATTAACCTTGGCTGGCTGTGCCTCGACTCTACACACACCGGCCCCCAACCCATGAGCACAGAAATGAAAACTAAGCTCTGGTCTAAACTTGAATTAAAAACTTTTGTTCTCATAGTCTACCACACACTGAGTTAATTTCAAGAAATCACAACCCAAAATAAACCTCACAGATAAATTTTTAACCACCAAACAGACAAGTGGCCAAGAGAACCTTTGAATGCCATGCTTGAAAGTGCCTTGCGACCACTTCAAGGGTTTACACACCAGCGGAATAACACACATGATTAACAGTGCTTAATTTTGACAACTTAGCCAAGCCTTTGTAACGTTCGTACCAATCATGATCAATCAATGAAACGTTACTGCCAGAATCTAACAAGGCGCAAATAGGTTCACGTCCTAGGCTAGCGCAAGCATATGGGAGCCGCCCGCCTTTCACCGCACGTACTCTACGGCATCCAGGAGGGAATGTCCTGACCAAAAATGGCTCTGAGCACTATGGGACTTAACATCTATGGTCATCAGTCCCCTACAACTGAGAACTACTTAAACCTAACTAACCGAAGGACAGCACACAACACCCAGCCATCACGAGGCAGAGAAAATCCCTGACCCCGCCGGGAATCGAACCCGGGAACCCGGGTGTGGGAAGCGAGAACGCTACCGCACGACCACGAGATACGGGCAATGTCCTGACCAAGGCAGCACGCTCCCATTTACGCTGGCCAGAGCTGTTCGTATGCCAGCGCTTCGGTACGGTACATTGCTTAACCAAATGACCGGACATCCCTCAACGGTAACACAAGGCCTTGCCCGCGGAAGTTACTTGGCTAACTACACCTTACGCGTGTCATTACCGACGGACGTATCGTCGTTCAGTCTCAAGTCTCTCCTCTTACAATCAGTGTAACGCACACTTTCAATAACAACCTGCAATTTATCTAAATCAGAAAACGATGTTGGTTTCTTTTTCTTTTTTTTTTTATTCGGATGTTTCAGCACACAATGCGAGTATACTAAGCCGTACCCCACTGACCTTGCCACCCGCGCCGCCCCCGCCAGTCAGCCCGCAGGCTAATCGATTAAAAAAGAGATACAAACGAGCATAAACGCCCTTAATCATACTGATTCTGTTATGTAAGCGTTGTGTGTCTGTCCGAGATTTGACTCCCCTACTTTGCACACGCCGTACAAAATATTTACTTGTCTACCTGCATCTGTTGCTACAGTAGAAAGAAGTTTTTCAACACTGTGGCGTACAGAGAGACGGCAGAGGGCGACAATGAAGGAGGATCGACTTGACGGCTCAGCTCTCTTCAACTTCCACCCTCACATTGATTGTCCTGTTGACGACGTGATTAATCAATATGCCGGTAAGAGTAGGCACATAGAATTCATCATTTAAGGAAGACAACCACAACTGTAACTTTTTTACATCATAAGATGGCATTGTATATGTGTATAATCAGTTTAAGTAAAAGTTTCTTAGACTTTGCACGGGACTTGCTTATTTTTTATTACAGTAAAAGTAAAGGTAGCTCAAGATAACTTTAGCGCCCCCTCCTTGAGGTTTTTTCTGTATTCATCGTTGAATTAAGGTAACACTTTTTCTCACAGAATCAAGTGGTACGGGAAACTTACGTCTGCAGATACTTAATAAAAATTACGAGCAGAGTGCCCTTTAGGAATAAACGCCTCACTCTCATTTAATACAATGACGTTCAGAAGAAAAAGAAAGAAAAAAAACAGAACAGATGAACGACTACAGCTAGGACGCTCATATTCACATGACATGCTAATTACTATGTTCTGCAGAAATGATTAGCATTTGAACCGTGTCGGCCCGCGGGTTCCAGGTCGACAAAGAAATCACAACGCAACACCACTTGCCGGTACAATACGCCTGCGGCTCTGGTTGTCGCTCTGAACCGGAGGCAGTGGCTCAGTGTGACTCGGGCAGACGTGCAGCAGGCCTCGCAGACGTGTGCGCCAGCCGCACCGTCACATCAGTCAGTTTGAAAGAGCGCATGAGAAAACGTGATGCACCCACACGGGAAATTGGTGCTCGTGTGGCACGAAGTGTTTCAGCAGTGGAGCGGGTGTGTGCGGAATGCTCCACGGAGGGCCGTGAAACACGACGAGTGGGTCAGGCCGCACCACCCAGACCAGCCCCGAGAAGACCGACACCTGATCCTAACGGCTGTAACACAACAAACTGGTAGCCACGATAGCAGGAATTCTTCTTGTTTGTTCCACGATTACCGGTTTCGGTGAAACTAAAGCCGCCATCTTCGGGTCTTAGGACACATACAGGTTACAACATCGAGGCAGACATCCTAACGGTGTTGCAGGACAGAACTGGGTGACACATCATACAGTATCAGGGGTGACAGTCCATCGCCGTTTATTACGGCACGGGTTACGTGCGCGTCGTCAATTTCTTCGCCTACCATTGACGAATGTGCAGAAACATGGTGGCGGTAATTCTGTTCGTGTAAGATAATAGTGTCACTTTGATTTTTGTGTGTTATCGCTGTGGATGTCAGGAAGAGAGCCAGTTATGTTACTGTTAACGAGTCTTTGATCTTGTACTGGTACTGTCTTTGCCTCAGAGCAGTCTGATATATTTTCAGTTGAAGGGTGGAAGGAGATGGACGTACTCGGTAGTGCGTTGTTGACTTCTAATTTTACCAGTTAGGTGAAGAAAGATTTGTTGTAAAGGACAGCAAGGATGAATATGACATATATACTGGAAGGCGAAAAGAATATGAATTTTGAATAAAGTTATTATTTTTTAAGAGAAGAAGTTTGAGCTAAGACTGCAGCACTGCGCATCTAGTTTGTCCAGATAATTCTTGTCAGCTAGTTATCTTCCTCAGAGCTGAGAGAAACACCACCGCACTTCTCTGAGTCATGAGTTAACATATAAACTGATTTGATTTTACAGAAAATCTCTACTAATACTGTACCCTTTTCATATATTCACTTTGTTATGCATACTATTGTTCAGATCAATATTATGTGCTAAGAGCACGCGAAATTTCACTCTTTCTTTTTTAATACTATTTCATACAGTCAAAAAAAGTATTTTTAATTATGTTCCCATAGATTTTGTTTTGACGTGGCACAAACGCGTCTTACCTGTCATACTCTCTGTTGTGATTATTACTGTGTATTTTCATTAAACCGTTGTCACTCTCCAATCCCAGTTCCTGCAGTAACGTTTGCAATGCTTCTAAATCGTCATTACATGTAAAGGACAAAATTAAATGTCTCAAATGTGTAGGTTACTTACTTTAAAAATGTGAATTACTTCTGACGGGCTGTATGAGTTTTATAAGTACTGATTTCTGCGGTTCATGTCTTCCAAATATTTTACTGGAATACAGAAGTCAGAGTGTTCAAAGCTCCCTAACATCTTAATGTTACACACACCTCAAGAAAAGTTTTGTATCACCCTGATTCCCAGAACAGAACATAGACGTTGACTGTGGATATTGTATCACAGACATAGACCCTTTGACTGTACTAAACCCGCCCAAAGATAGAAACAACCATGTGTGAGCAGTGCCTATTAGATGGAGGGGGTCTGACAGCCGATCAGTTCCAGTCATTCCACCAGGAAGGAGGTACACAGCTCGTGTTTTCTGTAGTTCAACAGTGCCTAGACGGTCAATACCACTATTCTATCGCATCCGCATTGTTTGTGCCAGGAAGCGCTCTCAACAAGGGAAGTGTCGAGACGTCTCGGACTGAACCAAAGCGAAGCTGTTCGGACATGTAGGTTATACAGAGACACAGGAACTGTCGATGACATGCCTCCGTCGGATCGCTCAAGAGCTATTACTACAGAGGATGACCACTACCTACGGATTATGGCTCGGAGGAACCCTGTCAGCAACGTCACCATATTGCGTAATGATTTTCGTGCAGCCACAGGACGTCGTGTTACGACTCAAACTGTGCGCAATAGGCTGCGTGATGCGCGCCTTCACTCCTGACGTCCGTGGCGAGGTCTATCTTTGAACCACGACACCATGCAGCGCATTACAGATGGACCCAACAATATACCGAATGGACCGCTCAGAATTGGCATCACGTTCTCTTCATCCGTGAATGTCGCATATGCCTTCAATCATGCCATCGCCCGGTCAGGCTGAACGCCTTAGACACACTGTCCAGCTAGTGCAGCAAGGTGAACGTTCCCTGTTTTTTTGGGGTGGCGTTATGTTGGGCCGACGTACGTCACTGGTGGTTGTGGAAGGCGCCGTAACGGCTGTCCGATATATGATGGCCATCCTCCGACCAATAGTGTAACCATATCGGTAGCATATTGACCAGGCATTCGTCTCCATGGACGACAATTCGCGCCCTTATGGTGCACATCTTGTGAATGACTTCATTCAGGATAACGACATTGCTCGACTAGAGTGACCAGCAAGTTCTCCAGACCCGAATCCTATCAAACATTCCTGGGACAGATTGAAAAGGGCTGTTTATGAACGACGTCACCCATCAACCACTCTGAGGCATCTACGCTGAATAGCCGTTGAGGAGTGGGGGCAATCTGGACCAAAAGTTCCCTGATGAACTTGCAGATAGTATACGACGACGAATACAGGCATGCATCAATGCGAGAGGACGTCCTTCTAGGTATTACAGGTACCGCTGTGTACAGCAATCTTGACCACCACCTCAGAAGTACTCGCTGTGTGGTGGTACAATATGCAATGTGTGCTTTTCATGAGCAATAAAAATGGCGGAAATGATGTTTATATTGCTCTCTATCGCAGTTTTTCGTACAGGATCGGGAACTCTCGGAACCGAAGTGATACAAACCTTTTTTTGATGTGTGCATTCACCCGATCTTGCGTGGCTTGCGACCAGTAGTCTAACAAAACTGCTCGGTAGAAATCAATTACGCTTTTTTAGTGTCTCACTAGTGAGTGCATTCTTGGTGCAGCTTCATTTCCCAAATAACCACAGAGAAATTCCAATTTTTGCTCAAGTGGCCCATTTGGTGGTAAAAAATATAGGAGCTGATAAATCCAAGCTTGGGGGTGAATTTTGTCGCTGTAATTCCTGAAAACTTTGGATTTACTTATTGTCAAAAAGTTACCGTTTTTGTGCACACCAGATTGTTCTCTATTCCACCACGTAGGCTATTCATTGTCGTATCTGGATATGTTGTACTGCTCTCGTGGAAAATCACATAAACGCCAAAGTTTCCTGAATATGAACGTAAACGGTCAAATTCGTCCTTTTCGTCTTCGCGGTTAAGCTTTCTTTCAACACGCTCGCTGTTTCATTCATAATGTTCCTATAACGCTTGTTTTCCCAATTAATATCCTCCTGCACGTTACCTTCCATTGGGAAAGTAGGTGCACTCAGCGACTGTTATGTGACTTATAGATTACAGGGTGTAGCAATCAGGCGTCCTTTTTCAGGTTTTATTAGGCAAATCCAGATTTCGGATAGTAACTAGCCCAACTTTACCTCCCACTCTATAAAAGTGTACCTATTACGAAAACTATGTCCCCACAAACTGTTACCCAACTTATACTCATATGCTAACCTTTGACTAAACAGAACATAATTTGAACTGTAACTCATCTGAATCCAATTTTATATTAAATGCGCAACAGAAGTAAAACATTTATCTGGCCCTTATCAAAATTTCCACTTACAGAGTAAAATTTCACGTAATCTTCACACATTACATTGGTCTGAATAATACTATGCTTAGCGAGGTGAGTAATGAATTGAAAAGGGTAAAATGTTAACGCAGAATTGCTATAAAAAACCAAACAGCTTAATCACTTCATATGTTAATGCACGAGTCAAAGTGGGGAAGTGGGGCGGACTTTCTCTCAGCTCTGAACAAGGTTGACAATAATTATTCCCACAAGCTAGCTGCGCAGTGCTTCAGTCTTACTTCAAACTTCTTGCCTTCAAAAATAATAACTTTCTTCAAAATTCATATTCTTTTCGCCTTCCAATATATAGATCATATTCATCCTTGCTGTGCCTTACAACAAATCTTTCTTCATCTAACAGATACAATAACAAGTCAACACAGCACAACTGAATACATTCATCACCTACCACATTTCAACTAAGAATGTGTCTGACTGGGCAGAGGCAAAGACTGTACCAGGAAAAGACCAAAAATTGTTTAACGGTAACATAACTTGCTCTCTCCCTGACATGCACAGCGGTAACGTACAAAAATCAAAATGACATGACCACCTTACATATAGAACGATGTCACTGTGGACAGAAATGGCATGAGGCACTTTTGTCGGACGAATCCAGGGCCTGTCTTGTTTGAAAATGATGCCGCATTTTTATACTGTACAGACAGAGGGAGTGACATCTCAGTGACTGCATTCGCGTAAGACATAAAACGACAACTGGAGGCCGTTGGTGTGGGGTGCTGTTGGTACAATCACGAATCACAGTGGCCATGCGGTTAAAGGTGCTGCAGTCTGGAACCGCAAGACCGCTACGGTCGCAGGTTCGAATCCTGCCTCGGGCGTGGATGTTTGTGATGTCCTTAGGTTAGTTAGGTTTAACTAGTTCTAAGTTCTAGGGGACTAATGACCTCAGCAGTTGAGTTCCATAGTGCTCAGAGCCATTTTTGAACGAATCACAGTTGGTGCGTGTCCAGCACACTGTGATCGGTATGACCTATGTATCTACATCTACATCATACTCCGCAATCCATGCCATGGTGTGTGGTGGAGAGTACCTTCCGATATCACTATCAGATCCCTGGAACTGAAACCCTGTTCCACTCGCGAATAGTGCGTGGGAAGAATGTTTGTCGGTAAGTCTCTGTATTGGCTCTAATTTCTCCAATTTTCTCCTCGTGGTCAATACGCGAGATGTATGTGGGGGGAAGTAATATGTTGTCCCACTCCCCTTGAAAAGTGCTGTCCCGAAATTTCAATAGTAACTCTCTCCGTGATGCACGATGTCTCTCTTGTAACGCCTGCCGGCTAAATGATTCCGTGACGAAACGCGCCACTCTTCGTTGAATTTTCTCTATCTCCTCTGTCAGTCTTAGCTGACAGGGGTCCCAGATAGGTGAACAATTCTCAAGAATCGAGCGAACAAGTGCCTTATAAGCCACTTCTTTCGTGGATGAGTTACATTTCCTTAAGAATATTCGGATGAATCTGAGTTTGGTATCTGCTTTTCCCAATATCTCTTTTATATGCTCATTTCACTCAAGGTCGCTCTAGATAGTTACGCATAGATATTTTACGGCAGACGGTGTCTCCAGCTGCTTGTCATCAATAGTGTAGCTGTACAGTAGTGGATTTCTTTTCCTATGTATGCGCAATATGTTACATTTATTTACGTTCAGGGTCAAATGCCAGAGTCTGCACCACTCATCAATTCTGTGTATGTCGTTCTGCAAATTGTTACTCTCTTCTGGCGTTGGTTCTTTTCGTTTAAACAACTGCATCATCTGCGAATAGCCCTTAAGAGCATCCGACGCTTTCTACTAGCTCATTTATATATATATATATATATATATATATATATATATATATATATATATATATATATATATTGTAAAAAATTATTAGAATATATTAGAAAATTTAAAAAGGGAAATGGATAGGTTGAAGTTAAATATAATGGGAATTAGTGAAGTTCGTTGGCAGGAGGAACAAGACTTCTGGTCAAGTGACTACAGGGTTATAAACACAAAATCAAATAGGGGTACTGCAGGAGTAGGTTTAATAATGAATAGGAAAATAGGAATGCGGGTAAGCTACTACAAACAGCATAGTGAACGCATTATTGTGGCCAAGATAGATACGAAGCCCACAGCTACTACAGTAGTACAAGTTTATATGCCAACTAGCTCTGCAGATGACGAAGAAATTGAAGAAATGTATGATGAAATAAAAGAAATTATTCAGATTGTGAAGGGAGACGAAAATTTAATAGTCATGGGTGACTGGAATTCGAGTGTAGGAAAAGGGAGAGAAAGAAACATAGTAGGTGAATATGGATTGGGGGACAGAAATGAAAGAGGAAGCCGCCTGGTAGAATTTTGCACAGAGCACAACATAATCATAACTAACACTTGGTTTAAGAATCATGAAAGAAGGCTGTATACATGGAAGAACCCTGGAGATACTAAAAGGTATCAGATAGATTATATAATGGTAAGACAGAGATTTAGGAACCAGGTTTTAAATTGTAAGACATTTCCAGGGGCAGATGTGGACTCTGACCACAATCTATTGGTTATGACCTGTAGATTAAAACTGAAGAAACTGCAAAAAGGTGGGAATTTAAGGAGATGGGACCTGGATAAACTAAAAGACCCAGAGGTTGTACAGAGATTCAGGGAGAGCATAAGGGAGCAATTGGCAGGAATGGGGGAAATAAATACAGTAGAAGAAGAATGGGTAGCTTTGAGGGATGAAGTAGTGAAGGCAGCAGAGGATCAAGTAGGTAAAAAGACGAGGGCTACTAGAAATCCTTGGGTAACAGAAGAAATATTGAATTTAATTGATGAAAGGAGAAAATATAAAAATGCAGTAAGTGAAACAGGCAACAAGGAATACAAACGTCTCAAAAATGAGATCGACAGGAAGTGCAAAATGGCTAAGCAGGGATGGCTAGAGGACAAATGTAAGGATGTAGAGGCCTATCTCACTAGGGGTAAGATAGACACCGCCTACAGGAAAATTAAAGAGACCTTTGGAGATAAGAGAACAACTTGTATGAATATCAAGAGCTCAGATGGAAACCCAGTTCTAAGCAAAGAAGGGAAAGCAGAAAGGTGGAAGGAGTATATAGAGGGTCTATACAAGGGCGATGTACTTGAGGACAATATTATGGAAATGGAAGAGGATGTAGATGAAGATGAAATGGGAGATATGATACTGCGTGAAGAGTTTGACAGAGCACTGAAAGACCTGAGTCGAAACAAGGCCCCCGGAGTAGACAATATTCCATTGGAACTACTGACGGTCGTGGGAGAGCCAGTCCTGACAAAACTCTACCATCTGGTGAGCAAAATGTATGAAACAGGCGAAATACCCTCAGACTTCAAGAAGAATATAATAATTCCAATCCCAAAGAAAGCAGGTGTTGACAGATGTGAAAATTACCGAACTATCAGCTTAATAAGTCACAGCTGCAAAATACTAACACGAATTCTTTACAGACTAATGGAAAAACTAGTAGAAGCCAACCTCGGGGAAGATCAGTTTGGATTCCGTAGAAACACTGGAACACGTGAGGCAATACTGACCTTACGACTTATCTTAGAAGAAAGATTAAGGAAAGGCAAACCTACGTTTCTAGCATTTGTAGACTTAGAGAAAGCTTTTGACAATGTTGACTGGAATACTCTCTTTCAAATTCTAAAGGTGGCAGGGGTAAAATACAGGGAGCGAAAGGCTATTTACAATTTGTACAGAAACCAGATGGCAGTTATAAGAGTCGAGGGACATGAAAGGGAAGCAGTGGTTGGGAAGGGAGTAAGACAGGGTTGTAGCCTCTCCCCGATGTTGTTCAATCTGTATATTGAGCAAGCAGTAAAGGAAACAAAAGAAAAATTCGGAGTAGGTATTAAAATTCATGGAGAAGAAATAAAAACTTTGCGGTTCGCCGATGACATTGTAATTCTGTCAGAGACAGCAAAGGACTTGGAAGAGCATTTGAATGGAATGGACAGTGTCTTGAAAGGAGGATATAAGAAGAACATCAACAAAAGCAAAACAAGGATAATGGAATGTAGTCTAATTAAGTCGGGTGATGCTGAGGGAATTAGATTAGGAAATGAGGCACTTAAAGTAGTAAAGGAGTTTTGCTATTTGGGGAGCAAAATAACTGATGATGGTCGAAGTAGGGAGGATATAAAATGTAGACTGGCAATGGCAAGGAAAGCGTTTCTGAAGAAGAGAAATTTGTTAACATCCAGTATTGATTCAAGTGTCAGGAAGTCATTTCTGAAAGTATTCGTATGGATTGTAGCCATGTATGGAAGTGAAACATGGACAATAAATAGTTTGGACAAGAAGAGAATAGAAGCTTTCGAAATGTAGTGCTACAGAAGAATGCTGAAGATTAGATGGGTAGATCACATAAATAATGAGGAAGTATTGAATAGGATTGGGGAGAAGAGAAGTTTGTGGCACAACTTGACCAGAAGAAGGGATCGGTTGGTAGGACATGTTCTGAGGCATCAAGGGATCACCAGTTTAGTATTGGAGGGCAGCGTGGAGGGTAAAAATCGTAGAGGGAGACCAAGAGATGAATACACTAAGGAGTTTCAGGAGGATGTAGGTTTCAGTAGGTACTGGGAGATGAAAAAGCTTGCACAGGATAGAGTAGCATGGAGAGCTGCATCAAACCAGTCTCAGGACTGAAGACCACAACAACAACACATATTGTAAACAGCAGCGGTCACATCACACTTCCCTGTGGTACTCCGGGTATTACCTTTACATCTGTCGGTTTAGTTGCGATCAGAGCGATGTGTTGAGTTCTATCTGCAAGAAAGTCTTGAAACCAATCGCAAATTTCCTCCGTACTTTTTTTTTCATTAAACGGCAATGCAGGACGATGTCAGATGCCTTATTGAAACCAAGGAACACGGCATCAATCCGAGCTCCGTCGTCCACTGCGCTGTGGACCTCAGGGAGGAACAGAGCCAGCTGTGTCTCGCAGGATCTCTGTTTGCGGAATCCATGTTGATATTTATAGAGGAGATGTTCATTTTCCAAGAATGTCATAATTCTTGAGCACAAAACATGTTCTCTAATTCTACAACAAATTGACGTCAACGATATAGGTATGTAATTGTATGGATCTGTCTTACGACCTTTCTTAAAAACGGAAAAGACCTGCGCTTTTTTCCAGTTGTTAGGTACCTCTTCCTGCTCAAGTGAAATACGATAAGTTACTGCTAGAAGGGGAACAAGTTCTTTCGCATAATCTTGATACAATCTTACAGTATCTCATCTGGTCCTGAAGCCTTTCCGCTACTGAGCTATTGTAGTTGCTTTTCAGCTCCGCGAACGCTTAGCATCTGCCATTGCCACGTTCGTTCGACGATTGAAAGAAGGGACAGTGTTGCGATCTTCTGCGGTGAAACAACTTCGGAAGACTGAATTCAGTATCTCGGCCTTCTCTCTGTTGGTGCCTCTGTGGTCGCTGACAGAATGAATAGATGATTTCGACTCACTTACTGACTTCATATTCGACCAAAATCTCTTAGGGTCTTTACTCAGGTCGGTTGACAACATCTTACTTTCAAAATCATTGAACGCTTCTCCCATTGCTCTCCTTACGCTCTTTTTCGCTTCTTTCAGCTTTTGACAGCTATGTTTTTACTTCTCTTGAATCTGAGGTGTAGTGCTCTTTGTTTACGTCGCGCTTTTCTAACGCAGCTATTAAACCACATGCCATCCTGTGGCCCATAGCCATACCCTTTCTGCACAGTACCTCAGACGCCAGTTTTCAGCAAGACAATGCACGACCACGTGTTGCTGCACGAACACGTCCCTCCTCGGTGTCACAAAATGTCGGCCTCTTGCCCTGGTCCTCCAGATCACCAGACTTGTCGCCAATCGAAAGTGAGTAGAATACAGTGGAACGATGCGTGCAGTGCTGTGACACAGTGCCGATCACCACAGATGGAATTTTGGAAGCAGGTGAATGCAGCATGGATGGCTATACAATAGGACGCCATTCGCGCCTTGTACGCGTCGTTGCCATCATACACGGAACAAGTTATCAGGTCCCATGGCGGACCCTGTACCTGTTAGGTAACAGGACACATGCTGAACCGAGGTGACTGAACTGCTAATCGTTTCTGCGGAACATACTAATGTTCATGCCCTGTGAATATGAACGTCCTACCTCGAGACGTTCAAGGTGTTCTGCTTTTCCTGAAAATGAGTGTAGATCAGGTGCATGGTAAAAGCCTGGCGCAATGATAATCCGGTCAGACCAGAAATAGCACAAAAGAACGACGGCCAGAGTACAGACACATTTGCCACGTTCTGCTTGGGCGCAGCAGCTGCTGGGTCACTGTTCTGCGAATGCGCCAGTTTCAATCCATCATCCAGCAGTTTCTCTCAGCTCTTAGTTCATGAGAATGTGAAACAAATTATCACAAAATGATTAATAAAACGATTTTATTCCTACTTGACGCCCAGAGAACTTTCCTATGTCATTATCCTATCTTACGTTTTGAATTAATATTTCATATTGGGAAAAAAGCTGATGTAACTGAACTATGACAGGCATGATTAGTTTAGATTAGATTAAGTTTTGATTCGATGTACCCAAAAATAAGATAATTCTCGTGGGCGTGGGACAAACCAGAAAGAATAACATAAAAAGCATATGACATTTGAATATAGTACTCTCTACCCTGATCATTTCTCAGGACAATGTCAAAATAGGTGTATGCATTACTGTGAACTGGAACTGCTAATATTTACAGAATTTGTACACTGTCAGAATGAAACATAGTTACACACTTTTAACACAATTATCATACGCAAAATACCTAACCTTGACTGTTGTGACCAAGTGCTGTCAAAACTAAAATGTAACAGACATGTTTACTTAAGCTTGTTTAGCAGTCTCTATCAAGATAGTCATCTATAGAGCGGAATTAGCTGCCTACCAGAAAGTCTATCCACCTCTGTTTGAACCGTGCTTTGTCTGAAACCAACTTCTTAATCTTTTATCTATTGAAAATGTGTGTTCCTGAATATTGGACCCCTTTTTGGACCAAGGCAAGTGATTTTTGGTCTTCATGTATATTATTCATATTCTTAGTATTGATACTGTGTATTGAGCTATTGGTTGGAAATAGAAATATATTACTTCCAACAAATTTCACTAAGAAATAAAGATATTGAGAAGCAGTGGTTAGAATACAAAGTTTCTTGAACAGGTTTGTACATGATATTCTTGAATTTACACCACAAATGAGTTTTACTACGCGCTTTCGCACGCTAAAAACTGTTCTTCGATTTTACGAGTTACCCCACAATATGATCCCAGATGACATAATAGAATGAAAGTGAGCAAAGTGTGCAAGTCTTTTTTCGGTTTATATCTCTTACATGTGACATCATTCTCACTGCTAATAACATGTTGTTTAACAGTTTCAGCAATTCTGTAGTACGCTCTCCCCAACTGAATTTATTATCTAGTTGTTGCCCCAGAAATTTAACACTGTCAACCTCTTCGATCTACATGTCTTCATATGTTATACACATCCTGAGAGGAAATTACATACAGATTCTGAACTACATACAGTGGGTCTTTTCAAAGTTTAGTGACAGTGAATTAGCTTTAAAAAACCAAACCCCACCTGAACAGGCCATGAAGCCCAAACGGTACCGACTGGCCACCATGTCGTACTAAGCCAATAGGCATCACTGAATGCAGATATGGAGTGGAGTGTGATCAGCATACCGCTCTCCTGGCGGTATGTCAGTTTACGAGACCGGAGTTGGCTTTAAGTCATTTATTAATCTCAGTGAAAATTTGATTAGCAGCCACTTCTAAATCCATACTTGACTTTGTTTGTATCAGCTGCAAACAAAACAAACTTAGCATCTGTCAAAGTAACAACCGAGAAGAAAGGAAGATTTTTATTCAAATGTTCCGTCGACATTGATGTTACCAACCTCATAGCACAAGCTTAAAATTGGGAACAGAACAGGCAGTGTTGAATATATCCTGACATTACTGAGAATTTTTTGTCTTATATTTTGATGAGAGGGGCAGGCTTCCTCTCAGCCTGTGAGATGGTGTCTACCGTATCCGATAAAGAGGAAAATAAGGAAAACATAATTTGGACGGCCTAACTGGGATCTGAGCTTTCGTCCTCCTCAATAAGAGTCCGATGTCTTAGCATTGTCACAGCTAATTTTTGCCACAGATATATCACAAAAGCTGTTAACCGCGATGAACAGGAAGCGGCGTGTCTCTTGGCTTCGCCTTCGACGCCGCGATCCCGCAATGCATCTGTAGTTAGCGGGTTATCAGCAGCTCAAACCCTGCGTTCAGGCTGGTTTCCATAGTATCCAGTTCAGCCTAGAGGGGCTCCCAATAACCAGCAGGAGAGTGTAGAAGACAGCAAAAGGGGTAGCACCGGACATGTTCCTTGTATAGAACTCGAGAAATTGTTCGTGACATCATATAACTTGAAAAATACCAATGAGATCGGCCCATGCTGGTAGCCAAAAATTAAAAAGCCAACAACAACTGATTTTTTTTTTTTTTGATTGGTCAGTCGTATGACTGATTTGATGCGGCCCACCGCGAATTCCTCTGCTGTGTCAACCTATCCATCTCAGAATAGAACTTGTAACCTCTGTCCTCAATTATTTGCTGGATGTACTCCAATCTCTGTCTTTCTCTACACCTTTTACCCTGTAAAACTCTGTCTAGTACGATGGAAGTTATTCCCTGGTGTCTTAACAGATATTCTATCATCCTGTCCCTTGTCGTTGTCTGGATTTTCAGTATTTCCTCGCCGATTCTGCAACAAAGAATCTCCTCATTCCTGACCTTATCAGTCCACCTAAATTTCAACATTCGTCTGCAGCACCACATCTCAAATGCTTCGATTCTCTTCTACTCCGCTTTTCCCGCAGTCCGTATTTCACTACCGTACAATGCTGTGCTTCTAACGTATATTTTCAGAAATTTCTTCCTCAAATTAAGGCCTATGTTTGATACCAGTAGACTTCTCTTGGCCGGGAATGCCCTCTTTGCCATTACTAGTCAGCTTTTGATGTCCTTGATGCTCCGTCCATTACTGGTCGGTTTGCTGCCTAGGTAGCAGAATTCCTTAACTTCCCCTACTTCGTGACCATCAATCCTGATGTTAAGTTTCTCGCTGTTCATTTCTGCTACTTCTCATTAGATTCGTCTTTCCTTGATTTACGCTCAGTCCGTATTCTGTACTCATTAGACTATTCATTCCATTCAGCAGGTCACGTAATTATTCTTCACTTTCAGTCAGGATAGTTACGTCATCAGCGAGTCGTATCATTGATATCCATTCACCTTGAATTTTAATTCTATTCCTGAACCTTCCTTTTATTTCCATCATTGCTTCTTCGATGTACTGATTGAAGAGTAAGCTTCGTTCTTGGTCGTCCGCTCTTTTTATTCCCTCTTGGTTCTTGTAAACATTGTATATTACCCGTCTCTCCCTGTAGCTAACCTCTATTTTTCCCAGAGTTTCGAACATCTTGCACCATTTTACATTGTCGAACGCTTTTTCCAGGTCGACTATCCTATGAATGTGTCTTGGTTTTTCTGTAGCCTTGCTTCCATTATCAACTGCAACGTCACAATTGCCTCTCTGATTTGTTTACCTCCCTAAAGCCAAACTGATCGTCATGCAGCACATATTCAATTTCCTTTACATTCTTCTGTGTATTATTCTTGTAACCATGAGCTGCTAAGCTGTTAATCTGACTGTGCAATAATTCTCGCACAGTCACCTTCACAGCTCATGCACCCAACTGATATCAGTAATTTAATGGATTCAAACACAAAAGATTATGAGGCTAAGAGCTTGATGTACGAATGGGACAGATCTGTTAGGCGATTAAAACATTTTTTTTAAATGTATTTATTTCAGTACCATTTAGAGAAAATTACAAACCTCAGGGCCGATTTGGATGGGTGTGGATAGGACTCAGTTATTAAGGGGAAGGAGGGAGAAGGACGAATCGTCTCACCATTATCATGCGTCGCCCACTGCAGTCGGCGGCAGGCGCTACGTCGGTACGGCGCGTCGCCTCGGAGCTGTACGGCGCGAATCGGCTGCTCGTATCAGCATCCGGGGCTTCGAGGCGAGCGCCAGGCACGGTCTCTGGGTTGTCTCCCCGTTGTCGGTTGCGTTGCCGAAGCTTCGATATCACGGTCATCGGAAGGTGGATGCTGGCGATGGATGGAAGAGCCCCATGTCCTCTTGCCCTTCTTCACACCCTCATCCATTTCTCAGCTCATCGTTTCCTCAACATCTTCTGCTCCCTCGGCGTTGTCACTGGCTGACCAGTTTATCGTGCCAGCCAACGACTGATCGCCTCTCAGTGCAAATTGGAAATTTCCTATCTTGAGTGGGCTGGTGTGTGACTCAGAAACTGGCGTGTTTCTCACGATTTTGCCGTAGTTGGTGGAACCATTTTCCGATGTTCTTCTGCATTCCGAAGCTGCTGCGACAGGAGCCACACATTTATTTGTAGTCGCTATCTCTGCGTGAGACTTAGACAGAGTCATACTTTGGGTTCTTCTCAAATCTGCTGGCGTCCATGATTTACAACGTAAGTCCTTTTTTGTGCAGAAAACATCTGTTTAAGAAGACTGACTTCTATCACATGCCCCACTGGTGCAAATTCTTCACTTTCTTTGTACACTCCTTCCGGTGTCTGTGGGGTGCCTGAATCGTCGACTGGTTCTTGATTTCTAAGGTAGTAAGTAAAACTATTACTGCCAGGCCAGAAGAATTCACATGCTTTCGCTTGTGCGTTCTTGAAATTTTGGAGATTTGTGATACGTTGCTATAGGTCCTAACTCTCGAGGTCATCGGTCCCTAGACTTACACATTACGAGGGTCATTCAATAATTAGACAAACTGGTCTAGAGAAAAAAAACGTTTATTTTTACGAATCAACATATTTTATACTTTCCAACATAATCCCCTTCAACGTTTATGCCCTTGTTCCAACGGGATACAAGCCTTATTGGTTCGACTGCAAAGAACTGTTTATCTTGATGTTTGAACCAATTTTCCTCAAACTTTTTGACTTCCTCGTTGTCTTGGAACCTCTTGCTACGTCTCTTTCAGTGCACCAAACAAATTCAAATCACCAGATTCTAAATCAGGACTGTAAGGGGCACGACGCAGCACTTCCTAGCCCATTTTGTCGATGGTTTCAATGGTTGGTTGAGTAATATGAGGACGTGCGTTGTCACACGACATTTCTCTCTCATGGCTGGTTTCACATTATTTAAAAGCAAATGTGAGTAGTATTATACGCTGCTCTTCGAGATATTACAAGAAACTGGCTATTCAGCATTCCAAAACACCGTTAACATGACTTTTTCTGCTGATGCTTGGGTTTTGAATTTTTTCTTGACAGGTAAGTTCGTGTGCTTCCACTCCACGCTTTGTGTTTTTGATTCTGGGTCATAATTGTGAACCCAAGTTTCATCACCAGTTAAAATTTTGTTGAGGAAGTGGTCTTCTTCTCGTCATGTTCATGTTCATTTTGCTCTGTGCACACTCTCAAACTTGTTTCCTTGTATAGCCACGTCAGCACTTTTTGGGACCCATATTGCACGTATTTTGCGGTCCTTCACCTTATTACAGATAATGTTATGAACCGTACCAGTAGTAACTTGAACCTTATCACCTGTCATTTTCACAGTCACACGACTGTCAGCCCGAATAATGTCATCAGTTCGACTTTCAAGTGAGGGACTTGAAACTGTAACTAGTCGGCCAGAACGGTGTTCGTCCGTCACTGATTCGCGACTATTTTTGAACTGCACTAGCCACTTGTAAAACGTTTCACGATTCATACATCCTTCATGAAAAACCTTAGACATTCTACAGTATATATTGACTGGTTTCTCGCCTTCAGCAAGTAAAAAACGAATAACACAACGTTGTTCAACTAACTTGGACGTTTCAAACGGACTCTCCATCTTGAAATGTATTTTTGAGGCTATAAACAAAACAATGTTGATACATCAGCTAATCAGGGCTCACCCCAGTGATGACAAAGCCATGAAAATACCAAACTTGCCCTACTAACAGTTTTTTCCCCAGACCAATTTGTCTCTTTACTTATTGAATGATCGTCGTACTTAACCTAACTATTTTCCGCTAAGGACAACGCATCCATGCCTGACAGAGGACTCGAATCTCCAACGGGAGGAGCCGCGCTGAGCGTTCTTCGTGTCCCATTCTAATGGCTGCAGGGGTCCATCAGTTTATGGCACACTTCTCATTGTCTGGCGGGCGCTTCACGACGTGTCCATTGGTAAAGGAGGCCCTGTGTGGTTGCAGAGTGGCTGCATGGGGTCCGGCTGGCCTCTGGCTGGGGGTATCACAACCTCCTGCTGCATCCTCCGTAATTTCGATAGCTATTAGGAAAATTGTTATCTTCCGCCCGGCAAGTGTCCCTGCCTGCGTGCAGCTGGCTAGAGACACTTCCGCCTTCACCAGCCAGCTGCTGTCGTACCACCACTGCTTGGATACCGCCACAGATCGGGCGTCGCCTTCGCCGCCAGACGGCTGCACTCCCACCACCTGTGCTCCGAGACAAATTTGAGCCGTGCGCACTCAACTTGAGCTCGTGTACATGCCGTTTATTGTTTGTCATCTTCTCTTACAGTACTGCTGCCTCGTTTCCTTATTCCATTCACTGGTGCCGCTAACTTCCTGCCTTACCTGCCTGTGAGTGGCGGCAGCAGCGCTTATCGCTCACTGTGGTGCCATCTCTGGAGCGACCGATAGTATTTCCGGGTCGTAGTGTGTCGAAAGCTCAGTGGGGATCTCAGTCGGAACGCAGCAGCAGTGAAGTCGGGGACAGAGCGCCGGTGAGGCGCGGACAGCCAGTACTTGCCTACCGCTGGAGACACACATGGACTGTCCGACTGAAGAAGACTGGAGTGGGAACAACCGTAGGTTGGTCATTCCATCGGTCATCTCATCGGCCGACGTGTATTTGATCTTTTGACCATTTCCAGGTTTTGGGCAGTCGGTCGGTTGGGGCAGAGCAGTGACGAAGTCTCCATGGCGCTGGCGGCGTGCATGTGCGGTTGGAGTTGTGGGCCACTTCTTGCGAGGGTTACGAAGTTCGTCGCACACCGAACCTGGACACTAAAGTTGAGTGCGCACTTAATTTACTGTTAAGCCTCAACTGCAGCGGTGTACCGTAGGTCTGTAGAAGAGCGTAGCGTTCCAAAGGATTGGAAAAGGGCACAGGTCATTCCCGTTTTCAAGAAGGGACGTCGAACAGATGTGCAGAACTATAGACCTATATCTCTAACGTCGATCAGTTGTAGAATTTTGGAACACATATTATGTTCGAGTATAATGACTTTTCTGGAGACTAGAAATCTACTCTGTAGGAATCAGCATGGGTTTCGAAAAAGATGGTCGTGTGAAACCCAGCTCGCGCTATTCGTCCACGAGAGTCAGAGGGCCATAGACACGGGTTCACAGGTAGATGTCGTGTTTCTTGACTTCCGCAAGGCGTTCGATACAGTTCCCCACAGTCGTTTAATGAACAAAGTAAGAGCATATGGACTATCAGACGAATTGTGTGATTGGATTGAGGAGTTCCTAGATAACAAAAAAAATGGCTCTGAGCACTATGGGACTCAACTGCTGAGGTCATTAGTCCCCTAGAACTTAGAACTAGTTAAACCTAACTAACCTAAGGACATCACAAACATCCATGCCCGAGGCAGGATTCGAACCTGCGACCGTAGCGGTCTTGCGGTTCCAGACTGCAGCGCCTTTAACCGCACGGCCACTTCGGCCGGCCCTAGATAACAGGACGCAGCATGTCATTCTCAATGGAGAGAAGTCCTCCGAAGTAAGAGTGATTTCAGGTGTGCCGCAGGGGAGTGTCATAGGACCGTTGCTATTCACAATATACATAAATGACCTCGTGGATGACATCGGAAATTCACTGAGGCTTTTTGCGGATGATGCTGTGGTGTATCTAGAGGTTGTAACAATGGAAAATTGTACTGAAATGCAGGAGGATCTGCAGCGAATTGACGCATGGTGCAGGGAATGGCAATTCAATATCAATGTAGACAAGTGTAATGTGCTGCGAATACATAGAAAGATAGGTCCCTTATCATTTAGCTATAAAATAGCAGGTCAGCAACTGGAAGCAGTTAATTCCATAAATTATCTGGGAGTACGCATTAGGAGTGATTTAAAATGGAATGATCATATAAAGTTGATCGTCGGTAAAGCAGATGCCAGACTGAGATTCATTGGAAGAATCCTAAGTAAATGCAATCGGAAAACAAAGGAAGTAGGTTACAGTACGCTTGTTCGCCCACTGCTTGACTACCGCTCAGCAGTGTGGGATCCGTACCAGATAGGGTTGATAGAAGAGATAGAGAAGATCCGACGGAGAGCAGCGCGCTTCGTTACAGGATCATTTAGAAATCGCGAAAGCGTTACGGAGATGATAGATAAACTCCAGTGGAAAACTCTGCAGGAGAGACGCTCAGCAGCTCGGTACGGGCTTTTGTTAAAGTTTCGAGAACATACCTTCACCGAAGAGTCAAGCAGTATATTGCTCCCTCCTACGTATATCTCGCGAAGAGACCATGAGGATAAAATCAGAGAGATTAGAGCCCACACAGAAGCATACCGACAATCCTTCTTTCCACGAACAATACGAGACTGGAATAGAAGGGAGAACCGATAGAGGTACTCAGAGTACCCTCCGCCACACACCGTCAAGTGGCTTGCGGAGTATGGATGTAGATGTAGATGTAGATGTAGAACTGCAATCACATCTCTTCGTTTGATCCTGGTTCTCGCTTTCTTGGAGATTCCCGCGAGCAACAATGTGTGTGCATTGAAGTCGGCTAGAGTTGCAGGCATTTTCCTGTGTGGTGTTTAACTTAATTTAGTTCATTCCTTCATTAATTAAGTGTACCAGCGGTATCTTCTGTCTTGTGGCCGTTGACATTCCGGTTACCTGCCTTGGACGTTGACGTAATTTTTGGCAGTGTATTTTCCTCGTCGTGTTGATGCTGTCCCGCATGGCGTGTAGTTCGACAGCTGAGGTGTTTTTGGTAGTTTTGGGCGTTTATTCTGACTTGGATGGATTGGGCACCAGTTGCGCTATTGACATCTTGTTGCCGTTTTTCCGGTCATGTGGATCAGAACTGATCTTGTTGGTTGGTTCGTCGGCTGGCTTTTGGTTGTGTTGCCTTCCGATTAAGAGGTTGCCGGTGTGGCTGCCTGTCTCACCTAAACACGCGTTAGTATTACTTCCCAGGCCGACCCTTGGAACCTTCTGAGCACCGCTGCTTGTGATTTCCTCTTTAGTACCCTGTGTGGTCTTCAGCCGAGTTTTAGCTTATTAAAATTGCAAGACCTTTTTTTAGGCCTTGAGCCGTAAAAAAATATTTCTTGTTGGGTATGTTGCCTTCAGCCGAGTTTCACCCTTTCAGATTTAACATTGAAAATTCCTTGTGTCTAGGCCTTACGCCATAAATTTGTTTCAGGTTGGTATGTGCCCTTCAGCCGAGTTTTCACCCTTTGCAAAAGTTGAAAAATTTGTTCTAGGCCTTAAGCCATAGGAAATAATTTTTAGTTTGTATGTGGCCTTCAGCCGAGTTTTTCAGTTTAAACTAAAAATTGGATATTTCTTTGTAGCGGCTTTAATCGGTGAGATTGTTTGCGTTTCGTATGTGGCCGAGTTTTAGGATAAAGCCTTTAGCCTATTATAGTTCAAATTTAGAACCTCTTCCCTTTAGGTCTTTAGCCATAAATTTGTTTTCTGCTTGGTGTGCGGCCTTCAGGAGAGTTTTAGTTCTCTTAAATTAAAAATTAAAAATCCTTGTCTTCCCCTTAACTCATAAGATTGTTATTCTTTAGTGTGAGGCATTTAGCCGAGCTTTACACGAAATATTTTAAGATAAGGCCTTCAGCCTTTCCAAATTGAAAGCTCTTCTATCTAGGCCTTAAGCCATTACATTGTTTTGTGGATATGCGGCCTTCAGCCGAGTTTCAGCCTATTTCGACTAAACATTGAAAATATTAGTCTTGGCCTCAAGCCGTAACACTGTTCTTCATTAATGTGAGGCCTTCAGCCGAGTTCTATGAAAAAATTTAAGCTAAGGCTTTCAGGCTATTTACAATGAAGATAAAACAATTTCTTTGTAAAGAAGTGAAACCTCCAGAAGAACTCCTGTACATCAGTTTCTTGCTTTTAGGCCTTGTGCCTTGGATTTTCGATGTGGCTTTCAGCCGATCCAAATTAAATCAATAGAGGTCATTCGTTAAAAGCTTGAGAGTTTTGATTCTTGTTTGTGTGATTGTGTGATTTAAGGAATAAAGTTTATATGTTGAGTGCAACTGACAGTAACTTACTTTGACCCCTCTCCTCAAATATAACCGCATCCTCTCTGTCCTGCTTGCCCAGGGATTTCAAAAGTGTTTGCGCCACCGACAGTTCGCATACTTCGTTCTGAAGAAGTAGTTTTTTCATTGACCAAGAGAATGTAATCTGGGATCTCAAAAATCTATTTTCGTTTCGTTGAAGAACAAAGTTTGTGACGAACTTTTCCTTCACATTATTGGTTCAAATGGATCTGAGCACTATGGGACTTAACTTCTGAGGTCATCAGTCCCCTAGAACTTAGAACTACTTAAACCTAACTATCCTAAGGACATCACGCACATGCATGCCCGAGGCAGGATTCGAACCTGCGACGGTAGCGGTCGCGCGGTTCCAGACTGTAGCGCCTAGAACCACTCGGCCACCCCGGCCGGCCTTCACATTATTAAATGGTTCAAATGGCTCTGAGCACTATGGGACTTAACATCTGGGGGTCATGAGTCCCCTAGAACTTAGAACTACTGAAACCTAACCAACCTAAGGACATCACACACATCCATGACCGAGGCAGGATTCGAACCTGCGACCGTATCGGTCGCGCGAATCCAGACTGTAGCTCCACATTGCTATCAAGGGATACTCCCCATCCCATCCCCCTGACATTCAGTGGTTAGAGGTCCCAGTAGACAGCCTGTCAAAATCTGAACACAGATCAAGCATGAAAATAGGAAGGAGGCGTAGCCGGCCAGGGTGGCCGAGCGGCTCTAGGCCCTACAGTCTGGAACCGTGCGATAATTACGGTCGCAGGTTCGAATCCGGCCTCGGGCATGGATGTGTGTGATGTCCTTAGGTTAGTTAGGTTTAAGTATTTCTAAGTTCTAGGGGACTGATGACCTCAGATGTTATGTTCCATAGTGCTAAGAGCCATTTGAACCAAGGTGGTGTACTGAACTGTGCAAATAAAAGCAAAATGGAAACACTGACCGGTCCAAGCACAAGCACTGCAATACAGAGCAGTCTGAGAGAATCGAGGCTTCGTGGTTAGCGCAGGCAGGGAGGCTCAGCGTGTTCGTTCAGAGGGATAGTTGCCCTCGGGTGATAAAAAAAAAAAGTGACTGAATAGATCAATGGTGAAATTGAACGGGTGTCATGGGACGGGCCCGAACAAATGCAACGAATAATGAACTAAACTAAACTCCGTCGGAACAGGCTTTGGAAGGCCCAACGGTAGCGATCGAGCGGCCGCCGTGTCATCCTCATCCCACAGGCGTCACTGGATGCAGACATGGAGGGTCATGTGGTCAGCACTTCGCTCTCCCGGACGTATGTCAGTTTACAAGACCGTAGCCGCTAATTCTCAATCAAGTAGCTCCTCAGTTTGCCTCACAAGGGCTGAGTGCACCCCGCTTGCCAGCAGCGCTTGGCAGACCGAATGGTCACCCATGCAAGTTCTAGCTGACCCCGGTAGCGCTTAACTTCGGTGATTTGACGGGAACCGGTGTTCCACCGTGGCAACGCCGTTGGTGCAACGAACAATGACGAACACAATGAGATTAAAAAGAGAAATAAGTGGTCACGGCGTTGGGATGAAAAGCGGGTGAGCTGTGTTCAGAGCTCCTACGCGCCAATTTCTTTTTCTTCTGCTTGCTGTATACAAATTTCTGTGCGTGTCGTGCTGCAACGTCTCTTAGCAGTCGAAAGGAAGTGGATTTCGAATGGGAACGGAAAACATTTGATAACAAACCGACAAGTCAACCGTATTCTCCACCGGAAAACACATGTAGTGTGTCATACACGGCATTAGTGACAGGACGTGAGTCATATGACAGGAATCTCTTACCGACACACCTAACTTGTACGCCTGGTAAAGCGAGCAAGATATGCTTCCTTGCCCGATATAGTTGTTCGTATGAATGTGAGTGTGATCGTTGCCAAGGAAATGATGAAAACATAATAGTTTGTCACATAAGCTTCAACAAGCGAACGCAACAGCTTCACAATCACGCAGTTTCTCTGTGCTCTGTGAGAAAATACTTTCTTAACGATTTTGAAGTTGCGTTCCGATTCGGAAATTTGGTCTTTTGAATTCGTTTGTTGTGACATAGTTCACACCCGCTTAATTGTTGTTTTCATTTCTGTGAGACGTCTATGTGCTAACTCGCCTGCTCTCACTATTCATCACATTTACTTGCGACGGTAATGTATTCTTATCACATGATTTATATTCTACAACCAGTGCACACTACAACACCTGCCAAGACTACAGACAGAGAACAGACAACTGAATGATCGGACGGAGAGTTCTTAATGTGGTAAAAAAGAATTAAAATAAATGGTAGGAGTGTTCAATATGGCTCATCTGCTCTGCAGTCGAACTCCGTGATCACTTAACCACGATGCTGTGGCTCTTCTACTTCTCTCGAAGTTTAACTTATTAAGGTTGGACCGTTCACTGCCTCTATTTTGCTTCTTTTCTCACAGTTCAGTACACCTTCTTCCCGTTTTCATGTTTGATCTGTGTTCAGTTTTTGACGGGGTGTCCACTGGGTTAACTTACCAATAAATCTGAGGGGGGTGCGGTAGGAAGTTTCCCTTTTGAGAAGAATTTCTGCCGCGCGGGATTAGCCGAGCGGTCTCAGGCTATGCGGCTTGTCCTGGCGAAGGTCCGAGCCCTCCCTTTGGCATGGGTGTGTGTGTGTTTGTCCTTAGGATAATTTAGGTTAAGTAGTGTGTATGCTTAGGGACTGATGACCTTAGCAGTTAAGTCCCATAAGATTTCACACACATTTGAACATTTTTGAACAAGAATTTCTTGAGAAAGTTTACTTTGTTTTGTTGTACTGCATCAAAAACAGCAGACTATTTGTGTTCGAACTGTACTTGTTGAAATAAACAAAGTTTAGCTCCATCTACCCGTGATCTTGTGGAAGTATTCTGTGTGAGGTATACTTCAGCCCGAAACAAAAAGACAAATAATGGAGCACACCAACTCACCAGCCAAGAAAAAATTCAAAACCAAAGCATCAGCAGGAAAAGTCATCTTGACAGTGTTTTGGGATGCTGAAGACTCAGTTTTTTTATTATTATCTCGAAAAGCAGCGTACAATGAGCAGTCAATACTACTCGATTTGCTTTTAAAGAAGGTGAAGCCAGCCATGAGAGAGAGATGTCGTGGACGTCAGAGAAGAGATGTGATTCTCCAGCAAGACAACCCATGTCCTCATATTGCTCAACCAACCCGTGAAACCATAGACAAAAAAATGGTTCAAATGGCTCTGAGTACTATGGGACTCTACATCAAAGGTCATCAGTTCCCTAGAACTTAGAACTACTTAAACCTAACTAACCTAAGGACATCACACACATCCATGCCTGAAGCAGGATTCAAACCTGCGACCGTGGCAGCAGCGCGGTTCCGGACTGAAGCGCTTAGAACCGCTCGTCCACAGCGTCTGACCATCGAAAAAATGGGCTGGGAAGGGCTGCCTCATACCCCTTACACTCCTGATTTAGCACCTAGTGATTTCCATTTGTTTGGTATACTGAAGGAGGCATTACGTGGGCAGAGATTCCAGGACAATAAAGACGTGGAAAAGTTTGTGCGGAATTGGTTCAAACATCAAGATAAAGAGTTCCTTGCAGCCAAAATAAAAAAAAAGTTTGTAGCTCGTTGGAACAAGTGAATAAATATTCAAGAGGATTATTTTGAAGTCCAGAAAAACTATTGTTTAGCAAAAGTAAACTGTTTTTTCTCTAGACATATTTGTCTCTTTAATTATTGATTGACCGTCGTATTATAATAGAAAGCGAAAGCTAAATGGAAACCAAAGTCCCATCATTTTTGTGTGACACGGAAGGAATCTAGTTATCTCGACTTTCACACAGGTTTTGGAAGACTGGATCACCTAAATTGTCAGAAGATGCTGATATCGATGTGAGAGAGTCGATGTTGGATGTTTAAGAGGTTACATGGGAGGACTTCGCTGCTATTTCCACTTGATTACTCTGACTGACAGCTTTATTTAAATTGAAACTTCCTGGCAGATTACAACTGTGTGCCCGACCGAGACTCGAACTCGGGACCTTTACCTTTCGCGGGCAAGTGGTTTACCATCTGAGCTACCGAAGCACGACTCACGTCCGGTACTCACAGCTTTACTTCTGCCAGTATCTCGTTTCCTACATTCCAAACTTTATTTAAATTTCTTCTATCACCTCTGAAGGGTATGTGTTTGCAAGTCTTGTGGTATATATATGGATCATCTCCCAAAGTGTAAACACTCGGCTGTACTACTAAAAAGAGATATGAAATTGACAGAATGTGTGAAAATGCTCATACAACAGGCAAACAGGATAACTGATGTGATGAATGGTTTCTTAGAAAGTGCTGTACAGATTGAAAGGTGTCACCCAGTTCTCTGGCTGCTTCCTTTCATAGTCTCTTTATACGATACCAATTTCCGCGAATATGGCAAAAGGAACGAAAATGTGGACTGGAAATGATATTCAAAGTGTAATACAGTCAATTGTTCCAATTGAACATATCTACCCCTCTTTAATATCCTTTATGTCACTGTGAGGCTGACTCTCATAGTAGAGACACTGCATGGCCAAATTTTCATACTGCGAGTTCCGGAGCTAGTCGTTCAAATTAACACAGAAGGCAGAGGACTTACAAAATAAATACGGCAATTCTTACACAGAAGGTAGTTCAGCATGCTAACTGCAGTAGTGACACTTACAGGAACTGCTCGATTGTGCAGCCGTTGGCCTGTATGCACGCAGTACATCACTGGACCACTGACTGCCACGTCCGTTCGAAGATTCCTGGCCTCTCCACAATGGTACCAGGAGCGACGGTATTTGTAGCGACGGGGTCTTCTTGTGTTTGCACAGTGGTTTGACACTCCAGCTGCCGCGGAGGAAGAAATGGAGGCACGTGAGGTCAGGCAACGTGCTTGACCAGGCCATAGCGTCACCTCGGCCGATCCATCGATTCCGCGAGCAGACTCCCGGGTGACTCGCCACAGTAATGCTGAAACGAGCACGCGCCGTGTCTTCTTGGAAGTACGTCATTTACCTAACGTTCAGGGGTACATCGTCCAGCAAATCTCGCAAAACATGTTCTGTACAGAGAGCAGTTTTGAAAGTCAGTACACATTCCCCGTCAGTGACAATGGCACAACAGCTTACACTTGCACCGCTTTCAACGTGTTCCATAGCATTACAAGTTGACCTCAGAGACCATATGATCCTTAATGAAATCTATTTGGTTTGACGTTCTCCACCTCCCGTATTAACGTGAACCCTGTATGTCCTGTATGGGGATGCGTTCGCAGCTTACGTCCAGATAAATTAATAAGTGATGGTACTGATCCCCCACGGTACACAAAACGGGTCAGATCGTTGTTGCAGAAGCAACGATAAAAGCATGCCAAATTTAAAAGAACGCAAAATCCCGAAGATTGGCAACGTTTTACAGAAGTTTGAAATATGGCACGTACTTTACAATCGTTCAAATGGCTCTGAGCACTATGGGACTTAACATCTGAGGTCATCAGTCCCCTAGAACTTAGAACTACTTAAACCTTACTAACCTAAGGACATCACACATCCGAGGCAGGATTCCAACCTGCGACCGTCGCAGCCACGCGGTTCAAGACTGAAGCGCCTAGAACCGCTCGGCCACCGCGGCCGGTGGCGCGTACTTCAATGCGAGATGCTTTTAATAAATTCCACAACGAAATTCTGTCTCGAAATCTGGCAGAAAACCCAAAGAGACTCTGGTCATACATAAAGCACACCAGTGGCAAGACACAATCAATACATTCACTGCGCGATAACAACGGTGAAGTCACTGATGACAGTGCCAATAAAACAGAGTTATTAAACACGGTTTACCGAAACTGCGTCAATCAAGAACAACTGCCAAGATGAGAAACATAGAAGTAGTGTAACAAAGCAGCTTAAATCACTTAACAAAGGCAAGGCCTCCGGTCCAGATTGTAAACCAGTCAGGTTCCTTTCAGAGTTTGCTGATAAAATAGCTCCATATTTAGCATTTATATACAACCACTCGCTCACAGAAAGATGCGTACCTAAAGACTGGAAAACTGCTCAAGTGACACCAATACCCAAAAAGAGAAGTAGGAGTAATCCGCAGAATTACAGGCCTAATCACTAACGCCGATTTGCAGTAGGGTTTTAGAACATATACTGTATTCAAACATTATGAAGTAACTCGAAGAAAACGATTTATTGACATATAGTCAGCACCGATTCAGAAAACATCATTCTTGTGAAACACAACTAGCTCTTTATACTCATGAAGTAATAAGTGCTATCGACAGGGGATGTCAAATTGATTCCATATTTTTAGATTTCCACAAGGCTTTCGACACCGTTCCTCACAAGCGTCTTCTAACCAAACTGCGTGCCTACGGAGTATCGCCTCAGTTGTGCGACTGAATTCGTGATATCCTGTCAGAAAGGTCACAGTTAGTAGTAATAGACGGAAAGTCATCGAGTAAAACAGAAGTAATATCCACCTTTCCCCAAGGAAGTGTTATAGGTCCTCTACTGTTCTTGATCTATATTAACGACATAGGAGACAATCTGAGTAGCCGTCTTAGATTGTCTTAGAGCCAATGGAACAGTTAGGACAATAACCCAATGGTGCACAGATAATAAATTAAAGATAGCAGGAAACAAAACAACTTATACATTGCTAAAGAATATCCTGCGCAGGAACCCAATAGTCAAAATCGGGGACACAAACATAAAAAGACTAGCAGTCACACACTATCTAGGAGTATACATTGATGAACGATTGAACTTCCACGAACACATGCGAATATGCACAAACAAAGCAGAAAAGATACTACACAAACTGGCTAGGCTAAATTCGGAAAGATTCAGACTACCCCTGTCAGTGAAACGAACATACCATTGCGCTCTCCTCGAGTCAGTACTATGCTTTGCTGCCAGTACGTTGGTCCACAAGTTAAATCTCTCAACCAGCAGAACCATTGTACGTCGAGGCCAAAGTAGTGTTCTACTTCGACTAACAGGGGCATTCAACACAACATCAAATGACGCACTGTGTGTCGTCGTGGGAATATTCCCCATAGATATCACCATCAGGTACCGCGCAGCAATGTACTGGCTTAGGATGGGGAGAATAGACCAGGTTCGGCAGATCATTGGTGTACCGATTGAGACAACACGCCAACTCAGAGCATGGCGAGTGGATACCTGGCAGAGCGAGTGGGCCAACAGCGATAAGGGCCGCCGTGTCTACAACTTCTTCCCTGACATCCGGGAAAGACTAAAACTAAAACATATTGATCGCAGCCGCGGTGTGGTACACTTCATCACAGGACATGGCCCTTATCCCACGCACCTGTACCGCGTGAGTCTGCAGCATACTAATAGATGCACATGCGGGGAAGAAGGTTCCCCTGAACATACTGTCTTCTTCTGAGGACAACGCACGAACATAACACAGTACACATAAATCGCCTGAACACACAGAACGAACTATATGCCATAATACGCGACCCGGGAAGGTGGACTGAACTCAACAAACCAACGGACGAAATCTCGAAGATCCAACAAATAGAATACTTGGGCAACAGACCCTACCGAAGGCAAGTCGGTCCAAACAGACGTCACGATGCCCAGGGGGACACAGATATGATTGGCACCACGAGTGATGAAGAAGAATCAGATACAGACCAGGGCACCAACACAGCGTCCAGCGCGGATGATCCATAGTGTCAACCAAGTCAAATTCAAAGAACAGAGTGGAACAACCGACAAGAGGGGCACAAGTCACACACAATCCTAAAAACAGATTTCTCCTTATATGTAAATAGTTAACAGCATCTCCATGTCTAACGAGAGCTTAAAGCTGGGTACCTCTTCAAGGGACCTACGGCTTCCGTTAAGATTCAGCGCACAGTCTGGATGGAAGGATCTTAATTGTGGTCCCTCTCTTTTGAGCCCAACGCGACGGATACCTATGGCAGATCGGGAAAAACCACCGTTCAGGCTGTGTTGCTGGCGGGGCCGGAAGGTGCTAACTGCCACACCACGTATCATTGTAAGTCTCATTGGCTCAGCGTGAACTGTTTGTACAACCAACCTACACAGGCTATACCTCAACCTCCACTACACAAATAACTTCTGATCTGAAGCTTAAAATTAGGCACCTATTCAAGGGACCTACGCCCCCTGGTAAGAGGCGGCGCACGTCCTGGATGGAAGGATCTTAATTGTGGTTCCTCTCTTTTGAGCCCAACCCGACGGATACCTATGGTAGATCGGGGAAACCCACCGTTCGGGTCATGTTGTCGGCGGGGCCGGGAGGTGCTTGCGCCTGATGTACTCTACCAGGAGCCTTGTAGGCTCAACACAAACCGTTAGCGTCATTACCTTATTACTTTTACCACAAGTACCCTTTCATTAGCAACTTTGAGCCAAGCACAAAATCAGTTACCTCTCTACTGTATATCGTAAACAGTTTAGCTGGCTGGACATGGAGGTCTTAGTCTTAGTTTCTAGCTTTAACGTACCCTAATCTCTTCTAGTTAAGTTAGTTTTTAGGATGGTAGATGTTAAAGGCATGGTGAGCGACGGCCAGCGTCTAGAGGGTCATTCCAAGACCCGGGCCGCCGCCCACAACCAGGTGACGGGCAATATTAAACCTATCCCTTCTCTATTCAGTTCTCTTCCTTCCTTCTTTCTAAATATTTAATTTCGTTTTGTTTATTAATATCTTACTTGATTTTGTATTAGTTATAAGTTTTTCTAATCCTGCACACAAAAAAAAGATATCAAATGGATCTAAACAAATAGAGCCCGCCTCCACGTGGCGGGACACGGGCAACGGTGTGAGTGGGGACGGGAGACGGGGTGGTGTTACTTTCAGTCACTCCGGACCCCGGACCCAGTCACAGCGGCTAAGTGGCAACATACGACCCACCATAAGAAATTAGACAGTGGGTCATAAAATATAAGCAGCTAGTGAAAAAAAAGTGTTTGCAGATGATGCTGTCATTTACCGTCTTGTAAAGTCACCAGATGACCAAAACGACTTGCAAAATGATTTAGATAACATATCTGCATGGTGCAAACAGTGACAATTGATCTTGAATAAAGTAAAGTGTGAAGTTATTCACATGAGTACTAAAAGAAATCAGCTAAATTTCGATTACGCGAGAAGTCTCACAAATCTGAGGGCTGTAAATTCAACTACATACTTAGGTATTACAATTACAAGTAACCTAATTTGGAACGATCGCATAGATAATATCGTGCGTTGAGCGAACCAAAGACTGTGATTCATTGGCAGAACACTTAGAAGGTGCAACAGGTCTACCAAATAGACTGCTTACACTACGCTTGTCCGCCCTATTCTGGAGTACTGCTGTGCGGTGTGGGATCCGCATCATTTGGGACTTGCGGATGCCATCGAAAAAGTACAAAGAAGGGCAGCTCGTTTTGTATTATCGCGGAATAGGGGAGGTAGTGCCACAGACGTGATTCGTGAATTGGAGCGGCAATCATTAAAACAAAGGCGTTTTTCGTTGCGACGGGATCTTCTCATGAAACGTCAATCACCAGTTTTTTCCTCCGATAGCGAAAGCATTCTGTAGGCACCCATCTACATAGGGAGAAATGATCATCACGATAAAATAAGAGAAATCAGGGCTCGCACGGAAAAATTTAAGTGCTCGTTTTTCCCGCGCGCCGTTCGAGTGTGGAACGGTAGAGAGACAGCATGAAGGTGGTTCATTGAACCCTCTGCCAGGCACTTTATTATGAATAGCAGAGTAATAACGTAGATGTAGATGTAGATGTAGATGTAGATAGGAGTTGGTGTTGGGGACTGGCCATCGGCTGCCCTGCAGGTGGCAATGGCGTCTTTTGTAAGGCCACACAAAGGGAAATCGTCTGGACTCAAAGTGCAGACTCGCAACTTAGTCTTTGTTTAAACAACGTGACTATGAAACAGATTTGTGAATGAAGAAATCTGATGGAATGTAAGGTAAATACAATAATGATGATTTTATTTTTTTAATATAGCTGAGCCATTGAACGAACTTGGTTATTGTACTGGAAGTCGTTAGATTTGAGAGTTAGGAAAGTGTATTGTTTGGATGTTGAGACGCTCATTACATTTAAAATCTGCTTTCAGCGTTTTTTCTCAGTACACGAAAGTAAAGAGAGTGTTGTCATTTATGCGCATATTTCATTTTCTTATCAACCTTTCCCTTACAATTCCTTTTCATGGATGATGCAACCAAGTATGTTCGATTTGCAATTAACAGAGAACTCATTGCACCTCTAGAGTGTCTCTGCAGATAGTAATTTGCAGCTGTAACATAGCGGTGCACAAGACAGAGCCGTACTGCAACGCGGTATCCAGATTTGCGCAGATTAGAGGTAAGGAGAAAATATTTTGATTGTTTTATTTATTCAATCAGGGCCAACTTCAGCTGTTGTGACAAAATTTTGCAAAGCCAATGTCTCTAGGTCTCATGTGCAAGATAATTATTCAGGCAGTTTATAGTTTTGAAAATTCTTGCAGGCAGGTTGCTAACTTCTACAATATGAAACGCTTCTCGTTTCATTGTGACAATTAACTAGTATTATTGTCCAGCTTTGACCTCAGTTTACGACTGTTAATTTACTGCCACAGCTGAGGATTACAACCAGGAGTAGAGTACTTCAGATCAATTTTTATTTATTTAGATAACTTTCACTTGGCGACATCCTTGTACAGTACATTGGAATATTTTGAGAAACAGTCAGCAATTGTGTACTGCTTCGTCTTAATTATTATTGTACTTCAGCGCAACTCGTATTTTGCTAATATTGCAATTTGCCTTTCAGCTTTGATATTATTGTTCTCGAACTTGTCTATACGTCTGTGATTTTGTGCTTTGTTTTTATATTTCTCTATTATCATGCCGCGTAGTACGTTTGCCAACAAATCACGCACCTTGATGAATTCGCAAGAATGCGATTTGCAAAATGACTCAGACAGCAACAATACCTTTGCTGATCATGCTGTTGCTACTATAGTTCAGTTCTTTTATCTTGGCGGCTCGCGCACACCCGCCCAGACATCGGAGATTGCGGCGTTGCCAGTTGCAAACGCCGCACGCGCCAAGAGAAGCAGCGCCAAAGTATAGTATAGTTCGCAAACTTCCGTTTAGGGGGGAGCGTGCAGTTTATGAAGTAAAGCCACCACGGCCGCATTAACCCTTTCGCTGCTACAGAGACGTGCTGCCCGCATTTTGTCATCACTGCACTGCTCGCCTGTGCAGACACATGGTGTTCCCACTGCTTTGACACTCTTATCATTCGATTTCACAAAAACTATTTGGCCCAAAAATGGATTTTTACACATTTTCTTGATTGATACCTTCCCCCCATAAATGACTTAATTTTGTTTCGATGCTCAACTCAGTTATTGAGCAGCATTAAATGTAGTAAGCCATTGCACGAAACTTTGAAGAGTTTGCATAGGAGTGGCCGTGCGGTTCTAGGCGCTACAGTCTGGAACCGAGCGACCGCTATAGTCGCAGGTTCGAATCCTGCCTCGGGCATGGATGTGTGTGATGTCCTTAGGTTAGTTACGCTTAATTAGTTCTAAGTTCTAGGCGACTGATGACCTCAGAAGTTAAGACGCATAGTGTTCAGAGCCATTTGAACCATTTTTTTAGTTTGCATAGATAAAAATCCATAGCGTATATTTTCCGTATGGTCGATTTTAGTTGCCACAATGTTGGGAATGAAATGTGGACAAGATACCTAAATTTCATACAAAATATACTATATAACATTATCTCATTTAATTTAAGTACCAGATAGGTGTCGTATGTAATACTGAGAAATATTCCATCTTCCGCAACTGTAATAAAAGTTTTATCTACACCAGACGTGTTTGGCTTTATTTTTAAGCATTTCAATGAAACAAAAGGAAGTAGGCAAAATACATTAAACAAAACTGTGGACTTACTAAAACATTAGGACTTGAATATACTGTGTATTAGTGAAGTGCTCTGAGCTGCGTCAAATATAATTTTTGTATGTGGCATACACAAACAGCATTATTTGCTAAAACACTGATCAGCCGACACAAACGTTGAATATTGTGTTACCGCAGCACCAAACTACGAAAGGTGAGTTGGCAATGGAGGAGACAAAATACTGTTCACTGAAGATTCTTCGAAAGAGAAAAACGTGTCTCATCTAAATAAGACGCTTATTACAGTTGCAGAAGAGGAATATACACTCCTGGAAATGGAAAAAAGAACACATTGACACCGGTGTGTCAGACCCACCATACTTGCTCCGGACACTGCGAGAGGGCTGTACAAGCAATGATCACACGCACGGCACAGCGGACACTCCAGGAACCGCGGTGTTGGCCGTCGAATGGCGCTAGCTGCGCAGCATTTGTGCACCGCCGCCGTCAGTGTCAGCCAGTTTGCCGTGGCATACGGAGCTCCATCGCAGTCTTTAACACTGGTAGCATGCCGCGACAGCGTGGACGTGAACCGTATGTACAGTTGACGGACTTTGAGCGAGGGCGTATGGTGGGCATGCGGGAGGCCGGGTGGACGTACCGCCGAATTGCTCAACACGTGGGGCGTGAGGTCTCCACAGTACATCGATGTTGTCGCCAGTGGTCGGCGGAAGGAGCACGTACCCGTCGACCTGGGACCGGACCGCAGCGACGCACGGATGCACGCCAAGACCGTAGGATCCTACGCAGTGCCGTAGGGGACCGCACCGCCACTTCCCAGCAAATTAGGGACACTGTTGCTCCTGGGGTATCGGCGAGGACCATTCGCAACCGTCTCCATGAAGCTGGGCTACGGTCCCGCACACCGTTAGGCCGTCTTCCGCTCACGCCCCAACATCGTGCAGCCCGCCTCCAGTGGTGTCGCGACAGGCGTGAATGGAGGGACGAATGGAGACGTGTCGTCTTCAGCGATGAGAGTCGCTTCTGCCTTGGTGCCAATGATGGTCGTATGCGTGTTTGGCGCCGTGCAGGTGAGCGCCACAATCAGGACTGCATACGACCGAGGCACACAGGGCCAACACCCGGCATCATGGTGTGGGGAGCGATCTCCTACACTGGCCGTACACCACTGGTGATCGTCGATGGGACACTGAATAGTGCACGGTACATCCAAACCGTCATCGAACCCATCGTTCTACCATTCCTAGACCGGCAAGGGAACTTGCTGTTCCAACAGGACGATGCACGTCCGCATGTATCCCGTGCCACCCAACGTGCTCTAGAAGGTGTAAGTCAACTACCCTGGCCAGCAAGATCTCCGGATCTGTCCCCCATTGAGCATGTTTGGGACTGGATGAAGCGTCGTCTCACGCGGTCTGCACGTCCAGCACGAACGCTGGTCCAACTGAGGCGCCAGGTGGAAATGGCATGGCAAGCCGTTCCCAAGGACTACATCCAGCATCTCTACGATCGTCTCCATGGGAGAATAGCAGCCTGCATTGCTGCGAAAGGTGGATATACACTGTACTAGTGCCGACATTGTGCATGCTCTGTTGCCTGTGTCTATGTGCCTGTGGTTCTGTCAGTGGGATCATGTGATGTATCTGACCCCAGGAATGCGTCAATAAAGTTTCCCCTTCCTGGGACAATGAATTCACGGTGTTCTTATTTCAATTTCCAGGAGTGTATTTCAATACCATTGGTAAAACTGCGACTGTGGAGCAAAAACAAGAAAGAGAACATGAGTATTATTATGTAAATGCCTTACATTCATTGTTGTGAATCGCTGCGATTGTCGTCTGCATCGTTGTAGTCAGTGTCGCAGCCCGAGTCATCAGGTCTTAGAGTGGTGGCGATGGGTTCAAGCAGATTGTCAATTACAATTTCCCCGTCCATGTCCTCCTCCTGCAGCCTTTGTGCATGCCGAACACATTCAGCCCACGCTGAAGGAATAATTCTGTCATATGCTTCGTGCAAAAGCCTTTGTGTATCCGCAATTTTAAATGTCACGTTTCGTTTTGCGACATACCCTTTCACTTGTGCACAAAGTAACTCTATCGGATTGTATTGACAATGGTACGGTGGCAAACGCAAAACTATGTGTCCATGTTTCTGTGCAATACAATCGATTTCATAAGCTTTTGTGCGAGGCTTATGGAGCGCTAGAAGATTCAACATTTCAGCACGAGTTTGGGTGGCAGTATGTGGTATATTTTTACGTGCAAGCCACAACATGATATCAGCTTTTTTTGTACTTGTTGTGGGTGTCTCGTCAACAACAGCGGAGTGATAACTCGCATTGTCCATTGCAATCACCGAGTTTGCAGGCAAGTAAGGGAGAAACTGATTCCTAAACCACAATTTAAATGTCTCTGAGTTCATTTCGGACTGATAATCCCCCGAATTGCTCTTTTTTGCCTGGAATACTAATTTGCTTTCAGGAATGAATCCGAAAGCAGAACCAGCGTGAAGCTCAATTATTCGTCCACCTTTACCAACTGGTACTTTACACCCACCGGAACCATCACTTATTTTCCAACACGCTGTCCTTGTGTGATTTTGGTTTACCTATATTTCGTCCAAGAAAAAAATGTTCTTATTCCTTGAAGCCTTGAACTGCTCGGCCACACCGGCCGGCCCTTTATAACATAAACAGTGTTTCTAAATTGAGAAATATTCCATCTTTAGCGACTGTAATAAAACTTTTATTTATACCAGAATTTCGCTTTTTTCTAAAACGTTCTGATTAAAACAAAGTTGGTGAAGTACACAAAACTGAATTGTGGACGTAATAAAACATTGAAATTAAAATATATTGTTAGTGAGGCGCTGTGTGCAAACAATTTGTGTTTGTCACAATGGACAGCAAATACTTGCCAAAACATAGATCAGTCGACGAAAACATTGAATATGATGTTGCCAAAGCAGCGAAGCAAAGAATTGCGTCAGACAGTCAAGCAGCTCGGCAACGTACAAGCCAAAATTCTGCTCTAAATAATACTTTTAATACTGTCGCAAAAGAATATATCTCAATATGAATAGTAAAACAGCGACTGCGGAAGAGAAGATATACAAATTATACAGATAACATGAATATTGTATGTGTGCCTTTCCATTGTTTTTAATTGCTATGAAAAGGAATATTGGAGGACAAAATTAGAAAAGTTTATTGTGATTATAATGAAGAGACAAAGCACTATAAATTTCAAAAAATTACATTCAAACGAATAAAACTCATCAAGTAAGACACTTCGATATTGTTCTTAAATAAAACAATATTCAGCACTCATCAAGGTTTGAACTCAGAAACTTTCACTTGAAAGTCGAATACCTTAACCATTGTGCTAAAGCAGCTCGTCATTCAACAGAGCTCCTGGAGGACTCTAAAATGTCACGCAAAATACCGACAAACGCTGTTGGTATGACTATGAATTTATCACGTTTCACCGAAGTGCAATAGGAAATAAACTATTACCGCTGTTCTTTATTGCGATAAAGCAGTTCGTGAGAATGATACAAACACCTTTCCTTGCTATCACCTGAATTAGGAGGCTTATTGCTTGTTTGGTTTAATTAATTAATGGAATATGAAGCAATTGGCATAAAGAATGCTTTTTCCAAACTTTCTATAGAAGAAAGTCTGCTATCAAGATATTGCTTTTGTTCAATTACTTTATCTACGACTGACCATTTCTAAACCTGAAGACACTCGTCCGTGCTCTGCACTGCAGTCGAGCTCTGGCAACGTCATTCTCTGTTCATTGGCTGACTGTGTTTTGTGACATCAGATGCGCAGAACGAACCTAAGCGTGGCCACCGTCGTAAATGACGCGCACTATAGTCTGAAGAAACGTGCATGTTGCCAGTTCCATAATTTAAACGCGCATCGTCTCTGCAATGCGACTGTCCTTCGTACAGCGAATTTACCGGTGTTTTCCTAATATCGAAAGGAGACATTAACAAATGAAATCATGAGCAGGAGGGGGAGGAGGAGGAGGAGGAGGAGACTGCACGTAAAGGGACGTTCAAAAGTGTTATCCACGTCCGTTAACGCGTTCCGAGGTCCTATATTGAGTGGCCAAAGCTACGATTACTGGTACACGGTTGTCAATTAGGTGTAGATATACAGGGTGAGTCACCTAACGTTACCGCTGGATATATTTCGTAAACCACATCAAATACTGACGAATCGATTCCACAGACCGAACGTGAGGAGAGGGGCTAGTGTAATTGTTTAATACAAACCATACAAAAATGCACAGAAGTATGTTTCTTAACACAAATCTACGTTTTTTTAAATGGAACCACGTTAGTTTTGTTAGCACATCTGAACATATAAACAAATACGTAATCAGTGCCGTTGGTTGCATTGTAAAATGTTAATTACATCCGGAGATATAGTAACCTAAAGTTGACGCTTGAAACCTCCGACGTTCAGTTGCGTGTTGTAACGAACACGGGCCACGGTCGGCAAGCAGCATCTGCAGGGACATGTTTACGATGACGACCGTGTTTACGAGTGTGGCTGTAGTGCACTGTTGCGGTTTGGTCAAGCTGTCGCAGTGTCCGCATGTAGCGCTTGTTGCTATTGTTATTCTGCATTCGTCTCCGCACGCAGACCAACTGTAGTACACCGTGTTACGAGACGTCTGTGATAGTGTAGTGTTGTAGGAACTGTGACCATGGTGTATTCGAACTCTGAAAAGGCGGAGATGATACTCATCTATGGCGAGTGTCGACGAAATGCAGCTGAAGCCTGCAGGGTGTATGCAGAACGGTACCCGGACAGAGAGCATCCAACGTGCCACACATTACAAAACATCTACCGCCAACCGTATGCAACAGGTATGGTCGTAGCACGCAAACGGGTCCGTAACAGGCCCATCACAGGAGAAGCGGGCGAAGTTGGTGTGTTAGCTGCTGTTGCCATGAACCCACACATGAGTACATGGGACATTGCGAGAGCCGGTGGACTGTCATGCGCATACTGCATCGTCACCGCTTTCACCCGTTTCATGTGTCGCTACATCAGCAATTACATGGTGATGACTGTAATCATCGAGTGCAATTCTGTCAATGGGTATTAACAGAGAATGCGTTGCAGTTCTACCTGTTTACCGATGAAGCGGGTTTCACAAACCACAGGGCAGTGAATCTACGGAACATGCATTACTGGTCCGTGGACAATCCTCGCTGGCTCAGACAGGTAGAGCGACAGCGACCGTGGACTGTAAATGTATGGTGTGGAATCATTGGCGACCACCTTATTGGCCCTCACTTCATTGCAGGGGCCCAAACAGCTGCAACATACATCGCGTTTCTACAGAATGATCTGCCAACGTTGTTCGAAAATGTCCCACTGGAAACGCGTCGACGTATGTGGTATCAGCATGATGGTGCACCTGCACATTCCGCAATTAACACTAAGCTGACCCTTGACAGAATTTCCGACGGGCGTTTCATAGGACTTGGTGGACGCATAAATTGGCCAGCCCGTTCTCCTGATCTTACACCTCTGGACTTCTTTCTGTGGGGTACGTTAAAGGAGAATGTGTACCGTGATGTGCCTGCAACCCCAGTGGATATGAAACAACGTATTGTGGAAGCTTGCGGCGACATTACACCAGATGTACTGCGGCGTATACGACATTCGTTACACCAGAGATTGTAATTGTGTGCAGCAAATGATGGCCACCACATTGAACATCTATTGGCCTGACATGTGGGACACACTCTATTCCACTCCGTAATTGAAAACGGAAACCATATGTGTACGTGTACCTCACCCCTCATTGTAATGTACATGTGCGTCAGTGAAAAAGACCAATAAAAAGGTGTTGGCATGTGGACGTAATGTGCTGTTCCAGTCTCTTCTGTACCTAAGGTCCATCACCGTTGCCTTTGGATCCCTACGTAAATCGGTGCTCTCCGATACACACGATCGAACAGCGGAGGAGTGGTACTCAAGCGTCAACTTTAGGTTACAATATCTCCGGATGCAATTATCATTTTACAATGCAATAAACGGCACTGATTACGTATTTGTTTATATGTTCAGATGTGCTAACAAAACTAACGGGGTTCCATTTAAGAAAACGTAGGTTTGTGTTAAAAACATACTT
Organism: Schistocerca serialis cubense; assembly: GCF_023864345.2. Taxonomy (NCBI): domain Eukaryota; kingdom Metazoa; phylum Arthropoda; class Insecta; order Orthoptera; family Acrididae; genus Schistocerca; species Schistocerca serialis. Next base: position 167,137,712 of record NC_064648.1, read on the forward strand.
CCGTGCATTTTTTTATGGTTTGTATTAACCAATTACACTAGCCCCTCTCCTCACGTTCGGTCTGTGGAATCGATTCGTCAGTATTTGATGTGGTTTACGAAATATATCCAGCGGTAATGTTAGGTGACTCACCCTGTAAGGTTCATTGGCGTGTTGAGCGCAAATGTATACCCAGTAAGAAGAATAAGTTCTGAAAGATTCTTATACACAGGCACATTCTGTGAATGGCCGAATGCACGACTTTGTCGTAAACACTCCACTTTCTTTGTTATTCATTCCACTCCCACCACATTATCGTGTGGTGCGCAAGCTTCGGACACTTTGCTGCTCTTCAGCCTATCGAAGTTAGGCCAGTTTAGCTTTTTGGGAGAAAGAATAAAATGATAGGTTTCAAAAAAATAAAAGCCATAGCGTCTCTACATAAACACATGTACATTGAAGTTGATGATGGTGCTATGGTGAAGATAACACTCGTGCTTCTGGCAAGTCACTGGCAGTCAGTTCCCAATAACTACTACGAGGGTAATACAGTATGATGCAGGTGCCGCCCAGAAAGTGTGTATGTATTCAAGGTGTTTGCGATTTCAAGGTGTATCAGACGTATACTAGAGCAACAATGAGACACATTGAAATGAAAAAAAAAAATATTTCTTCAGTACTTTAATAAGAAGAATATGAGGCCAGGGTCATTCGACTACAGGGGTAGCATGTTAGGCAGTGCAGGATCGTTCGTAATGAATGAGTCGCGCGTGTCGATGTTGCGACGTCGCCGTAGTGTGTCACCAATAGACACCCTCCCGAGACTTGAATATATGTAACAACTGAAGCGAAGGGAACAGCTAATTCTGGGAAGTGAGCAATATTTCAAATATTTTCCGCCGTCTTCTACTTCCCTCATCTAAGTGCAACACTTCGCCGACTGTTTAACGCAAGAATATTTAGAGTGCAGCTATCAACGAAAATTCGAGGAATATAGACATTCATTTACATAATAAAAGGGCTTTACATGTGTCTGTCATCAGAGAGGCCGCACAGATCAGATTTCACAAAAACAAAAGAGTCGTAGTATGCATTATTCACGGAAATCTGAGTGCTAGAGAGGCTTTGTTACGTAAAAATCAGTGTATCAAAGACAAATTAAAAATTCTAGTAGTACACAGTGATTGTAGTACAGCAACCGTGCTTCCTGTAATTGGGTGACGGTGTTCCAAGTATGGTGTCACCGCCAGACACCACACTTGCTAGGTGGTAGCTTAAATCGGCCGCGGTCCATTTAGTACATGTCGGACCCGCGTGTCGCCACTGTGTGATCGCAGACCGAGCGCCACCACAAGGCAGGTCTCGAGAGACTGACTAGCACTCGCCCCAGTTGTACGACGACTTTGCTAGCGACTACACTGACGAAGCCTTTCTCTCATTTGCCGAGAGACAGTTAGAATAGCCTTCAGCTAAGTCCATGGCTACGACCTAGCAAGGCGCCATTAGCCTTACATAGTTTGATAGTTATCGTATGAAATGTCTCATCAAGAACGTTGTAAACCAAAGGACTATATAAAAGTTAAGTATTCCCAAAGCAACGTACTTTTCTTGCTACCATTCACTACTTATCCTGTTCCAGAATTCACGCCCGTCTGCGTTGGATAGCGTGCATTTCGGCCTCCTCTATCTACAAGATGTTGGCACATTTGCCAACACATCACCAAGATTACACACATGTACGACTGACACCAATTTCTACTACAGTTTCGTAGTAAAGACTATTTAAACACGACGGAGAGTGCACAATACATTTGTTAGAAGCAGATATTAATAATAAATTTCTTCTGTGTCGCCATCTAGACAACTATCATATGATTTGATATGTACCTGGAATGTATAAGATGTCACAGAAATACTTTGTGGAGGAAGATGCAACTACAACGTTAACACTTTGGCAACAGAATTTGCTCGAGTCGATTGTCGAGGCAAAAATCAAAGCGATGGAAATTCGTGCGTTTGGCCCTTGTAACCCGCAATGTTCCAAAAAACTTATAACTATACGCCATTTATATCTTGAAAGAGTAAATAAAATCTTAACTGAACAAAGAGTGACCATTTTAAATGCTTAAACTTGATAATAGGAGGAATCTTTTGGAACACTAAATGTATCATCTTAGTGAACAGAGCATAAGTTAGGGGGTGCGTATGTAGCGTTTGAAAGACGGTCGTAATAACAGGACACGAGTGCAGGTGTTATAAGGTGACTGTTATGTACCACGGAACGCGATGTGTGTAGAACATAGGTAAACTTTCCAAAGTACGTCTATACATCTGCATATGCGTTTCTAGGGCTGGGCTGACAGCGGTGAGTTCCCGCTATGGCTTATCATACATGTGCTTGCAGACCGTCACAAACACACGTGAAACGAAGGTCGTTACAGTTTGCTGATTGACGTAACACTGGGAGATGTCTGGACACTCTCTTTCAAAAGGAGGCAGCACAAGCTACGCAGCAAACACTTTCCAAAATCCTTGGGTTGGATGAAAGTAGGGATGCAGGCTATGTCGGTCGTCAGATCGAAAACTCTACGAATGGCGAAAATTTTTGACACGACAGAACGTTTCTCTCTAACCCACTATTATGAATTTACTCTTCAAGGAACGTCATCTCGATATTGTGTCGGCATCTGTACTGGATTAATCAGAAGCCATAGCGTTTCATTCGCTATAAAAACAGGACACTACGGATGTTTCTTCTTAAAGCATAATGACACGCAGTCCTGAGGAAGGAAGGGGGCCAGAAAAATATGTGCTTCCCGTGAAACTGATATTCAGTCTTCTGTGGAAGCGGCCAGCTAAATGAGCCGCAGTCCAACAGGAACAGGAATTCTCAAATTACTGCAATTCTGTCGTTTGTGTAAATAAATAATTGTCAGGGCAGTGTTTGAAAGGTTTGCTGTCGTTCTACCTGGCCAAACGTAACAAGGACAGTTGTCGCATTAACATTGCGACTGTTGGAGAAAGTAGGTTCATTCACTTACTACATGTGTGACACTAATACAACGAGATCAGTTTTGAAATCAGTAATTGATTCCAGGTGTAGATAATGTAACTGTCTAATCCATTTGGTTCCGAACCTCACAGCAAGGATAGATGCACCCGCCGAATATATGTGTACCTCTGTGGTCGAACGCATGAAACTTGGTGTGAGTCCACAGTTTCACATGCGCCAACGAGCGGCCTATAACTCAATCATGGGCCGTAAAATAAACCTACGGTGATCTTCGTTCTATCGATCGGCGCAGCCCTGCGACACGACAAAATAATGCCACTGAAACAAGTTTTTCGCTGTTCATCGCCTTTTCAGAGAAATTAATTGTTGGCTCGAATGTGGCCCTTCCTCCTCTCATGTGGAGTGTGTAAAGACCCTCGACGAATCGTTTTTTATCTTTTTTTATCTGTTACCGATTAACGAATGCAATTTGCACAAACAGAAGGTGAACAGCTGGATACAGTGCCACGAAGTAAAACAAGGTCTCACACTTGACACAATTTTGGTAAACATTTTTGGAATACAGTGATCAATTAATTGTTATATTTAAATTAAAGTTCAGTCTTGATCACGTTATGTCTGTTTTAATGAGTAACCGGTTTCGGTTTTTTCTATAAAACCATCATCAGACCCATTGGCTCCCTTGGGTTGGTAGGTGGAGCTCTCCTTGCTGCTGTGCAGTTGAATTCGCCTTGACTCTAGAGGAATTTTGCTAGGCAGTTACACGTCTTCAAAACCATGGACTGTAAATGCGTTCCACCCCTTACTGCTATTCCTATTCCTCACTACGCATGTCATCCAGTTGAGTATAATAAACGTATCACATGCGTTAATTGCTTTGGATAAAAACGTTTAGAAGGTATTTTTTGACGATTTTTACACGTTTTCCGGAAGATTTTCTCACACAATCGCCTCCTTCCCAGGAATGTAGAGTAACATCAGCTGCAGGCAGCTGAGACACAAGGCCATCCATGAATGTGTCGAGTGCGAAACAGGAACTGTGCGGATGCGTTAAGATGGTGAAACTGGCCAGCGGCTGTCAGTGTGACTCACATGTGGGAGTGGACACGCGTCTCGCAGCTTGAGGAATACGCTTGGTTGTGCTGTGGGTACATTTTAAAACTGTAGTCTCTGCGTCAAATATAGATTCACTCTCATTTCAGTGATAAACTCATGCATGCAAATTTCTTTGTCGTTCTCGTTTACTTCATATAACAGCCATTACTCGCGGGAGAGTTAGAAGTGGCAACAGTCCGCGATGCTAACAGCAACAATCAGTCGCTGAGGCAGTGGCAAAGCTCTTTCGGTTGCAAGAGACGGAAAATTAACGAAAAAATAAATTCCATTTATCTGTGTATAATGTTTCGCACTTTCGTTTCAGACCAAAATATTTGCAGTACTGTTATCAACGCAAAACCGGGGGTACAAACTTTTTTAAATCATAACATTGCTTAACGTTATCTGTTATCAGAAAGGCCACATAGATCAGATTTCGCAACAGTAATTTGAATCGAGACAGCGGCGTTTCTCCAGAACAGTTCGTCGAATCATTTACGTCCCTACGTGGGGCAAAATATTTTAAAATATTGTCGAACTGCTACTAAAGTTTTAACTCGGTACGAACACGGACGGCGTCTGACGCAAGAATGCCGTAGCGAGCAACTCCGTTCCCAGCTGTGACGGAATTTTCTGGCCACAGCAGGTGTCGGGGCAGTTTATTATAAACGCCGTGCCGTTTTAATCGTTCGTTTATATGAACTGAGGAACTACCGAGCGGCGAACTGGAAAGAAATGCGATTACGAAGATGAGGTGAAGGCTTTTCTTAGTTGTAGTTTAATCGGGAGAGCGTAAAATTTCTTATCGCGTTTTCTGTGGGTTAAGGGAGAGAACACTATGCTCTTTCAGTCTATTCCCGCAAGCGATGAAACTGAAAAACAGAAAATTAACCCAGAATTTATCAACTCGCTTCATCGCCTCGTTAGTAAGGGCGTCGTCATTTCATGGCGTCTCTGGTTTGTAACCGGAGTTTCAGCTGTGGGTAAAAGTTTGCTACCGTTAAACTAGAGACGCATCCTTACTTCTCAAATAAAGCATTGCATACACAGAAAGCTGAATAACATACACAGTAATCAATGGGAGGAACTTATTTGTAATGATTTCATCGTATTTTTTTCTTTCTGGTCTCAATATATACCTGCGGCACAACACTTTCATAGCGTGTGTGACATTGTGGTCCACGTAGAAGAACGGTTAAACATAATCTGTCGGAACTAAGAGGTGCTATCAGTTTCTTAAGATGAGAAGACAACATAGCTTCAGTTGTTAGAAATCTTGATTAGACTGAAAGCTGCTAATATTGCCTCTTGAAGCGTATGTGGATAAACTCCAAAACAGTAACTGCTAGTTTCGACATTTACTTCGAAGCATCGGGTTGAACGAAACAAAAGTACTATGCGTCATTCTCAGAAATGTGCTGAGCACCTGACACGCTTGCTTATGCAAAGTCAGTGTATTAAAAACAAATTAAAGATTCTAGTAGTACACAGTGGTTTTAGCTTAGCAACTGTGTTTGCCGTAATTGGGACATGGTTTTCAAAGATTAGGTACATGTACGATGAGTGCCATTTTGTGGTGCAGTTTCCCGCCATGGACTTTTCGGACACGTCGGAGAGCGGACAGCAAACTTCGTACGAGCACCTAGTAATGATAAATTTCTTCTCTATTCTCATCAGGCAACTTTCATGCTGATTTGATACGTGGCTGGAATGTGTAAGAAATCACAGCACTACTTGGCGGAGGAGGAAGCAAACTCCAACAAAAACCCTCTGACAACAAAGGTTGTACGATTCTATTGTCGATGCAGAAAAGAAAATGCAAATTTGTGCGTTTGGCACTTGTGATCATCGTTTTCGTAACGATCGATAAGATGTACGCCATTTGCATGTACTGACAGTATATTAAAGGTAGCAGGACAAAAATTACACGATTCTAATGCTAAAACTTAATAATAGGACAAATCTTTTGCAATACTAAGCGTATCATCGTGAGTAAGAAGACTGTAAGGCCAAGCTCTGTCGATGGTAGGGGCTGCATATGTGGTGCTGCAGAGTCCGACACGAATGTGTCCATGTTATATAACATCACAGCTGTGTATCATGGAACGTGGCCGGCCGCGATCAGTACAGAATATGTGTACATTTTCTAAAGTAGGCGTCTAGATCTGCACATTATACGTTTCCCGGGATGGATGGACGGCAGTGAATTGTCGGCAGTGCTTAATATGCAAGTGATTGCAGACTGACACGTGGAACAAAAGTCGTTATAGTTTGGCCAGTCACGGAGCAATGAGGAATGCTTGAACACTCTGTTTCAAAAGAAACAATTTTAACCCAAATGACTGTACAAACCTGTTTAATATCCTTGCATGCGTTGAAAGTATGGATGCATGTTGGTCGTCAGATCTAAAAGACGTTCTTCACCACTTGTCGTTTCGACTGTTCAAGCGTGTCACATACGTGGCCGTAACTTTTCCCTGGCTTCAGCTACAAGCACAAAACGTTTCCACTGCCATCGCGCCATCGACGCTAGAATGCGACATACTTTTGAACCTGATACGCCAAAGTCTTCCTCTGTTTTTCTTTTAGTAGTTTATTGATACATACACGCTGCTAGAAATTAATGCAAAAACTGTCAACAGGTGCTTGTTTTTCTTTGTGAGTTGTGTTTTATCGACATGTACGGCATGTTCAATGAAAAACACCGAACGACACAGTGTATGATTGTGGTTTACTTCGAGAAAGGGAACTCTTGTCTCATCGTTTTAGAGGAATAACACTTTCTTCTCCTCGTATTAAGGGGCACGAGTTAGTTTTACACAGAGCAGCCAACAGACAATGGGGCGCACTAAAGCGAGCTCGCCGAAACCTGTGTTGCAACTGCCCAGTCCGAAGACATCGCGTCGGTTGCATCTGCGCTGCTCCCCCCCCCCCCCCCCCCCCCGCCCCACGCCGTCAGAGTTTCGAGTCCTCCCTCAGGCATGGGTGTGTCTGTTGTCCTTGGCGTAATTTAGTTTCAGTTAGATTCAGTTGTGTGTAAGCCTGGGGACTGATGGCCTCAGCAGTTTGGGACTTAACACCACCACCTCGGTTGCATCTACTACAAATCTGTCATACGATAGTGAATAGCTACTGCATAAGTACGAATACAATGTTCTGTTCACACCTCTCCTGGTCCCGTGACCAAAATACAGCGTCTCAGTTCCATCGTTGCGTTCACCAGAAGTGGTACTGGGAAATCGGTTTACGAAATCCGGTTTTGGGAGCCCCATGTAGGAGGGGGGGTGGGGCCTTTGTTACTAGCTGCATAGCACGGAACGAGATGAACGGACTGTGGCGTGGGTGGACGCAGGCGGTCCGGCAGTGCCGACACGGACGTAGACGCCTCGCTCTCTCTGCTACAGCCGTTCCCTCTCATGCCGCGGGCCGAGCTAGTAACTCAGCCCCATGACGTCAGCGAGTTGTTTGGGGGGGGGGGAGGGGGGAGGAATGGGGCAGCCGCGCGCCCCGGCTGTCTATGCGGCCCAGCTGTGGCGGAGCGGCCAGGCGTGTGGCGATGTGCGGCGCAGTCCCGCCTCTCGGCGAGAACACCAGAGACAGGTGAGGCGGGCAGCCGGCCTCCACTGGGGTACTTGAAGCTGCGGCTGTCGTTCTGCTCGCTTTTGTGTGGCTAGTCGCGTAACTCACGGCGGAACTGCTCGTGTTTAATACATTGTCTTACTTTAAAAATCAGGATTGATACGAACATTAGGGATGGCGAATAGTTTGTTAAATTAGCGCGTCGAGTGTTTAATAATTTATTACTCGTTATTTATCACCTTGTTGCAGTGGTTTAACCGCTGATACCTTGAGCGACAATATCGTGCAACGAACGGAAAATAGTGGCACATGCAGTCGGGCGGTGTTTTGATGTATCAGTGTCGATTCCTGCAGATTTCTCGTACCACAGTTGTTGGAAACGTAAACCACGCCTTCCTGGTTACGTCACTGCAACGAAATAACCATTGTTCGTAGAGGACGCAAGTATGCGAAAACCACCAAACAGTCAGCACTTCGGACTGAGTGAGTTTTATGGCGACACGGCGTCTTCTGCCACTGATTCCAGCAGCCGTGGTTGTCTGTAATTCTGAACCGCCAGCCGAGAAGGACTGCAGGTTGCCTATCTAGCGGCTTGCAGGGCTCACAGAAGTTTATTTCTTAATATTTCGCTTAATTTGGCCGGATTTAAACATCCAAAATGTTGTAAGCTACTCATTCAGAGGTATAACCAGACGTTACGGCTTTCACACAGTAACAAAAGTATGACAGTTGTAAACTTGGCGTGTCGTGAGGTAACGTAACGCACGGCGCTGAAATACGCGAACGTTATTCACCCACCATTTGAGCACTTGGTAACTTCGAACACACGCTAAGAATAATTTCAAACCGGTCCTAAACTTTTGCTCGCTTACATGCTTAACGTCAGTTATTACAGGCGTTAACTCATCTGCAAAGTAATCAGACGTCCGCAGTTGTTTAGTGCGTAGGCATTCCGAATCCTGTACTCCACTCGCGAATCAGAACTCGTGGCGTCATGCCGACATGTTTCTGACGATGAAACGCAGCACTTGTGTTTATTTCAGTATTTTTACAGTTTTCTGGAATTTAGGTTGTGATACACGAGCAATCTGTTGCTTTCCCCAACCTATGTTAGACTGAGGCGAAGATTTGGTTGCTTGTTGGCGAATTCTTGAAAATTTATCGTAATGTTTGCGTTTCATGAAATAAAACTTCCTTATTCTTTTTTATCGTTCTGTGACGTCACCTTTCGTTTGTGATTTGCTGATCAAAGAGAAGCGATCACACACCACAATTTTTTTCCTCTATACAAGTCTGCAGCGCCGGACGGAATGGCTGAGCTGTTGTAGGCGCTACAGTCTGCAAACGCGCGACCGCTGCGGTCGCAGGTTGGAATCCTCCCTCAGGCATGGATGTGTGTGATGTCCTTACGTTAGCTAGGTTTAAGTAGTTCTAAGTTCTAGGGGACTGATGACCACAGAAGTAAAATCCCATAGTGCTCAGAGCCATTTGAACCCAACTCGCCGGCCGAAGTGGCCGTGCGGTTAAAGGCGCTGCAGTCTGGAACCGCAACACCGCTACGGTCGTAGGTTCGAATCCTGCCTCGGGCATGGATGTTTGTGATGTCCTTAGGTTAGTTAGGTTTAACTAGTTCTAAGTTCTAGGGGACTAATGACCTCAGCAGTTGAGTCCCATAGTGCTCAGAGCCATTTGAACCATTTCTGAACCCAACTCTGCAGTGCTTCGTCTGGCTGTCACGTGTTATTATTTGCCTGATAAGAGACAAAGCAACGCATGAGAGGTCTTTGAGACGCGTCGTGTTCGCTGCGGCTTGTTGTGCAGAAAAGTTGTCGCAATCGTGCTTGCGCATTAGTCGTATCTTACGTGACCAAAGAATGAATGATGGTGATTGACTGTCACTTGCCAACTTCTTTATCTGACGTTCAAATGACACAATTAAAGTGCAGTGTAAATTTTTATATGCGGCCTATAACGACGGCAGAATGTAGATTTAATTTGTGCCATTTCCAGTGCAATATTTGCGAGAATCGAAGTAGATTTCCTATTAGTTTCCGTCAGAGCACTGAATCACGTCGGAATTACATTTGTGGCGGCATTTGCTAATTATATTTGACTGAAACCTGTAGCAAATATTATTTCGTTCAGGCAAATACTGCTACAGAAGCCTTACCCTTTACTGATGGTAAGTCACTGTTTGGGAATTATCGGTAGCCACTGACGTCAGATTTACCGACATTTTAGCATGATAAAGTACTGAAAATCTTGAAGACTTCTGAAATGTCGTGTATCATTTAGACTACATATCGTCATAAAACGCAAATTTGAGTACCAAAACTGTGAAATTGCTAACTTTAACTTCGCAAACAGGTAGATCAGCACGGCAACTGTCCAGTTTGCTCCCCGCATCCAATCGCAGCACAGGACGCGTGATGTCACATAAAAGTGACTGTCTTCACACGAGAGGGACGGGATGATTAAATAAAAGTTCCACGAATTTTATGAATAATGCGCAACCCGAAATCTGAGCTCCAAATGGCTCTCACTGTCGTGGCACTGAAGTGTGTGTCTGTGTGGTGGTTACCGTTTTTATACTCGGCTATCAAAAAATATGCAACGCAATTGGAGCACCGTGATGAAGACCTGTCCAAAACGTCTCGTGGGTAGCGAGATCAGTTGACTGAATTGTCGGGAAATGTGACGTTGACGGATGAAGAGTGGCCGGAGCCAAAACAGTTTCAGAAAAAGGCCGCCATTTAATCGAGAATGTGTGGAATTCGCTCTCTGAGTCACACATCGATTGCCCGTAATAACGGATTATGATCGCTGGTGACTTACGAATGTGTACAATGTTTCTGGGTGCTTTTAATTCTTCACGTGTTCTGTCCACCAGCAGAATCTTTGACAGTGTGGTGTCTCACACGATACTTGGGCTGGCAGTAACGGCACTGTACCACTGGGTGCTCATAATCTGAAGTTGAGCCACTCACAGGGGTCCAGTGTGGACTGCAACTATTGTATGGCAGCGAAACTTGGTATACTAAAGCCCCCTTGCGGAACCGATTTACACTGGGAAGAAATTATTTCCGATTTTAGCCACCAAATGGCTCTATCAACGGAAGAAAGACGTATAGAAATGCTTCCATATGTAATGGATTGGCAACGGAACGTGGACAGGAAGGGTCAAACAAGTGAGAAAGGCAGAATGTTGATCTTGTTAGTTGAACAATTTGTTCAGTACGAGAACCGAAGACTTCGGCGAGAGGTTGCACAACGACAGATTCGCACCTGGTAACCAAAATCGGAACTGATTTCCTCCGGCGCAAACTTATTTCGCATTAACGCCTTAGCATACGTGCCAAATTTCGTTGCCATACGGTAATTACAGACCACAATGGACCTCGGTGAGTGGCTACATTTTACTTACGACCACCCGGTACTTCTATGGCTCTGCTGAAGAAAAAAGCGATTCGCGAAGATTTCGCTGTCGCATTTCTGACCCATTTGGTCATAAACCATTTAGTAGTTAGCCAGTTAAAAAAAGTTTGCAGTTGTCTGACTTCCGTCTTGTTTCACCTTTTTGAAGCGTCAACACTCGTTAGTTTCTGCAAATACCCGTCTTCCCAGTACAGGCGACTGTCTAAACTGGAGCAGGTCGCAGCTACCAATAGGGGTCGTCAACATTGCCCCGTGGCGTAATGATGTACTCTGTGACGTCATATATACTTACGGATACAACAGAACGCGGTGATGTTTACATGACTGCTATATTACGCATTTTTTCTAATATAGGTGGAAAAGTGATGTGTTGCATGGCCCGAGGTCTAGCCTGGGTTGACAGGTTACAGTACGATTCAGTTAGCGGAGCCAAAGAAATGGAGTGTTACAGTAACGATAATTATTGCTGTGTCTGATATTTTATGCACGTTAGATTTCGACGAGTGTTTTATGTCCGTTTTGATGTCGTCATGGATCGAAACACAGTTGGAACGGCAGTTTCAGTATTTTTCAGCATTGGGCACAGTTCGTAGCTAGTGTAAACAAACGTACGTTTACACCTGTGTAAATTTGCGTGTGCACAAGACGGACGCAGCCTTCGCACAAAGAGGCATCGGTGCAGCCAGCCTCGTACGCCTGTTGACACGTGGGCGCGGGCAGTCAACACGTCCCAGGCGAATACAGGCCGTGCTGTCCCGTCCACGGTTTTGCTTCGTTTGCTCCGTTTTGCTGCGTCGCACTATTAAGTTCTAGTCTTTCGTGCACTTTCAAATTTTTGTTAACCCATTGGCCAAGTGGCCTAAAAGGGAACAAATGGATCTGAAGAATATTATCGTGCATACTTATGGCGCGAGTTATCGGTATCAACTAGTGTGTCTTCTGAATGATATAATGGATAATCGAGTTGAACTTTTTACTGCTAATGTTTTGAGGAAACGTGCTTTCCAATGCAGTGGCAACGCGTATCAATTACTAATGGCCCTTTGAATAATATTCATGTTGGTTTGAGACACATTATATAGTGCCTGCTATCTATCGCTGCATTCTCGAAAACAGCATGAGAAAGTAGGCTGTAGTAAAATTATAAAGATTACAATTAGAGCAGTCAACCACGAATATGATATGCAAAGTTTATTTACACAAAAGCATTGCCGGTTTCCGATTTTCAAAAACAAGTTGTTAGGTGGCATTCAAAAGCTGATCAGTACTTGCGTTAACCGCCATTTAAAAGAATATTCGTTTCTGCGCAAAATATCAAACCTTCACGATCGGTTTTGTCTGGAGATGTGAAATTATCGACTACATTTTCCCATGCAAATGACGTCCGAGCTTTGTGTTCGGGCACTACATTACTAGATGAAAGGCAACAGTGAAATCAGCTACAGAATCAGTGTGCCTTAATTGAAAAATAAACAGTACGCAGGATCATTCGTGAGTTGTAACGAAAATGATGTACATTATCGGTACAAGCCAGTGATACAGTACAGGTCCATCTGCCCTTTAAAGAACGTTAGGTCAGTTACTGTGGCACTTCGTATCTTGTTATCGCTATTTCAGGTAAGGAAAGGAGCCACTCGTCACTGATTCTATAAGTAAATTGTCAGCAAGACGTGAATTAAAAGTTAATGAATAGCAGCACTGACAGCTCACCATACCTGTTAGAAAACACTATGATATATAAATTTGTCATCATTGTTTTGCAGGAAGAATAAAGCCATTGGGGTATTAATTTTTCATTCTTGAGGCTGCACAGAAAGAAGTTCTAGATTTAATTACGGAATTCAAACACACGCTACCTATTAACGATACCTGTGTCTTGGTCTATGAGTACGTCAGGCAGGTGCGAAATTGCGTTGGGTTGCATGTTCGTACTTACTGAATAGCGTACTGGAAAGGAGTAATAAAAGTCGGATGCAAGTAGGCATATACTCACCATTTACGTACGTCATCGTTGATTGCTTACGGCAAGATGGCAGATGGTAATGTCCGCAGTATAGGTAGTAGCATTGAAGTCACTACATAGTTTTGGCAGTATGTGATTAGTTAGTACAGAAGTGCTAGTACATTCTGTGAATGAAATATTAGTCGCTGCGGTGATTAATTGGAAATGCACAGAAGTACTTTGATTCCTAACATTATCAGGAGAATCCTTGGAGGCAGGTTTTGTGTGCAAATATTATCTATATTATTAAAAGAATTTGTAAATACAACATTGTCAACCTTTCCGACTAATAATTAAGAGAACTTTTGGCCTCACGTGAAAACAACAACGGGATCGAAATCATGAGTTGAGTCGCTCAGTGACCATACCGTCACAGCAACGCAAGACGACACAGGAGGCGAAATACAGGGCTACCAATAAATCATTCACTGGTTTCCTGAATTCTACATTTTCCGAATATATTTTTCGCCTCAGCGAGTTTAGACTGTGCCGACCACCTCATATTAACAATGCAGCGCCTTGAGAAAATGCCGACAAGGCGAGAGAAGAGTTTTCGTGTGTTGGAATGTGCGGGATGTTTGACCAAATGTGGCAGCTGCGGCCGTGGAGGAGGGTGAGCGAGATTTTTGTACAAAGAAGTCAACAGCAGCGACAAGCCGCGAACTCTGAATACCGCAGCAAGGTGTGTGGAAGACCGTGCGTCGGCTGTTACACTTCGAACCGTGCCGTCTGCAGCCCGGAAGGTTGCGGCCGGCGCCTTCAGACTCGCGCCACAACGGAGGGATCACTGGAGGGTGAACCTCCATGCTGAACCTCCATCCTGATCTTCAGCGACGAAGCAACCTAGAATTTATCTGAAAAACTTAATCTCCGCAATATGAGTGTGGGCTACTGTAACTCCTCATGAAATTGCGGCGCACGAACCAGATTCTCCGATGGTTAATGTTTTCTGTCCAGTGTCACAGACAAAGCTTGAATGGGCCGTTTTTATTCTGTGAAGGAACTACAACGATCCACAGTACGCCACACTCTCACATTGCGGAGACAAACATTTTCAGATAAATGCAAAGTTGCTTCGTTGCTAAGTATGAGCATGGGGACGAAATGTCCATCAACCGGTCCGTGCATTGTGGCGCAAATCTGAAGGACCCGGCCGCAACCTTCTGCTTTTAATAGTTGTGAGAAATGCAGACGGCGCGGTTCGATGTGTGACCGCCGACGCACGGTGTTCCACACACTTTGCTGCGGTATCTAGAGTTCGCGGCTTGCGCCTGCTGTTGACTTCTGTGGACCGCGTACAGAAATCTCGTTCACCCTCCTACACGGTTGCAGCTGCCACATTTGGTCAAATATCCCGCATATTACAACACGAGAAAACTCTTCTCTCGCTTTGTCGGCATTTTGGCAAGGCGCTGCATTGTTAATGTGAGGTGGTCAGCACAGTTTAAACTCGCTGAGTTTGCTGTTATATTCGTGCTCCAATCATATTTGTACAAGCAATATTTCCGAAAATTTAGAATTCTAGAAACGAGTGAATGATTCATGGCTGCTCTGTATTTCGCCTTCTGTCGGTCACTGAGCGACTCAACTCATGGTTTCGATCCGCTCTGGTTTTATGTAATGCCCAAAGTTAGTTCAATTTTTAGTCAGATCGGTTGACAATATTGTATTTACGAATTCTTTTAGTAACGTAGGAATATTTTTACAGATAATCTGCCTCCAACAACACCCCCGACAATGTTTACAAACAAAATACTTCTGTGCCCTTACTATTAATGACTGCAGCGCCTAATACACTCCTGGAAATGGAAAAAAGAACACATTGACACCGGTGTGTCAGACCCACCATACTTGCTCCGGACACTGCGAGAGGGCTGTACAAGCAATGATCACACGCACGGCACAGCGGACACACCAGGAACCGCGGTGTTGGCCGTCGAATGGCGCTAGCTGCGCAGCATTTGTGCACCGCCGCCGTCAGTGTCAGCCAGTTTGCCGTGGCATACGGAGCTCCATCGCAGTCTTTAACACTGGTAGCATGCCGCGACAGCGTGGACGTGAACCGTATGTGCAGTTGACGGACTTTGAGCGAGGGCGTATAGTGGGCATGCGGGAGGCCGGGTGGACGTACCGCCGAATTGCTCAACACGTGGGGCGTGAGGTCTCCACAGTACATCGATGTTGTCGCCAGTGGTCGGCGGAAGGTGCACGTGCCCGTCGACCTGGGACCGGACCGCAGCGACGCACTGATGCATGCCAAGACCGTAGGATCCTACGCAGTGCCGTAGGGGACAACACCGCCACTTCCCAGCAAATTAGGGACACTGTTGCTCCTGGGGTATCGGCGTGGACCATTCGCAACCGTCTCCATGAAGCTGGGCTACAGTCCCGCACACCGTTAGGCCGTCTTCCGCTCACGCCCCAACATCGTGCAGCCCGCCTCCAGTGGTGTCGCGACAGGCGTGAATGGAGGGACGAATGGAAACGTGTCGTCTTCAGCGATGAGAGTCGCTTCTGCCTTGGTGCCAATGATGGTCGTATGCGTGTTTGGCGCCGTACAGGTGAGCGCCACAATCAGGACTGCATACGACCGAGGCACACAGGGCCAACACCCGGCATCATGGTGTGGGGAGCGATCTCCTACACTGGCCGTACACCACTGGTGATCGTCGAGGGGACACTGAATAGTGCACGGTACATCCAAACCGTCATCGAACCCATCGTTCTACCATTCCTAGACCGGCAAGGGAACTTGCTGTTCCAACAGGACAATGCACGTCCGCATGTATCCCGTGCCACCCAACGTGCTCTAGAGGGTGTAAGTCAACTACCCTGGCCAGCAAGATCTCCGGATCTGTCCCCCATTGAGCATGTTTGGGACTGGATGAAGCGTCGTCTCACGCGGTCTGCACGTCCAGCACGAACGCTGGTCCAACTGAGGCGCCAGGTGGAAATGGCATGGCAAGCCGTTCCACAGGACTACATCCAGCATCTCTACGATCGTCTCCATGGGAGAATAGCAGCCTGCATTGCTGCGAAAGGTGGATATACACTGTACTAGTGCCGACATTGTGCATGCTCTGTTGCCTGTGTCTATGTGCCTGTGGTTCTGTCAGTGTGATCATGTGATGTATCTGACCCCAGGAATGTGTCAATAAAGTTTCCCCTTCCTGGGACAATGAATTCACGGTGTTCTTATTTCAATTTCCAGGAGTGTATTTCTTTCACAGAACGTGCTCGCACTTTGCCCCTTCCTGACCACACAGCGCCGACACTGAAGGTACCGCCTCTGATGCCAGTACTTACACTGTGTACGCTACTGTCCAGAATCTTTCCGTAAGCAATGAACGATTACGTACGTAAATGGTGAGAATAGCCTACTTGTATCGGACCCTCAATACTCCTTTCTGGTACACAACTTATGTACGTACAGTCATGCTCAAAAGTATCCGAACGAATCGAATTGCATTTTGCCTGAATCGCATGAAACCCGCATAACGCAGCTGTTTAGCAGGTCCTCTAATAGCCCCTCAGTACAGTCGTTTGACCGTTGAAAATGGTTCCAACAAGTCACCACTAGGAAACACTGCTCCGTATTACAGTAACTCAAGATGTAAAGTAATACCACGACACTACAAATATCAGGGAACCCCCTATCACATATAAACTGTCCTTAACGCTTGTAAGCTCACATTTATTACAATAAATGACATACCTCAAATGTTACCACTCTCATTGTTACGTCAGATAGGTAATGCACGTAGTAAGTCCGTCATATTCATGATTTTTTCATGAAAGTAACATACCGTACTTATTATTTAACGCAAAATGGCATTAAAAATTTAAGTTATTCACGAGCAGCTAGTTGAGAATATCTATGGACTTCAAATGACACGACGAACCGTCTCGTTCTGCATATTGATTCAAACCCAGGTCATGTAGACTAAGCAAAGATTTCGTGACAGACGGAAACTAACAGTCATTCCTGACTAGGTGTACAGAGAGTGATATACCTCGATTTTAGACAGTATCAGTTAGCAAATATCAACTATAAATTACATAACGTAAACATTTTTAACGGACGCGGATTCCTACCCAGCATCTGTTATCCTTGTTAAGGAACTACGAAAGATGTTAAATATTGCTTCTTCACATGTAACTTATTTGAAATGCCGTGACGCGAAGCTTTGTGTTGGACTGGGGTTCGAACCCAGAACCTATTCTCAGCAACATTTCTCCTCACACTGTCAGCCGCCTACTCCTGTTCCGCTCGCGAATGTCGCGTGGTTGGGGCGATCCTCGGCAGGGCCTCTTATATTGGCTGCAATTCCTCATTTTTTCTCGTCGTGGCCATTTCGCTGCAAGCCTGAAAGCCTCGAGGAGACGCGTTGGCACGCCACTTTTTCAATTACAGGCCACACGTCCTGTGGATACATTCAGTCGAGACCGTTCGTAGCGACATCACTTTTAACGTCTTATTGGCTATAACATCGAAATCTAATGGTTCTATCTAAACCGTACATGAATGCTGCATTTAGGCTATAACACAGGAATCTAATGGTCCCATCTAAACCCTATATGAACGCTGTATTTATTAAGTCCCTTACGACGTCTCTTTTTGCGACTTACCCATAAAAACTACGTATTTTTATTCCATTTTCGGGCAATTCTATCGGATGTAAGATCCAATGTTAATTTTTTCTTGTTGCTTATTTGGGGAGGTAACTCTGATTTTCAAACATTCGATTTCTGCAGATTGTTCGTTTCAAATCAGGCGTCACAACGAATACGTCGTCAAATGCAAAGTGAGTACGTACATCTTAGATGCTAAAAGCAAACTAATGTAACAGATTACGTTAAGTAGGGCAGTATATTGTAGTATGTGTTACTGTACAGCGTGTAGTTCAAGATCGCTAACAAGAGATCAATTTTTTGCATTCACATGACACAATTGTATCGTCAGTTACTTTCCTAACCATTTCAGGAGTGAAAATTTTTTTGATTGATTCAGATACTTCTTTCCCAGGTGTACTTCTTCTCTGAGGTTTATGGGCCAAGTTCGCAGAACCACTTTTACGTATTCTTGGAGCTGGTTCTGGATACACTCTACCAGAACTTGTAGCATATTGGGAGTGTTGTCGTGTGCATTGTTTCTTCATTGCCCCCACCCCTCCCCGTATCTTCTTTATTTTTATTCTCTTCAATGTATATATAATTCGACCCGAAATCCCTTAACTCTGATACTTGTTCGTCTATTAGATGTTAAGCGAAAATTTCCGCCTCGTTCAGGTCTCTATGTCTCATTGTAGAAAATCTTCCTCAAAAGAAACACGTTTGCTCAACTGTGACAAACTGCTAATAATAATGGTTAGTCTATAAATCAACCATGAAAATGAAACTAAGCAACTAGACATTCAACAATGCGCCATCAAACTTGCATTCTGGGTTGCCAAAAGAAATTTAGACCGAATTAGAATTGCGGTCGCAGGTGGCGTCAACCCAGTGCAAAATATGCCCTTGGGCACAAAAGTTAAAGTTTTTTTTCGTTATTATTTTCAAAAGGGATGATGGGCGATCTGTTATGTTAAAATGTGTGGATAAAAGTCGTATTTCAAGATCGCTAAAACTCCTCTACTGATTACTAGTTTCAGATCATTGACGAGACTTCTTCAGATATAAAATACAAAAAGGTAGCATAAAAGAGGGCAACTATAGCATAACACGTTTTATGTTTAAAATTCCTGCATCATTTTCAGTTTCGTGCAGGCCTATGAAATTCTTTTAAAAAATTGAACAATTTTTTTTTTTACTTTATTCAGAATGGGTTGAATGTGCGGAAGCCCATTCTGAACAATTAAATTGAGTGTGTGCGCAAAGCAGGGGATGTGTTTCCAGGCTGTGAGTCTTATAGCTGCCACAATATTAGCAGCATTGTCGCTAACAACACACACGACTTTTTCTGGAATTCCCCATTCCCTTGTGACATGTCGCAGTTCTTCGGAGAGTTTTTCTGACGTGTGCCTTTCGTCGTATTTAAAGCACTCTAGGAGGGAAGATGCCAGCTCCAGGTCTTTAACGTAGAGTGCTGTCACCAACAAATAACTCTCATTTGTGGTTGAGGTCCACCCATCCATTGTCAGCACAACCGCTACCGCAGAATTTATTTTGACTCTTACAATTTCTTTCATCATGGTGTACTGTTGTTGTTGTAGTGTACTGGAAATGGTCTTCCGAGCTGGCATTCTGTAAGCTCCATTTAGTTTGCCTACAAAACTTTGGAAATGTTTGCTTTCCACTATGTTGAAGGGTAAATAATCCTTTACAACAATCTCCAGAAGTGTGAAATCTATCTCCTGATTTCTTTTGTTCGAAGGAGGTTTCGAAAAATACGTAGGTAATGTCCTGTGTTATTGATGCCTGCTGTCTGATAATGAAGTGATACTGTCATTTTCTGGCACCGACTGCTGTTCGCTTCTGACAATTGCTGGTGTTGGTTCCGGATTGTCCGCGTTATTTGTGCAAGAAATATCGGAAGATGCAGGAGCAGGGGGCGCTAAGCGCCTGACTGACAATGACACTGTCGGATGCAGCACTCGAACATGACGCGCTAGATTAAATATATTTCCTCCTTTATATGAAACACACTTAGAACGACAGCTGCATCACCTAAATCGGCGAAGAAACCCCAAATTCCACTGCTTGTACGCGATCGCGAGTTGCTAGCCATAGTATAAGAGACGACGCCGCCACTCGGCTGATAACCCGAGGAGAATTCGTGGAGTGACCCCTCGGTTTCCGGGCGCGCGCCCCTCCGCCAGGCCCACCAGACTCAACTGTCTCAGCAAGCTGGAGAGAGCCTTTAATCTCCCCTGCACAGCCGACACAGCTGTAAGACTAGGCGACAGTGGTAAATGGTAGAATGGCGATGTTGAACAGCTGAAAAAAAATTTTTTGCCATAGTCTCTTTCATGGTTTCACACCACTCTTTCTCACTTCTCTTTCGCGCTGCATCTGTCATTTCCTCACTGACGCAAAATTTCCGCTTTAGTTTCCTGTTGCAGTTTCTCGGGCTCGCTCTTTGGCCGGCTTGTATCCTCATTCATTCGCAGGACTGCACAAGATGAGGTGCCACTCCCCCTTGCGCAGTACTCATTTATGCCCTTATTTATCTAAGATTGCTGTAATTTTTCAGGGAATCCAGCGTAACTGGACTGTCTGTGCATATTTCTCGCGAGTCGTCCTGAGCTTCTGTGCCTATATCTGGAACAAGCAGCATTTTATAAAATATATTTTCCAGTTCCTAAAATTATTCTCTGTTCCATGGCTCGAAATGCCTCGATAATGCCCACACGTAGCTCATACATGTGAACAGTCACAGTTACTTTCATCATTTCCACCGGCGGATAGCGATGGATTTGCAGGTATGTGTGCAAACTGAGGAAGTAACTTAATGAACCATGATCGCTGCACCTCAGAACTCTGACGATGCTGAAATGACGGTCGAGTGGAGGATGCTTAAACTTTGCTATCAGCACACGAGTAACTGGCCTTTTCCACTACTATAGACATATTCGTAAGGTACAAAGAACGAAATACAAAAGGACTGACACGTCAAAAAGAGTGAGAGGTAAACTATTTAGTGCTCGTTCCACAGTATCGAACGTGAAAAAGTGCTCATAGCTCATAAGGTATGCATTTTAGAACTTCGTTTACTGGACCCTTTCTCTCTGATCGCCCTTTATAGAAGTGTCCTTCTTATTCTACTGAACTGGATAATGCGCTGTATTGCAGTATCAGTAGCTTCGGAGACATTTAAGCTTGCCTCTCCATTACTTAGTACTTACGTATTCCACTTTTTTCCGTATCGTTTCTTCCTGACTAATGTTTCAAACTTCAGTCTACTCTTCACCACTATTAAATTGTGAGCTGAGTCTATAACTACTCCCTGGGTATGCGTTACAATCCAATACCTGATTTCGGAACCTCTGCCTGACTATAACGTAATGTAACTGGAATCCTCCTGTATCTCACGGCCAGCATGTTCTCCAGACATAAGCCCTATCGAACATGGCTGGGACAGATTGAAAAGGGCTGTTAATGTGCGACGTGTCACACCAACCACTCTGAGGGATCTACGCCGAATCGCTGTTGAGGAGTGGGACAATCTGGACCAACAGTGCCTTGATGAACTTGTGGATAGCATGCCACGATGAATACAGGCATGCATCATTGCAAGAGGACGTGCTACTGCGTATTTGAGATACCGTTGTGTACAGCAATGTAGACCACCACCTCTGAAGGTCTCGCTGTATGGTGGAACAATATGCAGTGTGTGGTTTTCATGACCAATAAAAAGGGCGGAAATGATGTTTATCTTGATTCTATTCCAGGTTTCTGTACAGGTTCTGGATCTCTCGGAACCGATGTGATGTAATACATTTTGATGTGTGTTTCTACAGGCAGACAGGATTTGCAAACCTTTTTAGCATCAAATGCTAAGCATTGTCCTAACAGAAAGCCTGAAGGTAGTACTATTGGACCTCCACTTACAAAGTCAATACCGTCTTCAGTTGCTCATATCTCTGTTTTAAGTATGTGGGTATTTGCAAGTAACTTGAACCCTTCTTAAGCTGTTTTAAATGTGTGTTTATATCGTCGAAATTTTTTCACACTATACCATACTGCCCCTATTCACTCAATGAGTGAATATATTTGCTGTATGTATGATTGAGGGTTTGCAGAATAGTATGACGTATTTATCATATCTGTAAATATCTTGCATAATATTTGTTTTGCACTGGTGCTCTTTCAATGAAAGACAAATACACATTTTAAATAACTTTGTTTATTAACGTTTTATACATGCACAAAATAAAAAAACAATTGTTGACTCATTTCTTAATATTCGCTCTGTCTTATACCCCTACATTATTCTTTAAATAACTGGTTTTTTTATGCTATAAATTCTGCTTCCATTGTGTTCAATGCAACAGGAGCGACGTCGTATCTCCGTCGTCTGTCTGTAAACCAGGCTGTGCAGTTTCAATGTTTATAGGATTATAGTAGCAGCCCTTGGTGCTGCAAGCATACATATGTTTACATATTGTTCTAAATCATCTTGTATGCAACATTCACTTACATAACATACAACATCGTTTAGTAACGCTTTCACATATACTTGCCACCGTATTTGTCTGTTGCAATCCGTAGTGCACTGCATAACCAATACAACTTCACCACACTTTTATACAGGTCGATGATGGTTGCCTTATTGCTACAGATGTTCATGTGAAGAGGAAGTTGAAAAGGATCGTAGTCTGTTGTTATCAACCTCTCAGTTTGCTTCATCGGCAAACAATGCTCCCCCTAACTCGTATCTGTAAATTGTGTTTTACATTACGACGGACATCCTCAGTTTCTACTATAACTTCACACTCACGATCTCATGCTAATCCTACATATACATGTTTTGAACCATAAGCTAACATGTATGTACTGGTAAATAGTAGCATTCTGAAATGAACTGATAATATCATAGAGCTGTATGGTTTATATACATCTCTGCAGTATAGATGACCTCGAAATCCCAAGACTTAATGCAATAACATGCAAAAATTATATAGCACGACGACAGGGCAGTTAACACACTTTCTAAGCAGTGGAGACATAGTGAAAATGACACTGTGCCGCGACTCTCGTCGGTAAGTACTATTTCAGTATCCACAGTCCAGTTCACTTCAGGATACAGAGACCAAGACCATGGGAGAAGCATAACTGATAAATCATATGTAATTATTTGATGAAATTATGACGTACACCTCAGGATCCAGAAGACAGCCCCTGGGTAATTACATATCCTGACGATTAAGCATGTAAATAATCGAATCAGCACATGTGAGGATAAAGAGATCTCTGGAATTAGGACGATTTGATCATGTGACGTCACAGCAGCGAGCAGGACGTGCAGCTGCCTCAAGTATGTTGCAACATGTGACCCTGTTTCTGTTATGATAATACTGAGGCCATTGAAACTGGAATATTTAGAAAGCGACATTGAATTGTCTGTAAAAAGAATACTTACCCCATACTTAAGATAAACACATCAGCCTTCTCCACTGCTAATCCATTTCAAGATCCTCTACTGATGTCTAGGGATATCGAATCCTGTCTGCATGAATGGGTCCTTGACTAGATGCTTGTTGACTATTGATGACGGATTCCACTGAATTTCCCGTAAATGGTTGACAATCAAAGAGAACACAACGAGGTTTTCTGCTGTGCATGATGAGGGTTTCCCTGATTTCAAGTGTTGATGTTCTGCCTGTAGAGCATCTCGATGACTGGCCAGCTGAGGATTCTTCAGAATGTTCTTCCAGACCTTTAGGAGAGCTGATTTCTTAGAGCTGGGGGTGGGATGATGCTGAGAACAGGAAGTCTTAGAGCGATTGTACTCTGAATACATTCCATAATACCTGATTCAGTTGGACATCTATCTTCTTAGTATGAGCACTATTGATCCTGATCGAACAGTAATCTTCAGCAACAGAGCACCTATGATAGGGTTAGAGCTGTGGATCTCAAAACACGAGCATTAGCTCCCCATAAGATACCACCAAATTTTTGAAGACTGTTGTTTCTCGTTTTGACTTTAGGTGCTACTTGTAAGTCAAGAGTTCTATCTAGCGCTGTTCCTATGTATTATGGTGTAATGCAGTACAACGAGACTTGGTCTCTGAATCTGTCTTCTGGTGTGCACTCTGACTGTCTTCTGCATAGATGTGATGTAGATACAATTATTTTCTGTGGATTTAGGTGGAGCCACTATTTCTTGATGTATACATCTAAGACTCCCATATCAGTGGATAAAGAGGTTTCAGCATAATAAACGTTGAGGCTCTGAGCCACCAAGCAAATGTCATCAGCATAAATCAATTTTTTGAAGACTTTTGGTAAGCTGTCCATGTACAGACCAAAGTGGTAGTGGACTCAGAACAGACATTTGAAGTAAACTGTCATTTGGTTTAAGTACCCTGCATCTGTCATTGTGAGAATGGATATGAAATGCTCTATTGTTTAGCATGTTGTTAAGTAAGTCCTTAAATTTACGACACAATCGTGAATTTCTAAAGAAGTGCTTCTCACCAAGCAGTGTCGAGAACAGCTGATAGGGCCAAAAAGGCAGCTACACTTACTAATTTCTGCTCATACTCATTTTAGATATAAGTAACTAGAGAGAGTGTCTCTTCCTTAAATTACTTTCGCTTCTTAAGCTGGGCTAGCGCCTTTATTCTTAACGAAAGAGTGTGTTTCGATTGTTACTATATGTTGAGAGTTGCACTCTGTATCTTCGTTGGTGTAACCAATAGTCTATGGAAAATGTGGTTCATTAGTCAGCATGGTGTGTTTTCATTATTTCTATTTGCTTATTTCTTTAATATCTGAAAACAGTTTACTATTCACATTCACCCAATAGGTACTTTCAAATTACTTACACAGTTCCAGGAAATGCTATTAGATGATGGGGCTCAAGCCTACAGAATTCTTAGCCAGGTAGTATTTACCATGATTGGCAAATCATCACGCAATACTAAGTAACTTTATTAAATTTGGTTAAATCTAAGGCAATTCCCTGTTTATTGTTTCTTTTACAAGCTAACAATAGTTGTTTGGCAACCAAAACGTGTAATGAATGGTAAAGCAATGTGTTTTTGCGATCAAGAAAATTAAAAGGTTTCGTAATTAAGTTTGAATGTTTTAGAAATACATAAGATCACTTACCTGCAGCACCTGATAAGTCAGGTCTTAATAACATGTCATTAATGTCAAGATCATTCGTCGACTACTTCAGATTGACTTTGTTAAAGAATGTCTGTTTCTCAGTTGCTGATCCCAATTACAGTCACTGTTGACAGGGGAGAGGTGAAAATGAAAATGTTTAAGTTTAGTACAAGCAGCAATGTGCCCTAGCAAACGAGTTACTCTTTGAACGGATATTCGCTTAATGATGTGGTGACGCTGTTCATCTTTAATCTGAGGCTCTTATTTGGTTTGGACACAGCGTGTAATCCTGGCGGATTGGAGAACGATGTTATTCTTACAGCTGAGTCCTGGCATTCGCCTTATGAGTGGGTTAAAACCTTCCTTTAAAAAAGCAGCACCCGCGTTTATTTGTCCATCGTTAAGGCATTTTGTTTCCTGTCACATTGTATTGGTAGTCTTTAAGACAAATGCTTAGGAACTAATCTCTAGTATGATACGAAGGGATTTGTAAGATAACTTTGTAAGTCAGAGGTAAGTGCTATGTTATGTGGGAGAAACTGCTGTCTGAATGGTATAGTGGTCTATGTCTTTGTATAGTCACTAGCATAGCTACATCATATTTATAATATCTGCTGTCATTACATTATATAGATTTTGTTTTCAGCAAATGTAGTTATGTCAGTTATATCTCACTGAAGGTAATATTACAGATAGGGAAGTGGTCATGGATGTAGATGAGGTGGGAGATGTAAGTACGAGATCAAATTTGACAGTGTTCTGGAATATCTAGGTCGAAACGAGGTCCAGGGAGTAAACAGTCTTCTGGCAGGATTACAGGCAGCCTCGGGAGAGCCGGCCACGGCGGAGCTCTCCCACCTGTTGTGCCAGGCGTATGAGACAGGCGAAGCACCCACAGACCTTAAGAAGAATGTAACGTTATCAGTTCCAAAGAAAGAAGTTGCTGCTAGGTGTGAAAATTACTGAAGTATCGGTTTAATAACTCGTCGTTGTAAAATACTAACTCAAAAATTCTTTACAGAAGAATGAAAAAACTGGTAGACGCCAACCTCAGGGAAGATAAGTTTGGATTACTGAGAAACGTGGGAACATGCGAGGCGCAACCTGACCAAATGGAGGGGCGGTTGGTAGGACACGTTCCGAGACGTCGACAGGTAACCAATTTAGTTTTGAAGTGAAGTGTGGAGGGTAAAAATCGTAGAGGAAGACCAAGTGGTGAATACAGTAAGGAGATTGGGATGGATGTGGGCTGCAGTATGTACTTGAAGAGGCCTGCAAGTTATACAGTAGAATGGAGAGCTATTTTTAAAACCAGTCTTCACACTGAGGGGCGCAACAACATCTCTCTGTGTTATAACATCTTATTTTCCAGTTGGTGTATTTCTTCATTGTTTATAACTGACTGTCAGAGTACCTCTGAAGATGACGTGAGGAATACATATTTATTTAAAGTAGGGGTAGTTGAATATCACGGGTTGGTGATGAAGGATAGATTTCGTGGATCCACTGTATTTTAATCTACTCGACTTGCTTAGCGATGATTCCTGCTTGTTTTTGAAGGGGCTGACCTGCTCGTTAGTTCTGCCGCATGTCGGGCCCTGACAACAGTACGCAGTGTCGTCTGTGTACAGGGCTGTTGTTTCGATCCTCGACCTTTAGCGATGTCAGCCGTGTTGTTGGTGTGTAGCACTGGAGACGTGACTGTCCCACGTGGCGTCGCTGCGGCTGGCGTAATACTTGTCCAATGGTGATCGCCAAGCAGCGCTTGTACTTACCTGTTTCCAGCAACATTTTTAGTAAGCTGCACACTTTGGCATGCGAAGTTCAAAAGTAACGTTTCAAAGAGCAGCCCAGCATGCCACAACCAATGCAAGGCGCGTTCGCCGTCCACGAGAAAGCGTGCCGGCGTCGCGCCTGCCGTGTTGCGTTCAGCCCGCGTCGCTCTGCTGCTCAGTCCTGGGACCGGGTCGCCTGTGCTGTGGTTGCCGCTGAACCCGGCTTGTTCTTGTCCCATTATGTTGCTCTATTCCTTGAACAATTTTGGTCTGTCTCGAAAGCTTTCCCTGTCACTGAGAGCACGGTAACCTGTGATTTGGTGTTGTTTTTTGGTCTTTCGGGTTGGGAAATCATCTTGATTTTAGCTTGCTTCTATTTTAGAGAGACTATTTTCAGTTTCATGGCCGCGATGAAGAAACGTCTGATATGTTTGAGGCAGGTGTCCTGTGAAAGGAGTGATTTATTTTGTTATCTTCCAGTGCGTCCAGTCTCTGAGCTGCTTTCTTTCCATTTCATATTCGTCAATCTTATAAAGTAGCGGATGTTAAGCGGTTGCGTTCGGATTTTCGAATATTATTTCCTCGTCGGTTTCATCGAATTTTGGATACCACAGATGACCGTGAATGTTTTTGTAGCACTTTGAGGAACTTTTTTGAGGTCGTCAGTAATGAATGACATTCTCATCTGCTATTAAGGATGGCTGTTAGCAAATGGTGTGCTATGACCTGTTGGAACTTTTTTCCAAAAACTACTGCTATTGTGGGACCTAATTCTTGTGATTACCTCGCGCATCCTTTGGTGGGTTTCTCTTCTTATTAGGTCATTGAAAACGTTCAAGCCAATCGTAGCATATCCATTTGGTTAGTGCCGTATGGTCTACAGAATTTCCCTACTGTTTAATTTTGTTTCTTATGTACGTCAGGAGTCTTCCTCTTTGTTATGTTATTTTCTTCTTAGGGTAGTTTTCTGTATAGCAGGTTGTATTGCTTCCACTTGTATTTGGTAATTACAGTATGTTATAAGGAGTGGCTTGAATAGTTGATTCGTTAGTTTTTGTGTTAAAACTTATCAATCTGAATTTTTCGACTATCCGATTTCGTGAGTTTATGATCGTTTTAAGTTTTTTCCTAGTTTTTGTGATTCACAGCATAATAAATGTGAGGTATTCCTTAGCTATGCAGTCGCCAAATTCAGTGTAGCTTCAGAATCTGGGTAGCTATGTTGTACGTAGTATATGTCCTAAGATAGAAGTGCCATAGTGATTGATAAAAGGCGGCGAGTGATTTCTGAGTCTAGCGTGATTCAAAACGGCTACAACAAGTTTAATATCTTTCTTGTTCAATTTTTCAGCAAATATCGCAGATCTAGTACTGAGTCTCCTGTTCCTTTAGCTGGGCACAATGAGGGTATATAATTAACGAGATCAGTTGGCGGTTCCTCGGCAGGATACATCGTTGTGGTGTTTTATGTGAAAGACTCTGAAGCATCTATCTCAGCTTCTACTACGGTCTGGTTTGCGTGACAGATACAGTTATCTAGATTGATTTCTCTACCTGCTCATGAGGTACGTGCTGCGACTATAATACCAACTTCTTTTTCTCTTACTATGCCTTTAGGGAGTTTGTTTTTAGAGCAGAAACCCAGTGTGTTGACAATACAGATAGTGGCAACATCTTTCTTAGGCTTGAATGTGAAGGTTAATTCTTGTTTCCTGGTGTCTCAGGCTAGGTTGGGCATAGGCCTCCTTGTCTATCAATATGGCGATATAGACGTGGATCCGTGTTCGCCAAAGAACGTAGTAGGAGCTTTTTAGAAGCTGCTGTTATTATTTCCCTTCTTACAAATATCATGTAGTGAGGACTCAGAGTATGTTTTCCGTTTGATTGTTTTCGTGACATTCTTGGACGAAGACCGTGATAGTTTCATCAATGCGCTTAATGTTTTCAGTTTTGTCTGCTGAGACGGGCTGTTTTGGTCTTTCTTTGCGACTCTCATCACTATTAACGTTATCAGTGTTGCAGCTGCTGTAGTTTGGTGCTTCTTGTTTCGGGTCTATTTTGCAATTAAAAATTCGATGCGCTCGACTCGGTTCTTCACATTTCTCATTATATCGCAGCTTTTCGTGGCTTATTGGAAAGTGTCGCAATATGGACGTAGCTGTTATTGAGGAGGTAGTGTTTAAATAGTCCAACCTTGTGAGGTACACAGTGCATTCTAAAATGGTGAACAAGTAGCTTGTTAGTTGGTTCTTTGTAACTATAGATGACTGGAAGGAATAGCGGGGAATTTTGATTTAGTTTCCCGGTACCTTTAGGTCCCCTTCAGTTTTTTCGTTTATTGTATCACGGTCAAAATTGGTTATCACAAAGGCGAGCGTGAGTCTGCGTGGGTTCTCTTTTGCTTAGTGTTTGGCGTGCGGTGTGATTTCTGTTACTGTTGCTTCAGATCGGCAAGTAACTCAAACTGTTCTCTCGGGTTTCGATATCTGATGGGTGTATTGTGGTGAATGCAAATTTTTTCGGATTTTTTTGTGAACGACTTGGTGGCCCAGGCAACTGTTTTAGTGCAGGTTACAACGATTTGGCGGTTTCTTTGCCACCTTCTTAGTTTATAGTTTATTGCAGGGTTTGCTAATGTGGCATAAGCTGTGTTAGATGTGCTTTAATTCCATCTGCACCCAACCAGTTGTAAACCTTGTTCTTCGTGAGATGTATTTGGATGAGTGTAAACTTTTTGTAATTGGAGTATCGTGTCTGTGGCGGCTTTGCCTGTTTACTTCGGGTTTCTTGTCCGGGATTTCGGCTAGTTCGCGTAGCGTTGCGTTTCTGGAGATCTGGTGGAGACAGAGTTCTCTACTTGAGTCTGGTGCGCTGAAAACTGTTGTTGCATATCGGAAACAGGACGATCCATAGTCCCCCCGCCCTGCTTGAGAACGCTCGCAGTCAGCGTTGAGTTCTGTGCCTTTAGCCTCGGCAGATGCGTGTTGGTCGTCCCTGTCTCAAGTGTGGCGGTTGTGCAGACTGCCGATCCCAAGTCTGAGTCGCTCTGACAATGCTGCATTTGACGGCAGTGGCGCGAGTTACGCATGATGCACTTTGCAGGGGACATCGTCTGAGTAACACGTGTGCTGTCGAACAACTACGTACATGTAACAACAGTTCAAGCAGTTTCGGCTGCGAGAATGCTTGTCCCCAGATATATCAGAGGAAAGCCCTTAATAGGTATATCGGTTGCAGAAGTTAATGCTTGATACCCCACGAGTCAAAGGGTTGTAACAGCTGATTCCCTGACCACCAATATCTGCTCGCTGGTTCGCCTTTTTGAAGACCAGAACGTGACAGCAGCGGCTGTAAGCAGCAGCAGGGAGTGGCCAGTGGTGGGGCTTGCAGTCCTCTGCTGCTCCTGATTGGCTGAAAGGCCCACGTGTAAAAGGATTTCGTGCAGAGGCTCGGAGCTCGGGGAATCGAACGCTGGCCGTCGGCGCCCGTGTGGCCGACGTGGCGGGTCGCGGTCGCTCTGGAGCGGAGTTCTGTGTCGCGACGCACAGTGTTCTCGAGTTTCAAAACGCGTTCGGATAGCGATAATCTCAGTTTGTTATCCAAATCTGGGAGTAATGTTTTTTGAGTGACCGTCCTCCTGTTGAGTTTGAACTGTGTATTTCGTACAGCCAGTCGAAAGTAATTTCCTGGACTTGGCTGTGAATGTTCCCAGTACTGCGGTCGTAACTCGGGATCTTGCCTGGGGGTAAGTAGGTAGCACGAGGGCCGTTAACTATTGGCTTTCGAGCGATGAGGTTTGATATTTTCCAACGGGTCGAGGCTCGGCTGGCGACCACTGTGTCGGGCTGACTTTACGCATGTCCCGGTGGTGCAGGACGCTTGTCTGGGTGGGCCCCGTGTCGGCTCTGGCCGCCACCACCTAAAGAGAAGGCCGCGGCGCGCTCTGGTGACGTCACGCAGAGCGGGCCAGGGTTGGCTTGGCGCTGCGCTGACAGAATCGAGGCGCACGGCCTGCAAACCTCCGTCAAATGGTTTTACAGAATCTGTGGAGCTGCCGGCGCCCCTCTGCGGCCTGGCGGGCTGCACCCGGCACCTGCCTCCCTCGTGGCGCTGCGGCCTCTGGTTCCACTGCGTCCAAACGGAAATCGCGGTTAACACTGCGGGTGCCTGCTAAGTGCAAAATTCACGAAAATCACTCCACGTAGTACTATTTATCACAGGATTTTCAGTTGGGCTGGATACTAAATTCACACAGACACTCCTTTACTTTGCTCACTCAGGTTTTATTTGAACAAATGGGAGATCGTCTATTGATTACGAATCACAACAATTTCGGCGTACTGTGTGCTTCTAGTGAAGCTACTATGGCACATGTTTTCCAGGACTCACAGTACTGGCACAAGTTTATCCTTCCACAGTACTGTTCCTGTCAATACGTCTTTACGTAATGTTCTTCCTTGCTCAAGAGTGGCACATGGAACATTAACTTTTAACATCTGCGATAGTACCCTTACAAACCACTAGCTTAACAAATCACCATCTTGTCTCACAAACCCAATAATGCTAATCTCATATAACTCTGCCATTCGACACTTTGCGTTCACTTCAAGCCACATATCACACAAGAAGTCATCTGTTACTTTATTACCATACCTGTATGAGCCACTCTATGTAATCAAACCACTAATAAGCTCAACCAACCCAATTACACTTTCATGCACACACCACTCAGTCATTGGCCCTTCTCTTGATTTTTTAAGTATCTGAACGTCTATTGTCATGGTACTTGAATTACAAATCATGTAAAAGTACATCTTTCACACACAAATGGAAACTTTCTTGTTTCAGACATAATATGATATATACTAATATCATACATTATACATTAATAAAATCGACAAACTGCAAAGACGGGTCCTCGACGGAAAATGGAGAAAAGACGTCATACGAACATGTGTCCAGAAATGCACCATCGCCACGGTAGATGACACTGACTAACGGGAATTCCTCCGACAACGTGCTGCGTTTTCCTTGTATATAACAGGCTGTGTGATTGACGCAGCCTATTGTATACACGAAGCATTTCCCAACAATTTTAGTAAGTAGTCTCAGTGCATTAGAATAGGTAGACAGAGGCTACCACTCACAAATAAGCACACAGTTATAAATGAAGGAGACGTTAGGAAAGAGAAGTACTGGCTGTACGATATGAGATTTAATGACATTTAATATTGTCATACCAGGTAGAGTCCATTTTTATTGTTGGGCTTAATGCAGTGTAGTGTGGAGACAGTTATTTGCGAAAAATACTGAAGGAGGCTACACCGAGGATTCTGAAAAGGGAGACTGTTCATTGTTTCTCCTGGCCAGATTCCTCTCGGCTGCCGAACACAGCTCTAGATCTGCAGGGATGTTGGTTGGGTCCCACCAAAGAAGTATCCTGTTCTTCAGTATGGGGAGCGTCGTTCCATTGCAAACGAAACAGACGAAGAGCACTGGCCCTTGCACCATCGTAACTAGATGCATATAGTACACTACTTGCGCTATTCCCTGAACCTGGTGGAACCCAATTCTAATAATAATTCCTGTTCCACTTAATATAATGGCCTTAACTGACATAAAAAGACACTCCTTCTTTGAGGCAAATTTCTTGTTATCAACAATTTCGAGTCGCCGCATGGAGCACCGATTACGTAGGTACATGTATCCAAGCAGTCCGAGACAAACCAAATTGAATGTCACAGACACTGAAATCCCTGCAAGGACTACCATGCGACTGTAGATCAGGTAATATTTACTCGTCTTTTCCAAAGCAACAGCTGCCACACACACTATACTCCACGGTATAAACACGCACAGCACCTCACGACGGAATAACTGGCTTACTTCAGCAGGTAGTAGCTGGTCAGGAAGCCTGAGATGGCGAACACAAGCGTACATGTGGTAGCAGAATGAGTTCAGCCAGAAACAGCTGAGAAGTGTGAGGGCGCTGTCTATCAGCACTGCTGTAGGTAAGTCAGGGACGCCTGCCATACGATACACGACCTCAGAACACAGGATCTGGACTATGCACGTGATCTGAAAGGACAAGAGTATCTTTCCAGGCAAGTTGCGCAACTGGGGAAGGTACATGTATACTCCGGCAGTCGAAAAACGGAAAATGATATTTATCAGTATAAATGACATTTCTAAAGGCTTCAAGCTGTCAATTTTGAAATCCTTGTATTTCAAGGTGGCGTTGGTTAAACTGTTTTTGTAGTTTAGTGTTTCTGCTGTTAGCTTTTGATACAGTACACTGCTTCTACTACCGAAAAATCGAAATGCGAAACTAGTGTACGTACAATTATGGGAAGTCTTAATGGAGGAAAAGTCGCGACACTTTAGCAACAGAATAGCTCTGGAAACAGAGCAGATGGCGTCTGTAGCGTTCGACTGCAGACATGATTGATCGTCAGGACTATCGGAATAGCAGCGAGCATCGTGCACGGACTGTATCATACTGAACGGGACGTCGTGACAAATGCCGTACGAGTTGACAGCCATCCAGGCCAGCAGACAGAGGTTGACGTTTGCCCTCTGCGTGTAGGCCAGGTAGCTGGTGACGGGTATGTGGGGCGACCTCTGCACCACGTCGTCCCACAGCTGCTCGCGGCAACGCTCGCGCTGCTTCACGGCTTCCAGTGGCAGGTCTTCCAGCGGACACGTGGGGTGGTCCAGGGCGTTCACCAACAGCTGCACGCAGTCAGTGCCCACGGAGAGCGTAGCGTGGCTTCTGTCCTCCAGCTGCCACTCCTCGTCTGCAAGAAAACGACAGCAAGTAGGTGGTGGCCGTACACTGCAGGCAGCTGAATCCAAAGTCTTCTCTGGATGACGAGCCTGGGCGTCGTTTACCCGCATTACCCTGGTTCAGTTACCCAGAACTATGTGAGGCGGCATGTCAACACAAAGTAAGAGTATTAACAAAGACAGGTATCATTGTTACTATGCACGTCTATTTCATCTACAGGGTGCCCAAGAAGTCCCTGCATCGCTCTTGACATAGTAAAAATAAGGAAGTAAATAGGTTTTATTGATAGTCCTGCACTGAAGATGTTAAAAAAATAATGTTATCAGAATTATATTTTTGTTTCAGCACTGCAGTCTTTGAGTTCCGAATCCATCTTGTAAAGGAGGGATTAGTGGAGGATTCGTGGGTTCATGAACGTCCGCAGATAGGAAAAACTAGTTAACGCATGATGAGACCATTTGCCTCAGTCCCCCTCGTAAAGTAGCCATGCCTGATTGAGATAAATGTCCAGTATTTTCAGGCTGTCTCAAAGACAGGCCACGTATTGGAAGCAATAAAAAGTGACAGGAAACGTGTGTCACCCACTCTTAATCAGATGAGCAGTCTCCAATGAAAATCATTTGCAAAAGAGTAGTTGGACTTCAAGCATCTTCTTCAACAATGCACGACCACACTGAAAAAATATGAATACGAAAGGATTTAGGCCCATGTTTGTTACTGAATTATCTGACAATGGTGTGGAGCAACGATTTGTAACCTACCGTACTTTGTTGTGGTGACTTCTGCCATGTCTCGCTCAAGAGTGTTGTTTACGTATAAATGTGCCATATACCACAGTTTGATCAGGAAAAAATTGTTTTCTTGTCTAAGGAAAGTACCCATTATCAGCAAGAGTTGGAAAGGAACCTACCTCACCTTATGTGGGCCATTGTGTGATCAGAATACCTGTTAGGACCACATTCTTTTGAAGCTTACATGAATGGGAACTTCCATTTCTCTGTACAACAGAAATTATCAGTATCTCAGCTCCATGACAAGGCAATCACGGATCTTGTGTGGTTGTAGAAGGAAGGAGCTTGAGTCTCGTTTTGTTGTTCAGACGTGTGGGTTTCTTAATGAACAACTTATTCTCGGATTCTATTTGGTTCTGCAGCATTTAAAGCCACATTAAAGTGGTTACCACGAAATCCCAACATTACCACCTCAACAACCTTTTGAAATCGTCATGACAAACTTTTGATCTTACCACGCAAATAACTGAATATGAAGAATAATAAAGCCGCATGTGGCTCAACGTTGAAAGATTAATGGAAAATTGACACAAGTGTTGAAGAAGTCTTTCTAAGCAGAATTACTAGAACGATCCGCAATAAAGCAAGGGGGACAGCGAGACACATAGATATCTGAGGAAGGTGTGATCGTCCATACACTGATCCGTTGGATACGTATTTTTTTTTATATCTAACTACGTCCATATAGAATATACTCTTTTGACATAACTCCATAGGCGTCCTGTACAAAGAAATAGGATGCAGGCTGAATTCTCGTCTTTGTGATATTTCACTTTCCTCCGTGAACTTAGTGACCCCATCACGCAGAGTAAAAAAATGTGATGGAGCATATTTGTCACCAGTTTGTTTCGTTAGCACGAGATTGTCGAGAAAAAGCACAACAAAATACATTAACTGACGATTTTGGGAGTTCCTTTACCACAATGAACGATTTACTGTTAATACTCTGTTTGCATACATTCAAAAACACGCAAAAAATGTAATTACTTTGTCTCATTCGTACCTTGTGTAATGATAATGATGCAGCAATAAATGCAATTGGGATATATATGCCTCAGCTGCTGAGTGGATGAATGTGGGATTACAACTCCAGAGATTTGGGATTCAGGCATTGCTCCCGAGATTCCTTCTGTCACTTATCTCTTCTTTCACCTCTGACATTGATTTATGGAAATCGAAAATGAGGAACTGTAGAATTGTTCGGAGACCCAATAATTAACTGTGTCCCACAATTATTAACTGGGTAAGTTAGCTCAGAAGTAGGAAGACGGCGAGTGACGACAACCTGCAGTAGGACAGCACTGTGGTGACCAAACCAGGCTTCAGGTTGATGACGGCTTTACCTACTGCATTCTGAGAAGTCCTGATGGTCGTTGTCCTCGAGCACTATTCCTGTTCAGAGTACAAATCAAAGGAGAGTGATACTGATATGCTACACGTCATCCAATGTATACCTCATTGGCGTGTTGAGCGCAAATGTATAGCCAGTAAGACGAATAAATTCTGAAAGATTCTTATACACATGCACAGTCTGTGAAAAGCCGAATGCGCGACTTTGTCGTAAACACTCCATTTTCTTTGTT
The DNA here is from genome assembly GCF_023864345.2 of Schistocerca serialis cubense. Classification (NCBI taxonomy): domain Eukaryota; kingdom Metazoa; phylum Arthropoda; class Insecta; order Orthoptera; family Acrididae; genus Schistocerca; species Schistocerca serialis. The sequence goes on from NC_064648.1 coordinate 167,173,529, forward strand.
ATTCATTCCACTCCCACCACATTATCGTGTGGTGCGCAAGGTTAGGACACTTTGCTGCTTTTTGGGGAGAATGAATAAAATGATAGGTTTCAAAAAAATAAAAGCCATAGCGTCTCTACATAAACACATGTACATTGAAGTTGATGATGGTGCTATGGGGAAGATAAGGCTCTTGCTTCTGGCAAGTCACTGGCAGTCAGTTTCCAATAACTACTACGAGGGTAATACAGTATGATGCAGGTGCCGGCCAGAAAGGGTATATGTATTCAAGGTGTTGGAGTGGGCTGGGAAGTATGATTGACAAGTTGATGTGGGTAGAGGGAGGTGTGGGGGAGGGATGGCAGTGGTCAGGAGGCTGGAAGCGGGATCATCTACATATTGAAGAGGCGTAGACGCTAGGATTATAGCTGGTTGGAGGAGTAAGTGTCTACATACTATTCTGGAACAGGAAGAACCAGCCAGCTGAAGTTCCGCTCGAATAGGATACAGAAGGGGCGGGCAAGTGGAGGATGGGTATGACATGTTGGTATAGGCGCACCAGAAGCCTAGGCATCCAGAGGATAGGCGAGAAAAATTGTTTTTGTTTCCCACGTTTATGGAACGTTTGCAATTTGTGACAAAGTCTGAGGAACCTCAGAAGAGAGGGCAATGTAATCAGCTGGTAGAGGTTGCGTCTGAGACGGGAAAGATGATACAGAGTGCAAGGTGTTCTAAGACTGTAAGGAATGGTAAATTTTTGAGAGTGCTGAGATCCAAGCTATATTGGCGAAAGTAACACTGGGGAAATTAAGGTTTTTGGAAAGACGAAGGAAGAAACAAGATCAGGGGTTAACGTCCTGTTGGTGAAACAGCTATTAGAGCATAACCCAGAATTGGGAAGAACGGGCAAGCAGGACAGCTGCGTCCATCCATAGGAACCGTCGTGTCATTCACCCTACGCTGAGTAGGGACATCGCAGAGAAACTAAATTTGGTCGAAAATCAAGTTTGTAGTCACCAGCTTACCACAGCATCGCCTCGTTCAGTGGGTTTTTTCCAAGTACAGAGGATGGCTGGATGATGGAATCCCCACATTGTAGAGTTTGCTGTTTTCTTAATTTGAGTTTGTTGTAGGCTGGGGTTCCGTGATTATTCCAAGATATAAGAAAGTGAGAGTCCTCTGCCCATGTCAGCAGAGAGGAATGGAGCAGCAAGTCCACCGCCTTACTGCAAGCGCTTATCTTCCTCCACGTAATTGGGCACTGTCCTTGCATTGTGAGAGAACTGTGACTCGAAGTTATCTGTTGAGTGTACATGACTATAATGGATGCATTAAGAGCTTAACATCCACTTCCGACACACATGTTGTTGTGTCATGGTTTTAATAAATTTACAAGTACATAAATGAAACAGTCAATAAAAAGAACGCCTTGTTGTTTGGAAAGCGATAAACTTATTTTTAACTCCTCGCGGCTGTGACTGCGGGAGCACGTATTAATTGGGGTTCAAATACGCAGGAGCTGCTGAAAACACTGAGCGGCATTACAGTGCAAGTCTGCAGACGATGAGCACTGAACGTTTACTACAACTGTGCCAAATATGTGTCTGTTGTTGGCCCTCGACTCTCTGTACGTGCATGCTTGGCCTAGGCTTGACTGAGTGACGTTACGCCGACACTGCACTCTGAAGGCAGAAAATTCGTCGCTTCCATGCAGTCGTCATGGAACTGTTGATACCCTCGTGGACAGAACAGAACTCAGGCTGGACTCTGGCAGAACTCGTACCAGGCACTGGTAGAGCTGGAAATACTTGTCGTGTGTGGCGCCTCGAAGCTACAGGAGGAGTGGCTTACTGCTTCTTTCTCATAGGCGGTGGCGACGCTGCTTAGGTGTACAGCATCTCTGCGGTGGTCGACTGACGATTTGCTGCAGGCGAGTATCGTCGACACCACATGTGTCACCTTCAACAGTGTCACAGGCATCAGTGTATCATGATACACTGAGGAGAGGTAATGTAATGCAGAACACTGACACGAGGTCTGGTGATGAGAAACTTTATGCTTCAATTCCCCCTTCCATTACTGGGGAAATACCAGCAATGCAAATTTCTTCCATCACCTGGATTCGAATCAGCTCACCTTTGAAGAGAGTACCACCACACAGTCATGTTTATGTGTGCCATGGTGGAAGTTAGGGAGAGAGAAATGATTGGTGGTATTTATTGTAATAATTCCTTGGGTTTTTAACATAAGTGATTTTGATGTAGTAGAGGCTACACCAAGAGGTGAAGTTATCGAGGCAGATGGAGATATGCTGTTGAGTAAGATTTACAGTGACAAAAGAAGCATGGTGTGCCAGACAAGGAGCTATACAGTAAACATAATTCATTGGGACACCTGGCACTTGCCAGTTCCCTCCCACAGATCCGAATGTGCGACTATTGCGGAATATTTCGCCAGTGGAGCAGTCATCATACCACTTTCCAATTATAGGCCACATGTCCTGTGGACAGACACCAGTGGTTCCCATTACCTTCTGCATTCTCATGCCTTTGAGCACTGCTGACTCTTCAGGGTTTTAGGAGCAGTGGAAAAAAGTACCTTGAAGCTCTATCCGCCCATCCATCATTACTGATGATTTTTATTCTAAATTTAAGCAGTAGCAAGGTTCGAGCCTGGGTTCCATGACGTTTTGATTAGTATACAAAGACACTACCCTTAAATCATAGGTGAGCCGTGGGATATAAACTTGGGTACAGTATTATATCACACAACTTGACTAGAGGTAGTTGGAAATAAGAGGCTTTTTTTTTTTTTTTTTTTTTTTAAGAAGGTCAAAAGTAATCGAGTCATGAGCAGCCTCAAATAAGAATTTCCTGGAATTGTAAGACGTCGTGGTCTCCTTCATTGCTTACATATTCCGCCCTCACAATCATATTTTGCACATCAAGGCGCTTCATTCGAGCCCAAACTCGATAAGATAAAGTCAGTATTGTATGAATTCATGTAAACGATACGCAGATAACTAATAAATCGCAAGTGCGCACTGTGGTTGAAATACCCGAGGCTGGCGTACACACACACACACATTCCAGACTCGACGGTCACAGGAGCTTCTAGCTGGAGAGAGGCAACTGCATCCCAGGAGGCCGGTCACAAGCTATCTACGTCGGCCAGTGACCGCCTGTAGAGCAGACAGCGTTAACCCGAGTGAAAGGACGACCCCGTGTTCGGCTTAAAAGCAAATTCCGCTACATTGTGTGGGAGCGGTTAGCCTACGCACTCTTTACACATACAACGCAGTTTCAGAGATTTTCACAGGGAGATAGCAAACGCCAAACACCGATACTACAGATTTCCGGATTGGTCACCTTAAACAAAACGTCATTCTCCCATTTTAGAAGAGCAATGCTGATTGGCAGACGATATTTCTGACGCCTTGAGCTGAAGGAGTAATGGAAGAGACCGAAAGATATACCCCTTCATGTCTGGCGTGCAGAGGGGCCGTTCTGTTGTCGCTCTTGGAGCGAGAACACGTAACAAGAGCGTGCGCGCTCGTACGTGTACTCAAAGAGCGAGGAACAAGTCTCTCCTCAGTACTTCACTGGGAGAGCACCTCTGTCGAGAGCGAATCGAAGTGAAACTGTATATTGAGTCCTTGCGATTAAGCGTTGTTCACTGTGATGGCCACCACACTTATTGTGCGGTGTGAACGGACTGAGTAATAGTTAAACGCCTGCAAGCGAATTTTTGAGTGGCATCGTGGTGGACTGGTTATCTGACCCGTGTACCACGCCAATAGACTAGGGGCGAACAGGAGTCCTTGACTTCATCAAGGCGTAGGGAGAGTTTGATTGGCGAAGGTCAATCCAGATAGAACGAGAGTTATCTTATTTGTCGGCAGCGAGCGGCGCAGACAGCAGTCATCGCAGCTACAGCTCTTGCGACCCCCACATTTCCTCCACAACAGTACCCTTCACTGCATATCACACGTGACAGCCTCGACTGTACCTAGCAACATTCTAACCGATAATTATTCAAGTTGAGTAGGTGCGGCTCTCAGCCATTCTGCCAAGTCAATAACAATCTTAAACTTTGTATAGAAATTTCATTACCGAATCCTATCCTTAAGAGGTAACTTCACATTCTGAAAAGAACCCACAAATAACGTGTTCAATTCATAACTAAAAGTGCTATTGTGATTTCTCAGAATTTTTGCAAAATAAATAATAATTTTCGTTACTTTCATGTATATCTTACACTAACTAGCACTACTCCAGTACCCAAGTATCCCACTAGTTACGTAACACATTTTGTGAATTTTTGTGTCATTTCCTTACAGTGGACGACTCCAGAAGGTATTTATTGCTGAAAGTTATTCAGGCATTTCTCTTTAGAACGTTAGGAGTGTCCGTCTGACTCCTGTAGTAGTGTGGGGGTGGAAATTGCATCTTGCAGGGGCCAAAGGGTAAAGGGTACATCTCAGATTAATCTGTTGCGCAGAATGACAGAAAAGCACCAACCCACACGCTCACAAAATGTGTGGCTTTATAGTCTTGTGTTGTAAATGCTATATTTAATTCGTTTTGTGGCGTTATAGACAGGTATTTTAAACTGGGACCAAGAGATATGGTGGTCGTATTTGTGTGACATTGTATGTACCGAATTGTCGAGCAGTCATTAGATACAGTGAGTATATCTTTAAGATATGAAGTACTGAGTCTGGCTTGTTGAGGTTGTTTGGTAATGTGTGGTTGTTATGGATGAGAGGAGAATGAATCCTTTTTCAATAGATTGTTCAGTTTATGGAAAATGTGGCAGTGTTTTTGTTCATGTGTATCACCAATCCCAGGGTTTCTGATCTGCAGAATGAGGTGCTGGTATCAGGATGTCTCACAAGCACCCATTGGCAGTACCATCTGATTCTATGTTGTAGCAATTATCTGTGCTTTGTAGAGTGTATAGTGACTGGGACTGTGTTACGAAACTGTAACAATTTTCATTAAAGTATAGTTGTAGCATTGAGATTACATGTGACTGATGAAGATCTTGTTGGAGCTGAGGGAACAGACATGTGGATGGAATGCTATGCTGCTGCTTTGTCTTGATGTTTTACGTGGCGAAACAAGGTTAGGTATAGGTTTTAAGCTGATGTTTTGGTGTGGCTGAAGATAAAGTTGGATTGCTTTTTGGAACAGGTGACTTGGCTGTTAAAAGTGGAAGGTGACTGTTGGTGTTGTCGTCATCTGTTGGACGAGAGTAGAAGGCGAGTGAGTGTTGTGGAAAAACTGGATGTCTTTCATGTTAGGGATGCGACACAAAAAACTGTTGAGATGATGACGGTGAGCTCGACTGATGGTGTAGAACACTGTGGATCTGAACTCAATATATTTGATGGTGAGGATGCAATGCATGTAGTTGTTGGGATGCGGAATGTAAGTTTAGTGTCGTGAATAATGCGTTTACTTTATATTTATTAGATCATTCGAGTTGAGGCTGTGGAGATGATGCAGTTGTGCAAGGATTGTACATTTGGGCACAGTTAACATGGGAGGTTTTACGAACTTCCAGTATGCTGCAGTAGTTTGGGTCAGCAGCTTCTGGTAACCAGTGAACGAAAAACCGTTCCAAGTTTTTGTTCATTCGGTGAGTTATCTCTATGCACTGTAAATGTTCATTGCACGTTATTGACATCTTCGAAAATGCCATTTTCGACTATGTTATGGTGATTTGAAAATGGGTCTCGGTCCGAAACAAGTCATCCAATGAATAAAAAATAAAAATTTGCAACTTGGACTGGTCTTGTTTGTAATTGGGATAGGCCAGGTGGTTCTGCGATACTGGGTCAGATAGTCCTCACACAGGAAGTATTGTTGACATCTGTAGCCTCGGATTTGCGATTTAGTTGATTTTACACAATGGCAGCGACAGAAAATCAGGACTCAGTTCCTGATACGTTGGTCTGTTGTGGGCAAGCATCTAGTTCTGCTGGACAGTGATGCGTAAAACAGCCGAAAGTAAAGGACCACGGTTTTAATAGTGGCGAGGGCAACTCCTTCAGACAGGGCCGTTGTAGCAGCCTGCTGGATGTCGCAAGCCGTCTCCAACATCGCCACGTGCTCAGAAGAGATTCGCACCAGTTTCTACTTTCCCTCCCTCCCCCCCCCCCTCCCCCCCTCCCTATCTCGACCGAACTGCCACGATCTCTCCGATCTCTCGGGATTATCATGACAACTTTCCCCTGAAGATATCTTCAATGTCGGGCTTAAAGTTAGCTTCCAGACAAACGGCTAGTTGTCCACAACTCTGTAAGCTCTTGTCGCTGCTCATTCTTTAATATCTTGTCGCAACTCGTGAGGAATTGAAACATCAACTACAGCTCACACGTTTGTTCTCGGTGTCCATAACAGTTTCAGTCATGATTATAGACATGCTGCAGAGTGCAGCTCAGTCTAGCAACAGATGGGGTAAGAGTCTGCTTGTTTAGTAACTTGCTAACAATGCGTATTTCCTTTTATGTGCCAGTATTATTCTTGTGAGTGTCTGCAGTAAATTATCGGCGACAGCCGAAATTTTGGAAAGGCCTTTCTTCTCAGTATTACAGTTCCTGGTCCTACTATACGGATATTTTTGTGATAACTTACTTCCTTATCTGTTGTAACCCTTTTCGACCACCTTAGTTTCTTAATTAGTCAGCTTACTACCAATGAAAACCCTGCAACTCGTTTCATGTCTGGTGCACGATAGATAGATGATCGAGTAAGAGATAAAGTCCAGCAATGAGTATAAAATAATAAATTTAAAAAATATAGTGATTCAAACAAATAGAGTTGTTTAGCAGACAGGTGCGATAGCTGTGTTTCCTCAATCCTACTACAGTTCATAGTATCAACATTTCTAAGTATAATATTATTATAAATTTAAAAAATATAGTGATTCAAACAAATAGAGTTGTTTAGCAGACAGGTGCGATAGCTGTGTTTCCTCAGTCCTACTACAGTTCATAGTATCAACATTTCTAAGTATAATATTATCTGTGTATTTCGTACAATTAACTGTTCAGTTACAAATCGAAATATTGTCCGTCAAAGAAAATTAGTAAATACGAACAGTATCATGCCAGGATCACAGATGAGAAATGTAGAACACTACACAAGTTACAGTACTGACAAAACATTAGCTTGTCTGTAGCCGTTAGGTTGCAGAAACCATTCGCCATTTTCAAAACAAGCCTTAGACTAGGTCTGAAAAAAAACTACGTGTACAGAAGTTTAGAGCGTTTATAGAAGATAAGAAGGGACACTTTTTTTATGTGAGGCACGTGTCGCACATGTATGAAGGTCTTATCTGCACTGGCGTTCAGAGACAGAGTTCAAAGTGCTGTGGGATGGGCCCTGTTTTAGAGGTGTTGCGTGCCTCCTACGGGAGGGAGACGAGTTGTTGAGTGTACCAGACACTGGCAGACACCCCAGGTGAGGTGGTTGCCTCTTAGTCTGAGGCTGCAAACATTATTTGTGACACAGACCACTTGTTTCGAGTGTGTTGCACTATCATTAGCAGCCAGCTGGCACTTGAGTAACGTCTCGAAAACATCACACAGCCTCTGTACATCGCTGGCATCGAAACCTTCACGGGCCACGAGCAGGTGGGGGTACACCTTTGACCTTTGTGTCACATAAACTTGTCATAGATCCAGACACAGAGTTGCCGAGGAATCTAAACACTGACTTTGGAAAGAGCACCAGAGATTACCTTGCGTGGCATGCAAAATCACGCAAGAGCTAAAACTACATATTCAGAAGGATATTTGAATTTCATTCCTCGAACAACTGAACACTTGTCAGCGCATAACCATGAAGTGAAGTGGCCGGGTCTCAGTATTAAACTTACCTACAATCTTGACATCATCTTTGTAGAATGAATCGATGGACTCAACTGTAGTGTACCAGTAGACACGATGGAAGGCGTACAGTTCGTCAGCGAGGCTGAACATTTGCGACGCCTCTGGCTGCCGCTCCTTGCACAGCGCACTGAAGTCGTTGTCAAAGGAGAGGTTCCACGGCTGATAGTGCAGTAGGTGTTCACTCAACAGCGGCCGCCTGTAGCACAGAAGGTGCGAGGTTAAAAGTTAAAAACCTAGCATGTATAGTTTATGCAAGAACGTACAAGTATCCAAAAATGTGTGTGAAATTTTATGGGACTTAACTGCTAAGGCCATCAGTCCCTAAGCTTGCACACTACTTAACCTAAATTATCCTAAGGACAAACACACACACCCATGGCCGAGGGAGGACTCGAACCTCCGCCGGGACCAGCCGCGCACCCCATGACTGCAGCGCCTGAGACCGCTCGGCTAATCCCGCGCGGCTAAAAGTATCCAGAATGGATTTCCACTCAGCAGTGCATAAGATACTTCCTGGTAGATGAGTACTGTGTGCCACACTGGGACACAAACCTGGAACTTTTTCATTCTTTAAAGGATGCATAGAAACACAGCAAACAAACGCAAACCCATTGGTGTCTTTAGCATTTTCATTCTGTAAAGGATGCAAAGAAAGATAGCAAACAAACGCAAACCCATTGGTGCATTTTAGCACATCGAGATTTCATCTTTAGATTTCAGAGCACTTGAGTGAGATACCGATTGTAACTATTTCTTGCAGATCATCCACTCCGTTCTGTGCTACTATACTGTTTTAGCTGGTTTCAGACACATCAAACAGCAGAACTGCAGCGCTTGCCGCAGAATACCTCTTTTCTTTAAAGAAGAATTTCGTATTCATTGCAAGAGAGTGAACATGTGATATTTATGTTAAGGATATGAACGAATTGTTCAAATTTGTTATAGATGATTTTAGACGCTGACATGTACACATGTCTGTCATGAGCTGAAGCACACATTACCACTTGAAAATGGCTCAAAAGGCCGAAACTGCAATAGTAAAACAAATAATTTTTAAAGTCAATGGCGAATATGACGCCCTTAAAAAGATACATCGAGCTGGGCAGGCAGGAACCGAGAGCCGCCGTCGCAGCCTTACTTCCGCCAGTAGCTCAGCCGCTGCCTTCCAGTCGTCACAGAAGCTCCCCTGCACGGCTGGCGGGACCAGCGCTCCCGGAAGGATGGGCACTGCAGTGACCAGAGGCCTCGGGAGTTGCTTCCTGGGCGAATCCTCACTCTTCAGTGCAGAGTCCACGTCGTGGATCCGACACACGGCTCTGACCTGCCAGGGAGTTTCCTATATGCTTTAGGTGATGTGGCATCTGCGATAATTTTCCGTAAAGACTGTATGACAGCTGAAAGCAGAACTCCCACAGGAAGAAGAGCTCTATGGACAATCGTGAGTGTACCGTCAAGCAGGTCCACTTACTCAGTCCCTTTCAACTAATCCAACGGCTAAGGACAGCGCGATACGATGACTTAAGCTATTTCAAAACCGTCTTTGCAAATACCAAACATGTGTTTTTATTTCACAATAGGTCTTTCGTTTTACTCATTATACCCTTATCAGTTGTGGCATTTTTATAATGTTTCTGCTTACATCCGGCAGTGTGCATCCCACCATCTCACACTGCTATGCTTGACGTGCAGAAGTACATGTCTGCTGACGTGAAACTTGACAAAATGACGCTTCACTATTGCATAAAAATGTTTGTTTACTTGGCTCTGAAGCATTCGCTCCGTCTCGCTTCGTGATTGGTTGGTGCGGGTGTCTAGTTTGGCAGTGAAAATTATCATACAGGAATTGTTGGCCTAAGGTCAGTGTTCCGTACATAGATTCGATGCATATGTGTCAGGTACATATTATGATGAGAATGGAGCCCTCAGAAACGGGTATGAGACAATTTTTTCCTGATTAATCTACGACTACATTCCATATAGCCCATCAACGATGGAAAGTTTCCATACTGCCAGATACAATGCAGAACAATCAGTACTCCTTGTAGTATGGTCCTTGGTTATCACTTTTAATTGACAACGTCGTTGCCAATTAAAGCATGAAGCTGCATCATAATGAGTTCCGTGTGATGTCTGGGTCCCCAATTTGACAGGAAAGCTGTCCCTCCCATAAGACATGTGGTGCCATGGTGCTAAGGCTCGCAAACCATTTCCACGCCACGTACACCAGCACGCTGTTCTGCTTGGAGGTACAGTACCACACCTACTCCACTGACAAGCTGGGACTCAGAACCCGTGCCGTGATGAAAATCAATATTTCTACGCCCCAGATGGAGGATGTACGTGCATACTGACAATGATCTGAATAAACATTATACGGAGATTTGGTTGTGGAAGAATTTCGGGAAAGGGCTGTTTTTAACGTTCATTCCATAAGGCAACGAAAGAACGGATTTAAATGCAGCAAGGAAGTGAACAAACAATATCCACTGAAACAAGCTCTAAAGAAAATCTCGAAACTTCTGGACAGTTGGGAACGTACTACACAGCTATAATGATACAAAACTGACTGCCATATTCAGTTTAGGAGCAAGTGCGTTGCATCACAAAGTGGCAAATCAACAGAGGACGCAATACATACTCGCCACATGGAGCTGGAGTGTCGACAAGCAGGGCAGACCGCTGCGACTGAAGTCAATCGTCGACAATTTGCGTGCAGAGGCAGGGGTCTGTGTGCTATAGGCGGCTTTGGCCTGTAGTGCTGGAGCCATTACTGAACGTACCATGCGAGTCCAGTAACGAAGTGGATTGACGGAATTTAGAAATGACCGACTGTAAATGGCGATACGTGAACTACAGAAGAGACACGAAATGGTGCGCTGCCTGGACTAGGAGGGCGGTACCTAAGCTGCACCACTGCCTCTGTGGCCCCTCAGCCCGAAGAGTGCTACAGATCTCGCTTCAATATTTTCCGGTTGTGAGAAGCTCCTCTAGTTTTGTTCACACGAAATCGGCGAACGTTCTTTGTTTTGAGCAACATCCCTCACCCTTTTACTCGCGATGAGCACATTCTCGGCTGGAGTATATTCTCTGACTCGCTTTACTCATGTAAACCTCAAAATGTCCTCCCAAAATTTCCAGTACGAAGCATATCCTCCGTTTTACTGACACGCCCCACTATACTTCGCCAGCGCCTCAGCTCTCACCTGGACTCTGCCAGTGGTTCTTCGCCGATCATCTCCCACCCTTCGTCGTCGTCTTCATTGCTTCACCACTCACAGAGAGCCGTAGTCCGGCAGCCCCATCGCCACTGCCTCCGTCAAATGCTCCACCACCGTCGCCGCCACCTGCGCCACCGTCGACTCCCTCTCCAGCAGCCTCTGCCGCTGGCTCTGTCGCCAACACCGTCGCCAGCCCCAAACCGCGGCCCGCCCCAACGCCCGCACCACTGCCGGAGCCAGAAGTTCCAACCACATCCACATTCGTCACCGCCGTCATAAACTCCTGTCAATGTCCTTATCTACACACAACTGGGGCCACCTACTACACCACAACCCTCATGCATGCAGTCACAAGACCAAACAAATGAAATAGAATAGATAAAACCTCACGATTCCAAATGAAACCAAGACAAAAATGATTTCACTAAATTTTCGGACATGAAACCAATAATTCCTCTCAACTATCGTCCTTTGTGTCTACATCTACATACATAATCTGCAAGCCACGGTGCGGTGCGTGGCGGAGGGTACCCTGTTCCACAACTAGTCGTTTCCTTTCCTGTTCCGCTCGCTGACAGAGCGAGGGACAGACGCCTGTCTATATGCCTCCTTAGGAGCCGTAATTCCTCGTATCTTGTCTTCGTGGTCCCTACCAGAAATGTATGCTGGCATTATTAGGATCGTTCTGCAGCCAGGTTCTCTACATTTTCTCTGTTATTTTCTTCGAAATGAGTGTCTTCTTCCCTGCTGAGCTCCAGAAGCATATACGTAACACTTGCATGCTGATCGAAACTCCGGTAAGAAATCTACCTGCTCCCCCTGAATTGTTTCGATGTTTTCTCTCTATCCGACCTGGAGCAGATCCCAAACACTCGAGCACTGCTGAACAAGAAGTCGCTCTGGCGTCCTACACGGGTCTCCCTTACATACGAACCACACTTTCACAAAACTCTCCCAATAAACCCAAGTCGACCGTTCGCCTTTCCTACCAGAATCCTCACACGTTTATTCAATTTCATCTCGCTTCGCAACATTACGTCCAGATATTTCAACGAAGTGACTGTGGTAAGCAGGACACTTGGAATGCCGTATCCGGATATTGCGGGTTCGTTTTTGCTACTCATCCGCTTTCGTCTACAGCAAGAGCCACGTGCCATTCATCACACCAACTAGAAATTTTGTCATCTTGTGTCAACCTGCAGTCTCTCAACTTATTCCATATGCTCGTTCTTCCGTTATCACCCCGCAATGGGACACCGTGACAAATGCTTTCGAGAAATCTAGAAATATGGGATCTGCCTGTTGCCCTTCATCCATAGCTTTCAGTGCATCATGCGAGAAAAGGAAAAGGTGAGTTTCACAGAAGCGATGCTTACCAAAACGGTGTTGATTTGTGCACATAAGCTCCTTAGTCTGAAGAACGTTGATTATGTTCGAACTGAGAATATGTTCAAGCATTCTGCAGCAAACAAGTGTTAGGGATATTGGTCTGTAATTTTGTGGGTCCGTTCTTTTACCTTTCTTCACTTGCACTTTTTTCCATTCGCTTGGTTCTTAGAGCTGATCGCAAGATTCGTGGTAAATGCAAGCTAAGTAAGGTGCCAGTGCCGTACACAACTCTGTAAAACCAAACTGGCATTCCATCTAGGCATTGCCACTTATTTATTTTCAGCTGTTTCTCTACGCCAGGGGTACTCATTACTATGATTTCCAAACGGGACTCTGTGCGACGGTCAAGCGACAGCACGTTTGTACCATTCTCCTGCGTGAACGATTCCTTAAACGAGGAATTTTTAACTTCGGCCTTCCTTTTGGAATATTCTAGCGCCAAAGCAGACTGGTCAATGTGTGACTGAATAGAAGCGTTAGATCCGCTTAACGATTTTGCAGAGGACCAAAACTTTTTCCGGTTCTCCGGTGGTAGCTGTTCTATGATTCGCGCACACATCTTTTCACAGACGCACGAATATCTACAAATCTTTCTGTCCTCATTTGCGCGTTCTCTTTTGAACCGAGAATGTAACAGCCTTTCGTTCCTCAGCATTTTCCGAATATTGTTATTAATGCACGATGAGTCTTTTCCGCCCTTCATCCACTTAGTAGGCGCATACTTTTCCGGATCACGATTTACAATCTCTTTAAACTTTAGCCATAATTCCTCTATGGCCATAATTCTGGAATTAAATGATTGTATTTTATTGTCCAAGTGAGACGCTGACAACTGCATATCAACTCTCCTAGCGTTCTCGACTGATTTACTGACTTTCGTAACCATAGTCGCTATGATGACATCATGTTCACTAATCCCCATCTCTATGCTGACGCCATCGATAAGGTCGTGCCTGTTTGTGCTGGCTGACGAACTAGCTGCTCAACACAGTTTTCGGAAAATGTATTCAAAAGTCCTTCACAAGACTGTCTGTCTGCACGAGCTGCAGTGAATCCATAGACGTCCCAGTCTATGCTCGGTAGGTTGAGGTCACCGCCAGCTAGTGTCGCGTGATCTGGATATTTATGCAATGCTGATTCTTTGAATGGCTCCACATTTGTCCCAGCGGTGTCGGGTGGGTGGTAAAAACATCCAACAACTGATATGGTTTCACCTAGTCCTGTTACGTGCGACCGCGTAACTTCACTATTGCACTCAAAATTCAACCTCAGTAAAGAGAATATTTTTTGTCAACTGCAATAAACACTTCCCCTCCTACGGCGTCGAATATGTCTTTCCGATAAACATTCCAAGACTCGCTAAATATCTCAGAGATTTTTTTTTTTTACTTTGGGTCTTAGCCAGCTCTCAATTCAAGAATAATTTGAGGCTGAGAGCGTTCATGGAGGAGAGTAAATTTGGAAACTATGTTACAAATACTTCCACAGTTGACTGATAAAAGTTTCAGAGTCGAACTGACTTTACTCTGAAAGCTATCTGATTTCCCTAAATGTGTACCAACTGGCGAGTGTTCCTGAGAGTACCTCAAACTACTGGCCAGCCTGAAACCCCCCACGTGCACTCCACAAATACTCTGCTATCCGATCAGCTGCTTCCTTTGTGTAGTGCACCCCTGTCTTGAAATCTACCCATCTCCGATTTTCAGTTCACCTTCCCAACCACTGTTACCTTCATTCCCACTGCCTGACACAATATCGATAGTTTTATCCCGTCACACTATCTGCATGTGTCCGTACACAGTGAACCGGTAACCCACTCACAGTTCTGATGACAGATGTGGAGTAGCAAACCAAAAATCCCCAAACAATAAACGTTGTGGAGTAACAATACCGTTCCTCGAAAACAGCTCCAGTTGGCTACAAATCATGTCCAATCATCCTGCATAATACTTTATCCTGAGTGTGTATTTTACCACCCTGGCCGTGATCTGTCCTACTGCCTGTCTCTGTCCGAGAAATCCTATAGCACGTAATTTCGTTCCTCACACTGACCACTGCCTCTCCACAGCTGTTTACCCACATCAGTTCCCATGGTGAACTTAACTGTAGATGTCGGATGATCACCTTCGTTCCAAAAGACCTAGTCCATTTCCCAGACACACTCATCCCAAAGTAGCTCCCCTACCGACATCTTCAGATATAACTGCAGAAGTCTTTCATCCTATTGATAGCAATCACGACTGAGTCTAATTGTCCATCCTAATCCATGTTCTCCACTTCCATAGCTATCCCACAATAAGCCACCTGAAAGAGTCCAACAACACCGCCACAAGACCTGGGGTGCCTGCTGGGAGCTTGCCCATTCCCACACAGGAGGCCACCTGGTCACCCTCCATAGTGCCAACATATCTCCTACAACACTCCATTCCACGGCCCCATATGTCAAACACTCGAGACACTATTCCGCTTTCCTCCCGCTCACAACCTCCACTATTTACGCTCTATACTACGGACTGATTTAAACACACCAACCACAGGACAAAATATAAGAACGATGGCTATCCGCTTCCTGCCCTCTGCTGACTTCTTCCCATCTTCCCTCATCGCTGCTTAGATTTTTCCTCCATGTATTGAGATGAACATGACTTGTGGCCTCTTTCCCTCACCGACTGGATGCCAGTATCTGGACTAGAGTCGCAACTACACGGTATTACCGTAATTTCTCCCGAAGTGATTTTTTTTTGTCCCGAATAAGACGAGAACACGCTCACTTTTCGTGTCAGGTTCCACATCATTGTTTCCACAAATTATGAAAACTTCGGAAGTGTCTGTAACGATCAATGCTTTCTCTAGTAAATGCAGTAGCATCGTTTTTTGTGTCAGTTTTCTCCGCTGGTCTGTTACGTAATACGTGGCACATTTTAAGACACAATACGAATCAAAAAACCGAAGGCTAAGCGGAGTCAAAAAACTTTCTAAATCACGAGTTTCTGTAACCATGTCCTTCACTACTGCCTATTAGTGCTAGTTCTTTACTCCATTCTGAATTAAATGATCCCTGTGTTTTCTATAACTGTAATGAATACTTCCATGGATAAAAGTGAGATAAACTCCAATAAACCATAGTGAGTACGACAGACATTTGAGTGTACACTGGTCTATACCTGATTATCACGTGCCCTGGCCTGTCCTTGTCTTCTTCCACCTCGTAGTGCTCCGCCTGTTTGCTGGCTAATTGCATGTCATGTACACATCCGGTTAATTTCGTGCGCAGCATGTCTTTCACACGTTCCATGTCCTTAATCCAACCGTGGAGTTGCTGATCACTTGCGTCGTTACCCTGAGACACACAGAAAATAGTTCAAATTACTTTCATAACATCCACAAGCAGCAGCCTGTCTTAGTATACAGTTACATGTAGCACTATTACATGACACTGAAATTACTGCCAGCGCATGAGTGTAGTACATTCAGTTTTGTACAGGCATAAAAACATTAATGCACAGCAGATGCCTAGTGGGGTTTTATTAAATAAATACACTCCTGGAAATGGAAAAAAGAACACATTGACACCGGTGTGTCAGACCCACCATACTTGCTCCGGACACTGCGAGAGGGCTGTACAAGCAATGATCACACGCACGGCACAGCGGACACACCAGGAACCGCGGTGTTGGCCGTCGAATGGCGCTAGCTGCGCAGCATTTGTGCACCGCCGCCGTCAGTGTCAGCCAGTTTGCCGTGGCATACGGAGCTCCATCGCAGTCTTTAACACTGGTAGCATGCCGCGACAGCGTGGACGTGAACCGTATGTGCAGTTGACGGACTTTGAGCGAGGGCGTATAGTGGGCATGCGGGAGGCCGGGTGGACGTACCGCCGAATTGCTCAACACGTGGGGCGTGAGGTCTCCACAGTACATCGATGTTGTCGCCAGTGGTCGGCGGAAGGTGCACGTGCCCGTCGACCTGGGATCGGACCACAGCGACGCACGGATGCACGCCAAGACCGTAGGATCCTACGCAGTGCCATAGGGGACCGCACCGCCACTTCCCAGCAAATTAGGGACACTGTTGCTCCTGGGGTATCGGCGAGGACCATGAAGCTGGGCTACGGTCCCGCACACCGTTAGGCCGTCTTCCGCTCACGCCCCAACATCGTGCAGTCCGCCTCCAGTTGTGTCGCGACAGGCGTGAATGGAGGGACGAAAGGAGACGTGTCGTCTTCAGCGATGAGAGTCGCTTCTGCCTTGGTGCCAATGATGGTCGTATGCGTGTTTGGCGCCGTGCAGGTGAGCGCCACAATCAGGACTGCATACGACCGAGGCACACAGGGCCAACACCCGGCATCATGGTGTGAGGAGCGATCTCCTACACTGGCCGTACACCACTGGTGATCGTCGAGGGGACACTGAATAGTGCACGGTACATCCAAACCATCATCGAACTCATCGTTCTACCATTCCTAGACCGGCAAGGGAACTTGCTGTTCCAACAGGACAATGCACGTCCGCATGTATCCCGTGCCACCCAACGTGCTCTAGAAGGTGTAAGTCAACTACCCTGGCCAGCAAGATCTCCGGATCTGTCCCCCATTGAGCATGTTTGGGACTGGATGAAGCGTCGTCTCACGCGGTCTGCACGTCCAGCACGAACGCTGGTCCAACTGAGGCGCCAGGTGGAAATGGCATGGCAAGCCGTTCCACAGGACTACATCCAGCATCTCTACGATCGTCTCCATGGGAGAATAGCAGCCTGCATTGCTGCGAAAGGTGGATATACACTGTACTAGTGCCGACATTGTGCATGCTCTGTTGCCTGTGTCTATGTGCCTGTGGTTCTGTCAGTGTGATCATGTGATGTATCTGACCCCAGGAATGTGTCAATAAAGTTTCCCCTTCCTGGGACAATGAATTCACGGTGTTCTTATTTCAACTTCCAGGAGTGTACATTTCTCAAACTATGACATCAGATTAGAGAGGTGCAGATATTTCTTGGTAGTTGACATTACAGACATCTGAATGTATGAATGTATACTCCCGTGACGATGTATCCAACTGAAATGTTCTGGAGCTGCCAGCAGCGTCGAGTTCCTACGTGTAAAGCCACA
This sequence comes from Schistocerca serialis cubense, assembly GCF_023864345.2. NCBI lineage: Eukaryota > Metazoa > Arthropoda > Insecta > Orthoptera > Acrididae > Schistocerca > Schistocerca serialis. The sequence goes on from NC_064648.1 coordinate 167,191,122, forward strand.
TGGCGTGGCTGGAACTCTGACGAGATTCTATTCAAACTTTTGAACGATTTTCGAAAATAGAATGGCCACACTGTTGACAAATACGTCAAAATCCTACTCGTTACCTACGCTGTGAGAATCCTGAACACATGTTTTGACCTTCTACAAACGCAACGATAGACATCAGCCGCTCCATATCTGAAACATTGTCTGAGTTAATTGTGCACACACGAAATGTCAGTTTGACTCAAAATTTTGTAGCGTTTGTCTGTTGCCTGGCTGATCGCGTTTGCCGAATATTTGCGTTTGTAGCTCGTCATCTAACACGATGTCGTCTGTATCTGAACACGTCTCGAATATTGCAGATTTGAAGGAATGTATTGACTGTCCGAGTGTTAAGATCATTTTTTCTGGACCATTTTCGGGTACGAAGTTCACATTTGTGTCACATATTAAGGTCTATGTTACTTTGGCGTTGTAAAAATCGTAAGCTTCTAAGTCAATGCAATAAAGATACGGCCATTTAAATTATATATTTTGATACTCGAAACATCACTCATAAAATCAATATGGTGCTCCCTGTTGATTTAGAATCATGACATTTTGAAAGAAGCCAGATTTCACAGTGCAAATAAAGGAAAAAAATCTTAAAATCCATAATTGGTAACTATATAACTCTAGAAAATACTTTTCGTATTATTTTTTATCAGTCTGTCTATTTGTCTATCCATCTGTTGGGAATCTTTTTCTCTGGATACGTTCTGGGTATCATGTTCAAATTATGTCACATACAAAGGTATACGGACCCTTGGCGGCGTAAAAACTGTAAGCTTATAACTGACTCCAGTCAACAGATACGGCCGTTTATGTCTCGTGTTTTGATAATCGAAAACTCAGTCATCGAAACCTATAGGGTGCTCTCCATTGACTTGGAATCGTGAGATTTGGCAACAACTTTCCGGTACAAGTAAAGCAAAAAATCTGAAACTTGTTAACTTGTAATTACATCACATAAAAATGTCGTTTTCGATTTGGACATACATTGTATTCATGACCTGTTGAAAGTATAACATACGAACATTACTGCATCCAAACATAAAATGTATGTTGTATTCATGATTTAGTACGTAAACGGAAATATGTTATTAAATCTTCTCTCCCTACATACATAAACTAAAGTCCTCTGCTTGCTTGTTCTTGTTTGTTTGGGCTGGGCTGACGAAATAACGTAGAATTTCTGGACCAATCTTGGTATTGCTGGGAGCAGTATCTTGCCAGTAAAGTTACAGAGTCTCGATAACAGGCAAAAATCATTGGGAATCTCGATTCCCAGGACGGGGAGTTTGTACAGAACCCTTAGTGCGTGAGTCCCTCTCGCACTTGCCCATTCTGTTTTCCTTTCTTCTATCTACCCTAGCATCACCCAGTATGTTGTTCTGGAAGGTGAGTGCTCACCACAGACATGGGTGCCGTCGGGAGAGTCTGAGAGAAGTGGGACAGAACTGCTCTTGTTCTCTGTACGTGGGGTCCCCAATCCTTTTGGGTCACACTGAAACAGGTGACAGTGGTTCCACAATAGATTATATTGAGGTAGGGAACCAATACTCGAAAGTGCATATTTATTGTGTTAAGGACATACACAGCATACACCACCTAACAACAATGTAGCTCATAGCAATTCTTCAAAGCAACGACTGTCAGTCTGAATGAATGCATGTATTGCAATGATGCCTGCAGTACTTCACACCGTTGCAAAGATCTCGGGTGTCCGTTGTGCACTTGAACAGTAGCAGCTGATGAACAGTGTAGACACCTGACCACCAAACGGACCTACTGTTCACAACTAGGCTCGTACCACTCAAGCATCGCAGTGGCGCATTAACCTGTGCCGCAAGCACACCACTGACCCTGCTGTCAGCTGTCCATTGCATCAGATAGCTTGTGTCGTGTTCATGGTGAGGTGTGTTGCTGTGTACAGCGCACAATGAGTAATCAAAGATGAAATGTGCAAGCACTGCAACGAACGGATTTTGAGCCCTATGTCTGCTTTTGGCAATCCAGTATAGTTCACTGCGCTGCACTGTCCAACTTCATACGGTTTGTATTGTTTGTGGATGAGGCCTCATTCATCCGTGATGTTGTTTTCAAAAGCGAAACAGGCAAATCTAGAATGAGGACAACACCCACGCCACCCATATCGGAGGCCAACAGCAAAGATTCTCAGTCAAGGTATTTTAGGACATTATCCAAGATCATTCCACTTTGATGTCAATGTTTTGAAGCACCTGAAGAATACTCACTCTCATTGTAGGACTCGAAAGGGGGGGGTCTTCTCTGATGGCCATTGCGATCGCTGGATCTTACAACGCTCGACTTCATTCTCTGAGGTGATGCCTAGATGTAGGTGTACGAAACACCTGTAGATACAGCTGAAGACCTGCTTGCCAGGGTGCAAGCTGCCTGCCTCCTGGTACAACATTGTTGCTCACGGGCGAGGCCTCCACGACGAGTGCGGCCGCTTCATGTTTAAGGATGATTAAAGGTGTAGCTGTTGTCACACGCATCGACTCAGTCTGTGTCTCGACAAGTTTCTACACAGTTGTCACTTCTGCCGAGCTGCTCAGAACAATAAAGTGTGACATGTCTTGGAAGACAGTAGCGTGATTGACTCGATCCCACTATCGCAGTAGCCGCCACGATATAGGAATGACCTGTGAGGATATGCTGACGTCACTCCGAAACTGTGATCACAGAGAGAGCGTCATGCACGTCAAAGGTCGTGAGGTGGTGGCAAGAATGTGGAATATTTTCAAGAACACTGCCATCCTGAATTTGGAATCATTCAACTGTGTGTCAGTCAGACACCTTAGGCAAGTGCATGGTGGTGGAGAGAAAAACGGATTTACTTGTGTTGCAGATATGTGCAAATATTATTTTCTTAATAAAATTTTTGTATTTATTTAGATACTCCCGAGCTCATTTTTTACAGTTCTTTTGTCAGCTACGTTTATTTACCAGGTGACATTTACACTCTTTTTGGAGAACTGTCGAGATGATTCCCAAGTTTCTGCAATGTGTCACTCAAAACGTAACCGATCAGCAGCTACTTGCAGCCAGCATATTCCATTTCGCGCGTTTCTGTCACAGCACAATCCCACTCGTTTAATATGTGGAAGTTCTTCTTCTTACGAGAAATAAACCCGTTTGTGCTGCCTTGCGTCCACGCTTGGTAAGTAGTGAGAGTAGTAGCAAGTTGAGAGAGGCATGTTCAAATGTGTACCAACACGCTGGGCACTGTCGCAATGCGCTAAGTGTAAGTAATGTTAGTGGTGAGAGAAGGAGCGTGATGAACTGCGACTTGAATTGCTGATCAGCGCACGCTGCGTGGCCGAAGGGGTTTGTAAACAGCCCTGCGGGGGGCGACGCGAGTCTTTCTCCCTCTCCGACTGCCAGCCAGCCCTGATATCGGAGTCAAGCGCTCGTGCGGTATGCGTGACGACGATGGTGACTGCAGTCATGGCCACGCACGTTGGACAACAATGACGACGCCGCACTGCTGTCACTGTTTACCGACGACGCTGTGATGTCATTCATCATGGTCACCTTGGCTGAGGATGAAAGCAAGTATACATATTTTCTATAGTGTTTTTGTTTATACACTACTGGCCATTAAAATAGCTACACCACGAAGATTACGTGCTACAGACGCGAAATTTAACCGACAGGAAGAAGATGCTGTGATATGCAAATGATTAGCTTTTCAGAGCATTCACACAATGTTGGCGCCGGTGGCGACACCTACAACGTGCTGTCACGAGGAAAGTTTCCAACCGATTTCTCATACACATACAGCAGTTGACCAGCGTTGCCTGGTGACGCGATGTTATGATGCCTTGTATAAGGAGGAGAAATGCGTACCATCACGTTTCCGACTTTGATAAAGGTCTGATTGTAGCCTATCGCGATTGCGGTTTATCGTATCGCGACATTGCTGCTCGCGTTGGTCGAGATCCAATGACTGTTAGCAGAATATGGAATCGGTGGGTTCAGAAGGGTAATACCGAACGCCGTGCTGTATCCCAACGGTCTCGTATCACTAGCAGTCGAGATGACAGGTTCAAATGGTATAAATGGCTCTGAGCACTATGGGACTCAACATCTTAGGCCATAAGTCCCCTAGAACTTAGAACTACTTAAACCTAACTAACCTAAGGACACCACACACACCCATGCCCGAGGCAGGATTCGAACCTGCGACCGTAGCAGTCCCGCGGTTCCGGACTGCAGCGCCAGAACCGCACGACCACGGCGGCCGGCCGAAATGACAGGCATCTTATCCGTATGGCTGTAATGGATCGTGCAGCCATGTCCAGATGGGGACGTTCGCAAGACAACAATCATATGCACGAACAGTTGGATGACGTTTGCAGCAGTATGGACTATCAGCTCGGACACCGTGGCTGCGGTTACCCTTGACGCTGCATCACAGACAGGGGCGCCTGCGATGGTGTAGTCAAAGACGAACCTGGGTGCACGAATGGCAAAACGTCATTTTTTCGGAGGAATCCAGGTTCTGTTTACAGCATCACGATGGTCGCATTCGTGTTTGACGACATCGCGGTGAACGCACATTGGAAGCGCGTATTCTTCATCGCCATACTGGCGTATCACCCGGCGTGATGGTATTGGGTGCCATTGGTTACACGTCTCGGACATCTCTTGTTCGCAATGACGGCACTTTGAACAGTCGACGTTACATTGCAAATGTCTTACGACCCGTGGCTCTACCTTCATTCGATCCCTGCGAAATCCTACATTTCAGCAGGCCAATTCGTGACCGCATGTTGCAGGCCCTGTACGGGCCTTTCTGGATACAGAAAATGTTCGACTGCTGCCCTGGCCAGCACATTCTCCAGATCTCTCACCAATTGAATACGTCTGGTCAATGGTGGCCGAGCAACTGGCTCGTCACAATACGCCAGTCACTACTCTTGATGAACTGTGGTATCGTGTTGAGGCTGCATGGGCAGCTATACCTGTACACACCATCAAAGCTCTGTTTGACTCAATGCCCAGACGTATCAAGGCCGTTATTACAGCCAGAGGTGGTTGTTCTGGGTACTGATTTCTCAGGATCTACGCACCGAAATTCCATGAAAATGTAATCACTGTCAGTTCTAGAATAATATATTTGTCCAATGAATACACATTTATCATCTGCATTTCTTCTTGGTGTAGCAATTTTAATGGCTAGTAGTGTAAGTGATTCTTATGGGTTCCACTTCTTCTTTTCTAGGTGTGAGCAGGCGTTACTCGCTGTGGGATCTGAACCCAGCAGCTGATAATGATGATGACGATGATGATGATCTCTGGGGAACGACTTCGATCGTTCAGAGGAAGATATCGCTTATTCTACAGTATTAAATTTTTTGTTTGTTATTTTTGAGATGCTCTAGTTTCTACTCAATGCCATTATCGCTGTTTTGACGTGACCACCAGCTACTAGTTCTTTAGCACCTGCGTTTTCGTTTGGGCTTGTCCATATTCTTTCAGACACATTCCCCTGCCCACGTCATACAGCTCCTCTAATACCCATGCTGGATATTCCCTTAATGACAAACATGCCTGCTGATGATGAGTTGCTGGAAGTGTTTTCCAGTAATGAACACAACAACAGTTCTATGTGTAAGTACTCAGAATTTATTATTATTATACGAATACGGATTTTTATTTCTCCTTCCTTAGATACTTATCAACTGCGTCTCTTTCTCCTTCTGGTGTGCAGAGTTAGTAGGAGTTGGACGTGTTGTTGAGGGGAAGAGCATTGTCCAAGTTAGGGGGAGAGCTGTCGTGACATCATGGGGTGAGTCGATACCAGAGTGGTCATACTGAGTCACTTCTCTGAGGTGCAGGAAAGGGAGTCCTGTAAGACACTCAGCTGTATGCTCTGCCTTGATTTATGTTCATAAGATTTTGATCAACTTATTGTGGGGTCCAGTTACATCTCTGTTCAAAAGTATACATTGCTAAAAAAAAGCATGTCCTAATGCCCAGAATCATGATGAGAGGAATTTAAATTAATTTCCATGGTTGCTTCTCGCTAGCGATAGAAATTACCCTAAAAATACAGGGCATACAGATACACAACAAACACCAGATATCCACTGACGATCTAATTTCTCGTATATGGCCGGAAATTGGAAAGCCATAAGGAGAAGACAAACATTAACACACTGTGTGGCACATCAACAAAGAAGTCAAGCGTAAATTAGGTGGTCCCCTCTTCTTGTCCATATTAGCTGAGAAACATCCAAAAAGTGTAGACCTGCTGCTAATCTCTGAAGGCGATAAGCAACACAGCGTTTGGATCAGATGCATGTCCCACCTACGTTCCTCTGAAATGAAAACAGAAAAGGTGCAAGACATTTTTGCTGTAGATGTCTCAAGTCGTTTACCAAGAGCATGTATCTTGAAAGACACCTGATTGACTGCTAGAGCCAGGAAACAATAGGTGTGGAAATGCTTATCAAGGATAAACGGTTCTCGAAGTTTAAGAACGCCTCTCACCAACACTTCTGTCCCTTCGTCGTTTACGTCGATTTAGAGCGCCTCCTAGCTCCAGTGGTACAGTATGAACGTGGTGCCTCTGCCTCCCGTATCACTGCCACAAAATGATGCATACGATATGTGGCTACCCATCAAGTTCTGTGCACTAAAATTAAAATCTTATATCAAGGGGATAGTGCGAGATGGCTGCTCACTGAGCTTGAAAGTCTTGTACGGGATGTTTATAACATTTATAGTGAAAACGTCCTCATGACCAACGTGTAGGAGAACGATGCACTGTACAAGCAGGCAGCTGATCGTTATACCTGGGGACTTTGTCTGGACAGAGGCGAGGAAGCTCCCTGTAGAGACTGTGGCCACGTAACGGGGAAGTCCCAGAGTGCAGCTGACAATCCATGTAACTGTAAGTACCAACTGCCACAGCACACAGCCATCTTTTCCACAATTTCAGTGAGCATGATGCCCACTTTCTAGTTCAGCACTTTGACGAGTCTGGGTAGTAGGATGATAGGACCAGTGTCATTGTTGACACCGTTGACAGATACATGCCGCTTCACAGAGGATCACACCACTTCCTGGATTCACAACGCTTCATGCTCACGACGCTTCAGAAATTTGCTGAACCAACGCGTCCTAAAGATATTCATAGGTAAGGGAGCCACTTATCTCGATGGTGTAGAGTTTCAAGAGTTTCAACTTGTGACGGAGAAGGGGTCTTTCCATACGAATATCGGGATTCTCTAGTAAACTAAGAGGCATTTCCATAATGAATGGAAAGAACGGGCAATTGGTGAATGAACAGCAGGACTTCGGCATCTCTGATTTATCAGAACATGTAAAATGATGAACACGAATGTACATCTGACCGGCAACATCTTCGAGAAGTTCTGTAGCATATGGCTGAGATTTCGTGGGATGCCATGGTAAGAAAGACACAAGCCAGCAGCGAATTCTTGACCAACGTTGAGATGCATGTCTTCCTGGAACATGCGGTCCACGAGTGACTTTGCCAATGTGTGCGCAGGTATGCCAAGGCAAATAACTTGCAAATAATCGAGGTGGAGTACAGGTTGTCTGACGATTTCAGTTTAATCCTTTACCTGGATGTAAACTGTCTCTAAAGGCAAACCATGCAACAAAGTCTCCCTTTTCAAGGGCTCTCATGGATGTCCAAAGGGGAAATCACCAGACTGAGGAAAGAGATCAAATATGTGGCTGCTGATGCTGTTGACGGATATGTCATAGAGGTAGAGCTGGACTATCCCACAAGTCTGCATGACAGACACGGTGATTTGCACAGCCTGAAAGACTTTCATGTTCAGGGACTTCAACAGGTGCCTCCTCTAGGGCATTGGCGCTGCGCCACAAATGCTTATCAGGAGACCTTTCAATTGAGGTTATATACTGAGGTATATACTGCAATTCCAGCTGGAAGCAGGGGTGTCCTATCACGATCACAAGTGGTTCATCGGGGGCATAGGCGTGGAAATCTGCTGCACCCAGACTATTTACTGATGTGTCTGGGTGGGTTTATTTGTTAGCAAAAAGGTAAAAAGGTGTTCCACGTGACTGGGTGTGTGTGGAATAGTTTGATGAGCTGTTTCTCGCAGTTCTGACTGCATGTTTGAGATTATGAATGTTTCATTGCACACTGCGTGCGTCCATGTGTGTGTGCGTGAGAGAGAGAGAGAGAGAGAGAGAGAGAGAGAATTTCGTGTGGAACATGTACAATATGCATCCGTGTAAAGAAAGTATTTTATATGTTTATGGTGCGTGTGTGTGTGTGTGTGTGTGTGTGTGTGTGTGTGTGTGTGTGTGTGTATGTGTGTATTGTTTTTGAGCTGCCATTGCTGTTGCTGTTCTAAGTATGTACACACTGAAAACTTCTCTCTCTCTCTCTCTCTCTCTGAGTTACTAATAATTGTTTAATAGACATTGGAAATTAAAAAATTACCTTATTCACAAAAGAATGTGTATATTGTAATGAATCAATTACGAAATAACAAAACTGTTACGTATATAACAAATACGAGAAAAAATGGAAATTAAAAAGCTTTCAGTTGTTTTCGCAATACAGTTGTTCTTCTTTTTCATATTTTTTGAATGAAATACCTCCTTTATCAGTTTTATATTGATGGCAGGAGCCAGAGAAAAAAGAAATCCTTTTCGAATACAATATTTTTTAAATTTACATACATACATACATGGCCGACCGGTTCTAGGCGGGATCGCGATTTGTCGCCTCCAATTCGTATTTGCGTAAGTAGAGCTTTGCGGATGTGCGCCAGGAATACTCCACGCGTTTACGCGCGTGTGTGTGTGGGACGTGCGTCACGTCCTCGCAGTGACAGCATGCGGTTAGCGGTCAGCGGGCAGCTAACATCCCATTTGTGTTCTGAGCCGCTTCCAGTTTCCGCCAGCCCGGCTGTGGGCGTCACAGCAACACAGGGCGAGGGAGGCCAGCGAGAGACACGGGCCAAGTACACACAGTAGGGGGCCCGGCGTACGGACCGACCCAAAATCACTGCAGTGGTGACACGTGGCTGCAGTCGACTCTTACCGGTACGTCGATAAGCAGTACAGAAAACGAAAAATAAAATTCAGAATTTCCATCGCTGTGCAGGAGCAGTGAATTGGAAGGTGGTGCACACTTTTGAATCGGCACCTTCCACTACGTTGAATCCGTCGTCCTTGCCATGGCGCCACTGCGCTTTCTGCCATCTAGACCTAATCTATGCCGGCCGGTGTGGCCGAGCGGTTCTAAACGCTTCAGTCTGGAGCCGCGCGACTGCTACGGTCGCAGGTTCGAATCCTGCCTCTGGCATGGATGTGTGTGATGTCCTTAGGTTAGTTAGGTTTAAGTAGTTCTAAGTTCTAGGGGACTGATGACCTCAGAAGTTAAGTCCCATAGTGCTCAGAGACATTTGAACTATTCTGACCATACATACATACATATTTGTGCACAGTATTATGTGAGAGCCCAGTTACCAGGGGCACAGGGTCAAAATCGTGAGCTGCGTCCTTACCTGGGCCACAGCACGCCCTGCCGTACTACTCTGCAGGGCTGTAGTGAAGAACCACGAGAGGAATTATCTCGAATACGAATGCCTCGAGACTGCTGCAGCTGTATGAAGGCTCAAGTTTCATTCAGAAAGCAAAGTGTGTCTTTAAATCGAAACTATCTGTACAACATTGGTTTCACGGAATAACTTTCCGCAATTACAGTTTTCCTAAGCAGGTGCAGTGTATGATCAAGGAAGCGTAGCTGCACCGCAAATGTAATAAAGAAGTCGTCCTTTAAACATTCTTGCAAGCTGTGAGGTACTAACTCTACAAAATATTGGATACGTATCAGGTAAATTGCCTTTCCTGCAGTGAAATGCATAGATGATGGTAACGAAAACAAGATGCAATGACAGGACATGACACGATGTCGGCAGAAACCATCCTTAAATGCGGAACCCGCAACTATCAATCTTTGAAATTACCATCCAGCAAACATCCGTAATATTTATAGGAAAAAGATTTAATCTACTCAGAACCTTTTCAGTTCACTAAAACAGGTATCGCCTAATTCTCTTCTCAAACGATCGAAATTGAGGCTCACACGATACTTTAGGGACTGGCACGTTGCTACATACGCCACCAAAAGTTACACAAAGACACAGATCATACTGCGTCCTTTTGCTTTCCATGTATACTACTTTCAGAATCCAAACAGTCATAATGTGCAGTGGCCATTCTATGTGTTAAGGTTGGGTTGTTTGGGGAAGGAGACCAGACAGCGAGGTCATCGGCCTCATCGGATTAGGGAAAGATGGGGAAGGAAGTCGGCCGTGCCCTAAATCAGAATGGCCGGACACGGGATTGAACCGTCGTCCTCACGAAATGCGAGTCCAGTGTATGTGTTCACATAGCTTTTATTCTCGGTAGTGGGAAAATCACTGGTGGTAGTGTTCATAAATCACAGACAGAGAATTCAGACGCGATAATGGTTCGAGTTAGGCCACAGCTTTTATCCTCGGTAGTGGGAACATCACTGGTGGTGGTGTTCATAAATCACAGACAGAGAATTCAGACTCGATAATGGTTCGAGTTAGGCCACGAGACACGTGCAGAAAGGCTAACGACTGAGATGGATGCTCTCAGAAAGCAGCATCCGGTTTCAGGTTAGTCTGACAGAGGTTTTCTTTGGCCTTGACATATCCATAAAATGTTCTGGTTGTGACTGTAGTAGCACAGTGCCTTTAACAAAGCCACTCGCAGACGCAACACGCGCTACCTGGTGGACCCCAGCTGCAGGTTTTCGTTACTGACGCGCGTCCTCTGTGGCTGCGGCGGCTGGGGCATTGCCGTGTCACACGGACAGTGCTGGCCGGCAGTGGTGAGCACAGGGGGCCACCAATGGCGTCGAGCCACAAGTGTCAGCTGCGCTATCGTCTGGCCATGGAGTCGTGGGAAATGGTCACGTGAATGTTAAGGCGGGAAGACGTTGAACAGTTGCGTCGAAATGTATGAATTATGTGGTATGTATACAGGTTCATTACGAGATTTGAAGTTGACGAACCTCCATGTTGAGCATAAGTAATTTTATAGGCCTTCCATATGGAGTAGAGATTCTTAGGAAGAGAAGATGCTGATGGAGACTTGAAATGCCACACTGAGACTCTAGACCACTCTCCACTAAATATGAAGCTAACATGCTTCAGCTTGTAAAGCAGGATTGGGTGCAGTTATCTGAATCTGTTAAAGAAGTAGCTAGCAAATACGAGAAAAGAAAGATACAGACGATTATCTTCGATCTCTAACCATTCCGAGCTTAGCCTCCCTGTATCATAGCCCAAAAGGCTCACAGAAGTAGAGGTTGGTTCAGAATTCTTCCAGATGGTTAGTATTAGAACTGGAGAGCGGAAGATAGCTACAGTGTGAAGAAGGTAAACTGGGAAACACTCTCCAAGAACTGACCAGGTGGTGTGTGTCATTTTCTCACCCCCTGTACGTATAATACAGTTTATAAGAGGTGGAAAAGACTCCACTTACCATACGTTCGAATGCGAGGGGAACCAACAGCTGTGAGGCGTGCGTCGCACCGAGTGAGAGCAGCTGCGCCAAGCCCCGCCAGTAGCTGGAGAGGCGTTCCCGGAAAACAGCCGCCTGGGCCTGCAGCTCTGCACAAGACGGGAGACGTCGGACTGGTGAACAAGCCAGTGGATCAGACTTCTGTAGCAAGCACAGCTTTCACTTTCTGCCCCCACAAAGCGTATGCAGGTAGCATTTACCTTTTGAAACTAGATCAATATACAATGTCAGTAATCGTATGAGTTATAGCACGGACACCTTGACCGGACGTTACAAAGCTCATATTCCAGCGACAAATTTAAAGAGCACATCAAGCAAAGAGAGAGGAGTACCATCACATAACGTAGATCCGGTAATAAAAATTAACCTAAGGGTAGAAGTATCAAAATATCTGAAGAAGTGGAAATATACAACTATTTAAAAAATCACCCACACAGCTTGCCCAACAATAAGATAGATTTAAGAAATAAGAGATCTTGAGATAAATTCCAGTCAATTTTACGTGCTAATAATAGAAAGCAACATAAATTAGAATGTATAGTTTAGCTATTTGACTTTGACGTACTGACAAGCATAGGACGTAACGATTTGCACAGGATCGTGTCTATGCTGGTTTTATAATATGAGTAGTCTTTACGACGTTTCCTGTGAGTTGTATGATGTGTATGGAAATGAGAAAGAATTATGTCCACTCATACACGTTTTTATAATTAGGGTGTATTTATTTTAACATAAGTAATATATTTGAATAATTCAGTAAAAAAAAAAATGAATAAGGTGTTTTGCAAGTGTAGCTGAAAAAGCCATTCTCGGCCTAAACGTTCTAAGGGCCATGGAAATGTATGGCTACATTTGTACTGGTACAGTACCTTACATATTAACGATACATTTTGCAATTACATGGTGATACACATAATGTTCTGTAATTTGTGATAAGTATCTCATCACATGTCTTTACGTCATTTTTGTACTCCTTTTTCTTTTTATTTGTCCAGTGGATCAATTCATGTACGAAATTTGTTGTGAAGGCGATTTATGCCTTTGTGATGTTAATATGGTACAAAGAATACATATGTAAAATGATATATATATATATATGATTATTACTGCCATGGTTTCATAAGCAGGCAAGCTACTGTAAGCCTTTGACGATGGATACCATACGTACTATTACGCCCTATCATGATAAAGATATGTCTTATTTTATTTCTTTACATCAAATGATTGTATCGTAAACAGAATGGCAAATTCCGTTAACGAATGTACACACGATGTTAAGATACTCTGATAGAAAACGTTTACTGTGGGATGTATAATCACTGCTAAGAACAAAGAAGAAACGACTTGTGAATATGTTCCCCACCAACCGCCTCAGTTGTCGTATAAACATCATGAACAGTGAGTGATTTGAGGGGATTCATGTTAGTGATGTTAACATCAGTAACAATAAATTTACCTTATGCCATAACTATGATCCTTACGCTCATCTAAAGTTGATGTACACTCGGAGTTAGGAGGCTCAACATACAGAGACAACAGTGAGATATACACACGTCAGAAGATTCGTAAATTTTGACACCTCCAGTGGCCCAATGTAAGTGATGTGCTGTTTTTAGCATTTGTTGTAATATAACTGCCTCATGTATGGGATGATAGCGGCGTTCTATACATGCCCTCTGCCCTTCACTTTTCGGTTATTGCTGTATACCTGTATAAAGTGCATAGGATTGAAAATGTAGTCGTGACAACAAATAATGTTACAGTTAATGGCAGATACGACGTCTTTAAGAAAAATACTGCATTATTTTTCGCATTTCGTCCTTATGCGAGCTTATTTTCAGTACAGAAAAGACATTGCTAAAGATGGAGAATGATGTGTGTACACGATGTTTATTGCGTTCCTAATGCTATTGGAATTACTCAGCGGCAAATCGCAAAAGAGAAAGTCCAAGGAACGTGCATCTTTACGACTTTGTAAAAAAAACGAATCTTCGGCATGAGGGACTTGAGAGCATAGTACCGACATATTACACTGGCATCTGGCTGTAGGGCAACGACTGCCAGAATGTATAGCCACGGGTTGGGGTGGAGACAACAGAGTGCTGAAAAGTTCACCAGCCATCACAGGCAGACCGATGTAGCCTGGGTTGAGATCTGTGGCTACCACTGACACCACACCACAAGCAGCATAGTGTAGGGCGTTCTGTGGTGTTCAGCGGCGGGAGTCGCTTCTGCCTGTGGCGGTCAGGTCGACGCTGCTCTGTCTTCAGGTGGCCTCGTGAGACGTCACGGGAAGCAGCGGTCGTCGAGATGCCTACCTCCCCAGCCCACAGAAACAAACAGGGGTTAGGAAGACTCGCGATCAAATCATGTGGAAGGCATATGGAAGAGTTCTTCAGAATTTCGAAAATTCTTGAGAAATTTGGAAGCCAAATTATTATTCAAATTGGTTCTCGAGATAAACAATCAGTATCTCTGGAAAATATCATTCACATAGTTCTGTATGTTGCAAGGGCACATAAGTGCGAGGACATCTGCACAATTACCTAAAGAGCTCTCACACTCAAGTTGCTGACAAGAATATGTATATAAGAGGAAAAAGTAGATTGAGGAAGTGCTAGATTACGATCAATTTGGTTTTAGGAAAGGTAAAGGCATCAGAGAAGGACTTCTGGGTTGGCGATTGATCATTAAAGCGAGACTTAAGGAAAATCTAGAAGCGTCTATAGGATTTGTAGTTAGATAAAAATCGTACGATGATTTAAAATGATGCAGGATTTCCGAAACTCTCATAAAAATGAGTGTAACCCCTAGCAAAAGAAGGGTTACGTGCAATATGTACATCAAACAAGAGGAAAAAATAGGAAGACCAATAACTGCTCAGATTAGGAACGGTGAAAGACATACATGTAATCGCCCCTACCATTCAATTTGTACGTCGAAGAAGCAATGATAGACATAAACGAGGGGTTCAGAGATGGAGTTAAAATTCGTGTTGAAAGGCTATCAATGACGGGAATAGCTGATGTCATTGCAGTTCTCAGTGGAAGGGAGAGGTAATTGTAGGAAGTGTTGAATAGAATGAACAATCTAATGTGTACACTCTATGAATTAAGACTAAACCGAAGAAAGACTAAATGAATGAAGTCTAGCAGAAATGGGATCAGTGTTGAACTTAAGGTCAGAACTGTAGATGAGGATCTAGACCAACTGAAAGATTCTGCTACCTTGAGAATAAAGTAACTCGTAATGGCCAAGTTAAAGAGAACATGAAAAGCAGAGAAGAACATCCAAAGAGGATGTTCCTGGCCAAACGAAGTCAACTAACATCAAATGTCAGTTTTGTAACAACAAAAACAAACAATTATTGATAAAATTATTTAATAGGATAGATAAAAGAATCTACTCACGAAGCAGCGGCAGAACACACATGAAAGACTGTTGTGATTGGCAGACTTTTGGAACCAGTGGCACCTTCTTCAGACAGAAGGGTTGAAGGGGAAAGAAGAAGGGTGAAGGAAAAGGACTGAAGAAGTCTAGGAAAAGGGGTAGATTTTGGGAAAGTCACCCCGAACAGCGGGTCAGGTAGTCTTACCGTACAAGATGAGAATGAAAGACTGATTGTTGGGGACTGCATCGGACAGGATTTGGAAACCTGAGAGCTTAAAGAACACAGGCTAACATGCAAGACAGAGATTACTGCTAAAACAGTGATCACAAGTTAATAAGAGTGTGTCCTCCTATCACCACCTATAATAGCCCTGTAACTGGGAAAACATATTCTGTCAAAGGGAGAGCCAGCTGCGAAACGACACAAGTCATATACCAGCTATTATAACACTGTTCAGCCTTCTACATAAGCATGACTACCATCAGATTATCAGTTAGCATGAATGGGTATAGGGTGAGGATATACACTGCCAACTCACAATATCCTGTGGCAGAGCGTGCTCTACAGCATGACATTCGTGACCTCGGCGCCTGTTTCACCATCTGGATTCTTCCCCCAGACACCAGTTTCCCAGAACTCCATAGCTGGGAACTAGATCTACAACATGTCCTTGGTTCTCGCCACCCAGCTTTTTATCACTTTAACTGCTCTTTGCTTCACTCCGTTTCAGTTTCCTGCATCTTTCATTGTCTTTCCCATCTATTTTTCACCGCCCCATCCCACCTCTGTTATGTACAATGCACTTAGCGTCTCACTCTTTATAACTTGTGATAAATGTCTTAGCAGTAATCTCTGTCGTACATATCATCTCGTCTTCTACCTTTAAGCTCTTAGGTTTTCAAATCTCGTCCGATGCAGTCCCCAAAAATTAGTCTTCCCTTCTCATCTCGTACGGTAAGTCTCCCCTGACCTGCGGTTCTGGGTGACTTTTCCAAAATCTACCCCTTTTCCTAGACCTCTCCAGTCCTTTTCCTTCACCCTTCTTCCTCCCCTTTCAACCCTCCTACCTAAAGAAGGAGCCACTGGCCAGAAAGCTTGTCAATCACAACAGTCTTTTATGTGTGTGCTCTGCTGCTGCTTGGTGAGTAGTTTGCAACTTACTCTTATTTTTTTCAATATTTCGAACATTTTTCAGAATTTTACATTTCCGGATGCTTTTCCTAGGTCTACAGGGCCTATGAATGTGTCCATTTTATTTTCCAAGTTTTGCTTCCCTCATCAGTTACAATGTCAGACGTGCCGCTCTCTTGTGCTAATAGCCTTCTGACAGTCAAAATGATCGTCATCTATCATATCCTCTATTATCTTCTCCATTCCCCTATATTAGACACCAACTTTAGTAGTTCTTGGTTGACACTTTTGCCAATGATTTCGGAGACTCCGAAGGTATGTTACCTATCGCTTGTGCCTTCCAAAGCTGTGTTAAGCTCTGACTTTTATGTGGGATCTCCAGTGTCTTCCGTTGTGATTCTCATTTCTTCTTCTGTCAAGTCATCAGACGGGTCTTTCCCCTCGTATATGCCTTTAGTTTACTCTCTCCACCTACCTACACTCTCCTCTGCATTTGACAGGGGAATTCCCAATGCTCTCTTAAAGATGACGTCTTCACTTTTAATTACGTCAAATGTTCTTTTGAGTAATCTGTACAATGAATAAATCTTTCAGACGACCATGTGTTATTCTTTCTCTTCACATTTTTCCAACAGCCACTTCACTTTGGTTTCACATCTACCCCTAGTTACTTCGCTCCCAAGTGACTTATACTGCTGTATTCCTGTGTTCCTCTGAACTTTTTTGCACCTTCTACATTTACCGATCAGTTGCAGTGTTTTTTTCTGTTTGCCAAGGTTTCTTTTCCTTTAGCTCCTTATATCTAACTTTGTTTGATATATGGAACATAAAATCCCGTCTGAGGCCTGCAATCATTTTTATGTTAATAATTGGCCATCGATGCTGTACAATCGCATGAGATGTTCAATTGAATCTTTCATTATAACATATTATGCGTTTCGGGATTACACCCATCTTCAGACATATGTTACAAGCAAGTACAAAACATAAGTGAACAGCACACTCAACACGTCTCAACGTCACAGAAAATGAGATCTGGCCATATGAGTTACATACCACAAACCTGAACTCCTTCCTACCCTACCAGGCGTACAGTCTTGACAACTCAAAGAAGGTGTCGGGGCGCTGCATGGTCATGTGCTCCATGCATTCACATGTAATTCAATAATAATATACTCAGAATATAAATCTAACAGGGTGTAATTACGACGGGCTAATGGGTACTCGGAAAAATTTATACGACAGTTTGGAGCTAAAATTCTTAACAAGACGCGGCAGTCAGGCCGCCAAAAATTAAATAGTAATATTGTGTCAATGGAATATGTTGGACCATGTTGCCAAAAAACAACTAGAGCCCTTAGGAAGGCTGGCGTTCGCGTAAGCTTCCATACAAGGAAGTAGTTGGGGGGAATATTAGTACATACAGACGAAGGGAAAACAGATAAGCTTAAGCAATCCGGTGTATACGAAATTAAGTGTGGGGGATGTGCTGGGACATACATTGGCCAGACGGATAGGGATTTTGCCACAAGGTTTACAGAACATAACTATAGTAATAATAGTGGGCTGGGGTGTCATATGAGGGAGACTGGCCAAAAGCGGGCCCTGATAGAAGATAGCCTAAGAATTCAGCATTTATAACCTAAAGGGAAGATTTTAGATAACTCTGAAGATCTGGAGATCTATGCGCATATACAGCACGCTGCACACCCAGTATTTAATAAACAGGCTTCCGGTGGGAACAACTGGTTTTCTGACTTGTTTGAACGGATACTATTTTGAACTTGGTATCTATCATCCCCTCATTAGAAGTGTGATTGTGTATTTTATAGGAGCTGGTGGTGTTCTGTCCACGTACCGTTATGATAAGCTAGGTTTTTTGCCGAGTGGTTGGCTAGTTTAACGTCATACAGGGAAAGTTAGATGGGCGTATAGGTTGGCATTTACAGATTTGTTCACCACAGTGCCCTTTGCGTGCTCTTTGGTGACACCATGGTTTATTTTATTGATTTTAGACTAAAGTTTTAACACTTTTAATGTTTTGTATTTGTTTTTTAAAAATCTATAGTTCTCTGGTCTCCGGATAGCATAGGTAGGACTGGGGCAATTGTCATGCCACTAGTTTATATAAGGAATGTATGAGGTATAGCCCACGTATCTTTTGCGACTTTATGAAAATGCTCTTCCTCTCACCATTAAACTTTTTCCATGTGGTAGAGGGGCTTCTGTTTGGACAATCATGGCCCATGAGTATCACTTGGCTGTAACTCGATAGGCGGATGGCTTCCGCCGATGTGGTTGCCGTTGGCTATAACAGATGGCACCTAAGACGTTTGTGTACGCGAGCTGGTCACAGGGATTTAGTTTATGATGGATAATGTTGGTTATATTTAATTTGGTGGTATTCTTTTAGAGATTTGAGAGGTTGAAAGGTTTATTCACCAAGGAACTCCCCCCCCCCCCTCTCCCTATTATTTATTTTATATTGACATATGGTTTGAGTTGTGTTTAGTGCCACTACTGGCTATAGGCATAGTATGGCAATGTAAAAAAATTTGGAGTTTAAAAAAAAAATTAAGAAACTTTTAGTGTTAACGTGTACACAAGTAATTACACCCTGTTAGATTTATATGATGAGTATATTATTCTTAAATTACATGTTAACACATGGAGCACATGACCATACAGCGCCCCCTAGCGAGGGCGCTTCGCTGCTGGTTGACTTGTTTAGCGTCAGTATACGCTCTGCTTCAAGACTGCTCGAGCCGCAGTCATATGTTATTCGACACTTTCTTTGAATTGTAGAGGCTGAACGCCTGGTTGGGTAGGAAGGAGTTGAAGTTTGCGGTACGTAACTCAGATGACCATATCTCATTTTCTGTAACGTTGAGACGTGTTGAGTATGCTGTTCGCTTATGTTTTGTACTTGTTTGTAACATATGTCTGAAAATGGGTGTAATCCCAAAACGCGTAACATGTTCTAATAAAAGATTCAATTGAACATCTTGAAACGTCCCCTTTGAACAATTCTTACAAGACTGTGCTTAACCTGACACACAATATTTTGTTAGCGCAACGCAATCTGACTTTCAAAATTCCCTACAAAATAATGGCCCTGACTAACATTAAACTATACCTTTCACAAATCACTAAATCACTTACCTCACAAAAATCTTCGCTGCTCAAGCTACTGCAATACAGCGAGCGCCACTACTGCCAGCTAAATAAAAGATTCAAACTACTGAAGGCACTAACTACTGATAGGGGTAGTTAGCAAATGAAAGGTATTAATAGAGAGCAAACAATGTATTTACCTTAATATCATCACAAGTCATAATATATATATCAGTTCATGACAAATTACAAAACTCCGCCATCTCTCTCCCCACATCCACCACTGCTGGCGGCTCACCTCCAACTGCGCAACGCTACGCGCTGTTCACAGCCAGCTGCCTAACACTACAATGGCGAGTATTACAACAATGCAAACTAGCCACAGACTGCACACAGCACAGCCAGTGATTTTCATATTGAGCGCTACGTAACGTTGCCAATAAGAAAACATAAACAGCCTACTTACATATAGAAAACATAAACAGCCTACTTACATAGAGAAAACATAAACAGCCTACTTACATAGAGAAACCATAAACAGCCTACTTACATAAGCTTTTGCTGTGTTTGTCTCTGATTTTTTTTTCATTTGTTGCATTAATTGCAATAATAATGTATTAGTATCTGGAATCTGTTTCTCTACGCTTTTCGGCAGTGCATTTGCACCGACAACGTCGACCCTTAGCCTAGGATACCTCACTGGAATCTTCTGATTTTTTCTTGTAGTTTGTATATTTAGTGTAGCTTTTGTTTATTGCTAGCGCGTAATTGTAGAGAGAATCTCCTTTGTAGTTGTAGCCTTTCATTGTTGTACAGTAAAACAGTTGTGGCATGCATATAGATTTGCACCAAGTATTTCGCAGCTGTAATTAACTAGATATTATTTTCAGTGTTATGTTAATGTGTTCTCTTATTTTTGATCTTCAAATTGTGTTTTTCTGTGTTGTCGTGTGAAATACTGTGACAATAATGGCGTGTGAAAAACGTAACACTAGGCTCCAAACTAAACTGAGAAATAATAGTGATGACGAGCGTAGCTTATCAGCGCCGCCGAGTAATGAATTTACTAATGTTCAAAGTAGTAATTTGGTAACTGTGCACAGGGAAATGGAGCGGGCGTCAAACAATGGCGTGGACAGTGAAACAATTAGTGAAGAGGGAAGCATTATCGATCGACCGGTCGGCAATAGCTCGCCTCAGGAAGCCGAAATGACACGACACGATCTCGCAAATACTGTAGATTCAGGTTTTGGATCCTCACCGTTTTCTCGAATAAGTCAAGACACATTTTCTGCTTGTCAAAATGTGAATGTTTCCGGTGTAAATTCACTGCCGAAAAGCACTGAGGAACATGTTTCAGACACCAATGCATTGTTATTACAATTAATACAACAAATGGGACAGACACAGCAAAAGCTTCAAAAGTTAGACACAGTGGAACAAAATCTTAAAAAGTTAGACACAATGGAACAACACCAGAGACAAACACAGCAACAGTTAGACACAGTGGAACAAAATCTCAAAAAGTTAGACACAATGGAACAAAATCTTCAAAAGTTAGACACTACACTTGAACAAACACGTGAAGATTTAACCACTGAGTTACATAACATTGAATCGAAATGTCAAAAAGTCTGTAATGACGTAAAAACACAAATTTGTGAGCATTTTCAACCTATTTTTTCGCGGCATGAAAATGCATTACAGAATCACGAAGCAGCCATAAAAGAACTGCAAGCCATTGTTCATGAAAATCATGAGACCTTGTGGGCTAAAATTGACTCAGTTGCATCTACCGATTCGGTTACGCAACTTGCAAAAACTCAGGAAAACTTAAAGGACACAGTAGATACTCTGAAACTTGGTTCAGAAAAACACACTGAGGAAATGTATTCACTATCGGAGAAAGTAGCCGAACTTTCGGATCAGGTCACTAACTTATCTACAAAGGTAGATGATGATCTGAATGACACAAGACCTGTAGCCTTCACTGACACTGAAGAGTGCGAACAAATTAGGAAATTCAAACAAAATCAGAATCAGATTAATACGCAACACCAAAGAGAAATCCGGGAAGTACAAGATCAGCTGACACAGTTAATACAAGAATTACGTATTTCAGAGGATACTCGTGCCCCAACTTGGGAAGAGGGACTTAGAAACACGGAAAAGCCGCAAAATAATAACACAGGGCATTTCGGAAGTTATGAAAGAAATTGGCAATGTGCACCGAATTTTGAGATGGAACGGCCGACACGACCTAACAATGACCGATATGCGACTCGCCGACATGATGATTTTGACTATAAGCTGTTCATTACTACACGTAAATTCAAAACGTTTAAGAATTCTGCCAACGACATTCATCCACAAGCGTGGCTCCATCAATTCTCTCATTGTTTCCCTCCCAACTGGTCATTGGAGCACAGGTTAGAATTTATGTGTGGCTACTTAGAGAATGAACCAGCTGTAAGAATGCGATCGGTCATTCACGATTGCCACAGTGAAGGAGAATTTTACCATGCCTTCCTCTCATCATATTGGTCTCAAGCCACACAAGACCGGGTAAAACATGGTATCATAACGATGAAACATTTCGAACAATCTGAATTCTCCAGTCTTGTGAAATATTTTGAAGACATGTTGCACAAGAATCAGTACCTGTCAAACCCATACAGCCCCTCAGAACTCATCCGCATTTGCTTAATCAAACTGCCTGAACATTTACGACATATTATTTTGGCAGGACGTTGCAAAGACGACATTGAAGCATTTCAGGGACTGTTACAAGAATTAGAAATTGACACTGACAATCGCGGAACGCGAAACCAGGAACACAACAATTACAGGTCACATCCGTCGCAATTCCGCGATGAAAGAAGTAATAACTTGACACGACAAGGCTATTCTCACAACACAAATCGTGACCAAAACAGACACCACCCGTATGACAACCGTTGGCAGAGTAGTAATAACTACAGGGAAAGATCGCATTTCTGTAGTAATGACTATCACAGAGACAATCAGAGAAACAGACAATGTGGGAACCAAAACAATTATTATCAAGGGAGGCAGAATAACTTCAGACGCAACAGTTCGGCGCACAGTCACGATTCAGGGAGAAATTCTCCACCACGTGACGGACAAGGAAGAAACTACGGAATCTACCGACATGACGACAGACGATATATTCGTAACGACAGACCTGAATTGCATCAGAACTGGCGGGATTCTAACAGAGCTGGGCCCTCTCGGCAAGGCGAATTTGTAGAAGTTAGGTCTCCTAATCCCAATAACTTCGCGCGCCAACAAAGAGACAGACAATGACTCGCACAGCAGGCAGCCGCGTGCGCCCGCTGGCTCCGAGAAAAATAACATAAGACTCTAGCCTTGAGAAAAATTTTAGCATTCTTTACCGATGTATACAACATGACAATTGCTTTGAAGTTGAAACTCTGTGCACTAGGAAGAGTAAAGGTTTACACCACATTTCACATGTAAAACCGTTTATTGAAACATAATCTGCTTTTTAACTTTGTCTTTGCCATAAAACTTTTCACTTCACGTTACTAGTATGCTTTAGAAACTGTTACCATGCAACAATGTTTGAAGTTAAATATCCAGCCAAGAACCATGAGAACTTATTTAAACAGAAATTACGAATGCATTGTTATAGTGAACAGACGACACAGTGTTGTATTTGTACTTTCTTGCTTGTTAGTTGCACAATTACGTAACGACTATCAGGCTTACATACTTAGGACACATACTGGTACTGCTAATGAGATTTTAATGCAACTTTTGGTTTACTTGAAAATACATTCTGGGTTTAAAGTACTTTCTGAGAGATACCAGATGACACAGAGGTTAGTTTATGTGACAGCTACACGATTTTTATCACGACGCTACTAATGAGTGACAATTTACAATGTTGCTTTTGCAGTGTATCTGTTTTATATCTGCACAGTTTTCTGAATTCTTCTAGGAAGAAAAACATGTTTTAGTAGTAACTTTTGTGGTATAGCAACAATGAGACAGCCTTTTTCGTGGCATAACAATACGTTACTTTACAGTACTTTCTTCATCACGCCAATAAGCATAATAACTAAGATATCTATACGCAAAGCATTTCACTTTTGTGTTTCATGAGGTAAGTACATTGACTTTAGCAGAACCTTGCTTACAGAGGACGATAACTACGACACTTCCACAGAGATTATCTTACAACAAGACGCGCATTTAGCGCTACAGGACACGCATTTGAGTGATTAATCTTATACTTAAAACACTTATTTTCAAAGATTTTTTAATTACAAAGAAAGTTTTCCGTGATACATTTCATTCCATTGCTGTAATTTGTAACACCTGAGGGTATAATTACATTTATCCTCAGGGGCGTACACGCTTACTTTGTGTACCATGTGTTTGGCAAGCACAAGGAGCCTAGCTAATATGGTATTTGCTTATACAACTTTACACATCGGTACCATATTTCTCTAACACACAAATTACACAGCTATCTGATCATTTAACTGAGAGATAAACATGTTTTTTACTACGTCAGTGACACATGTTTACGTAATTACACAGTTGGATAACTTCACACTTATGAAACTGTATTTTGTCTGTACTTTGTGAAATGTTCATATTTTTCGGAACCATTGTGATACTATGAGAGCTTTGAATGATGTATTTGGTATGGATTCATGATTTTTAAAGTACGTTTGAGGCAGATGACACTTTTGACATGAGCAGAGAATTTTTTTTAATTATTGGAGGAAGCTACGACGATTTTGAGATTTGACTGAGGTGTTATGATGTTATTTTTACGACGACGACGATGTGTATTATGCTGCTGAGGTATGTTTACGATTAATAGGCTGAGGCTACTATATGAGTTATTTGATTATGCTTCATATTTATAATGACGAAATATTGACGAGTGTCGATGGATACGTATATGTGTAATAAGGTAAGGAATAAGGAGTAGGGATTAGGGACTCTGACTTATGGAAAAGGTTGTTGGAAACCAAGAATCGTACTTTAAGAGTTATGAAATGTGTGTGTATATGTATGAATGTATTACAATGCAGACGAAAATTTTTTGGACACTGTTATATCAATAGCATTTTGTTTCTACAGATTTGTAACGCAAATTCTTGACCTGTGAAATATTTTTATATGCGACTGTCTCTGTAGCGGAAACTGCTGTCGTAAATATTTCCGTACGAAAGTTAAGTGACCACCTGCACATAATGCGTCGCGGGCACCCAGCTGTGTCAGACGCCTGGAGAAAAAGCCATTATTGCGAGCCCTTTTCAGCGGCACAGGTAGAAAAAAAAAAGGGGACGTGGGACGTGTCAAACACCTGGAGAACAAGCCATTAGGGTGTGCCTTTCATCGCTAATGCGACACCCTCGTTACTTGAAAACATATGATTACTCGCACTTTGTGCTAATTACTGAAATGCTTATGAATTGATGGGAAATATTCGTACATCTGCACACCTGATTACGACAAGCGTCTTTCTACGAGAGTTGAGAGCTACTAACTTATGAAATGTCACATGACTACTGAATGATATTTTTATGCTTTGCTTTTCATAGTTGCTTATTTCATTTGACATCTGTTTTCCAGCTGTGTTGCAGCATTGCCTTTATAAAATAAAATGCATTTACTAATGTGAACACTTTCTGTCAACAGATCTATTAAATAATTATTTTATGATCCACATTCTTTAAAAAAGGAGCACTTGGAAAGGAAAGAACAATAAGAAGGATCTAGTAACAGTAACACATAATTTTCTTTTCAAGTACATGGTAATATTTCTTTTTACAATCAGTTCTTGTGGTGCACCACTTTAATTACATAGACATTAAGATGATACATTTCCCTTATCTGCATTGTTGTTTAGTGTAATATTTTTTCTGCTTGCGCTATGTCATGTTTAGGTATAAGTTGCTGCTGTTTGCCAGGCATAGTGTTATTGAATTTGACTTTTGCTCATTTATGCTGCTAGCTTTGCCAATTTGCATTTTTTGCATTGCTGTTTGTGTTGATTTGTTATGTGATGCTGCATTGCCTCGTCCCTTAGTTTAGCATCTGAGCTCAGTAGATTTAAGTTAGCTTAAGAGGGGGTAGACTATAGAAGAGAATGAGTTGCGATGAATTGGAAGAAATGCATTGAGAATCTATACGAAAAATGTACAGAAAGCAGGTATAGGTAGGATTTTCTAGGAAATAAATGATGAGGTAAGATAATGGAAAATAAAAATGAGGTAAGAAATGTGTGAACATATAAATACAGAAAGCATGCTTAGATCGAATTTTTTTTGGTGGAAACAAAGGATGAAATAAGAGGAAAGATATATGAAGTTTTGGGTTGGACTGCAGTACCAAATGTTACACTGAAAACGAACCCTGTCCTTTCCTATTGGTGTTATCCCACTATATGTTTGTGTACCCTTGTGTATTTGTTTTCTTCCTGTCTCTGTGTAGTTTCATAGAATTTTTTTCTTCTTTTAATATTAAGCTACATTCACTATGATGAGGAATACTGTTATCCTCAAATATAATTGGCATTAATAATATGTTATTTACCTTATAAATATGCTTACACATTATTTATTCTGTTTAATGCTCATGTGTAAAGTTGATGTTTCAAAAGTTATTGTGATCTTTTATGTATGTACTCATGTCATAATTCCACTGATGTATATGTTAGTTCGATTCTTTTGTAAAGCCTGTACTACAAATGTTATCTGTATTATTATGTTCTTTAATGATGTATTTTGTACCTTTGTAATTGTATTCTTATGTTATAAAATTGTAATTGTCACCAGTTCATGATATTATTAACTTGTAAGTTACATTTCACTGCACACGTTTCTGTTGGTCATAGTATATGGACAATATGTGAGAAGTAGGGACTGTCAGTGTTTGCAAGTGTATTAATAATTCAGCAAGGGACTGGATAACAGCATTGCTGGTTCTAAGGACAATTCCAAAAACTTTGTGAGTGCACAAGTGGTGGTTTATGGACTTGCTATATTCTCCGCAAGACTCTTCGATGGTGAATGTGCACCTGCACAATCGCAACAGATGGCTGCTGGCTATCTCTACAAGGACTACAGTGGGTCTGCACTTCTGATGATCCACCAACGCCATTATTTCTACAAGGACTACAGAGGGTCTGCATCTTTGGTGGCCCACCAATACCGTAATCTCTACCAGGACTCCAGTGGGTCTGCTCTGTGATGACATACCAACCAATATTCTTCAAAACGTCGAATGACTCTGCTGTGGGTTTGCTCTGTTGTGGAGCATTACCTGTCTGCATGTCAAGAGTCAGCACTGTCTTTCCGTTGGAAGGACAACACTACTTCTTCAAGACTGCATGGAAATCCACTACTTCTGTGTGCATTTTCTTCTACTGCTCAGACTTTGAGAAAAACACTATATTTCACCGTAATGAATGATCAGGACTGTCTTTATGGACTGTGAGAAAATTTTAGCTTTTGACCAACATTGTATCAATAAGTGTGTGCATTTTATATCTTTGTTACTGTAATTGTGAAAAATTTTTGTCAAATCTGTATTGGCCAGTGCCCAACACCATTTGTAAAAATTTTTGTGGGGAGCATGGGGGCTATGTAAGTAGGCTGTTTATGGTTTCTCTATGTAAGTAGGCTGTTTATGTTTTCTCTATGTAAGTAGGCTGTTTATGTTTTCTATATGTAAGTAGGCTGTTTATGTTTTCTTATTGGCAACGTTACGTAGCGCTCAATATGAAAATCACTGGCTGTGCTGTGTGCAGTCTGTGGCTAGTTTGCATTGTTGTAATACTCGCCATTGTAGTGTTAGGCAGCTGGCTGTGAACAGCGCGTAGCGTTGCGCAGTTGGAGGTGAGCCGCCAGCAGTGGTGGATGTGGGGAGAGAGATGGCGGAGTTTTGTAATTTTTCATGAAATGGTATATTTATATATGATGATATCAAGGTAAATACATTGTTTGTTCTCTATTAATATCTTTCATTTGCTAACTATCCCTATCAGTAGTTAGTGCCTTCAGTAGTTTGAATCTTTTATTTAGCTGGCAGTAGTGGCGCTCGCTGTATTGCAGTAGCTTGAGCAGCGAATATTTTGTGAGGTAAGTGATTTGTGAAAGGTATAGTTTAATGCTAGTCAGGGCCATTCTTTTGTAGGGAATTTTGAAAGTCAGATTGCGTTGCGCTAACAAAATATTGTGTGTCAGTTTAAGCACAGTCATGTATAAATTGTTCAAAGGGGACGTTTCAATCTCATGACTTTATTGCGATTGTACAGCATTGGTTGCCAGTTATTTGTCTGTCCAACTTCTGTGATGCCCTTTTCATAGATGTCCATTCCTGTTCAAATGAACTGCCTGTGTGATATTCATCAACATAGCATTTACAGCCAAGAGAAATTCAGAGGCATTTCATGAATGATCTCCACTTCAGTGTCCCACTGCTTTCCGCATTTATTCTTCCAGACAATTCTCTTAAACTCCTATCCACTCTTCATCGCAATTCAATTGAGATCTGAGCTTATATCTGGCCCTACGGGAGCCACACAATCTAAGAGCAGGATTTAGAAAACTATAGATTTCGACTTCTAGACGTAGATAATCGGAAAATTCTTCCCATAAATACAGATGTACGAGTATTAAGAAGAGTCTCACCAGGACGTTACCTCACATGGAACTTTCCTGTGCCTCGATCCTTTTCGAAGCATACCTCCCGTGGGGAAGCGAGAGTTTTCGATAGCTACCGACGGTTGCGAGTCAAAACAAAGAGCGACAGAGGGAGAGAGAAAGGGACTCCCCTCTCTTCCACTCCGCTCCAAGGCCAAACGTCATGTGCAATCATGACTGTTTGTACTGAAGCAATAATGTTATGTAATTGCAATACGTAAAGTTTTGATATTTTTATCATTATGTAATTTGTTAAAAGAAAGGCGAACGAACATGTAAAAGTAATGCATCCACAGTTTGAAACAGTTACACTGTTTTACATCTAAGTCAACTTAAAGATGCAGAGCTACAATTTTTGTAGTATGTGTATTCTGATATAAAGCATGACATATGGAATTTATGAAACCCCATACATTAATTTCTGTCATCAGTGATAATACCTGCTACAGTTGCAAAATTGTACATCAGCAGTTGATTTTATCACTGGGATGTGTATGAACAGTTGTGCATGTCCTATCAAGAGAAAAGTGTGTTCTTATGTGTCTCCATTGTTGTTGTTGTCGTTATTAGCAGAAGTAGTATAATTATCAGTACCGTGTGCTGCCCGTGTACTTCGCATGTCGTAATGTTGACTCATTGAGATGTTAGGTTATATGTAAGAGAGTGGACTAATGCCTTAATTTTATCAGGTGGAATAAACGCATAAAGAAGTAAATAAATGTACACAATGTGCCAAATTCCGTTGCTTTTTATAACGCACTTTACACTATTTCTAACGACACGGGCTCTGTCGTTTCTTGCGACTCTTAGTGTGTGTTCTGCTGGGGTTGGCATCGTGTAGTGGATCCCCGTACGCTCTGTAGCGTATGGTAATAAAGGTCTAAAAATTTCGGAAAAGTTGCAGTACCTTCCTGCATTGACACTTTTATCGCAACGACAATGAACGGGAGTCTTAAAACGCCACGTGTCTCAGATCTGTGCTGAAGTTTAGTGAGCGTGCAGTCTAGATCGCATCACATCGCATAGTAATTTTTTAATCGGGACCTGTGCGCTAGCTTCATGCTGAGTGCCCTGGGGACGCTTCCAAGACAGCAGCCGTGTTCACAGACCGCGTGGACACGCTCCTGGCTGGAAGACCGAACACTCAGCCGCCCTGCCGCATCCCGACATGGTCGCTAAGCCATCCAGTCTCAGCCTCACAGCAGATGTCTGGCTCCAGCGTGTGGGCAGCGGCGGTCTCAACGTCGCTGCGGTCTGGCGGCTCTACGGGACCTGCTGAGTGACGTCAGCTGAACACGACACAGCTGGAGAGACTCGTGGACTCTCTTTGTCGGCCAACTCAGGCCCTTGTCGAGGCTAGAGGCGGTGTGCTCTACTCCTGTGTCAGCATGATCTCTCCTTATCTGACATCGAATGAAATCTGTCCTCAACCTTCATGTTTACTACTTGTAACCTTCCACGTAAACATAACTAACTCGACCTTCTTTTGTAAGGAGAAAAACGTACACTTGCGAGATCTCAACCCTAGATGCCAAACACCCGCCCTCTCTTAAAATAAATGGCCATACTTATGATATAACTCATTTTAGACGTCTTGAATGCAGAGTTTTTAGAGTTCTGTAGGTGCAGGTTGCCTGCCACTGGCTGCGCCCCACTGCAGCTGCCTGATGCACGAGTGCAGAGTACTGTGCAGCGGGGTGACGTCCAGAGCCCTCAGACCCGCTTCACGTCGCAAGTGTGGGAAGACGTGCGTGGAGCCGGTCACGTCTGCCCCATGTGCTTCGAAACTTTGTTCTTCGAGTAGAACACATGTTATTTAACATGAAAAACGGGTAAGCAATATGAGCAGATAGTATTTCAATGCCATGCGCATATATGGTTAACACTGTTTGGCAATATTTTAGGACATATTCTGCAGCAGTTTTTTGTAAAACACACCCACACACACACACACACACACACACACACACACACACACACACACACACACACACACAGATCTCTGTTACGGGCAGAGGCAAGGTGAAATCTGACAATATTACTTCTTCAAAGCAAGCTTCCTAAACAGTCAGTTCGTGATTTTACGTCTCCGTCGCATTGTGCCAATGAAGTTGTTTGACGAAAATGATCGTGGTGAAAGGGTATCGTCATGATTGTCACCACCATCCTCTCATAAAGAAGAGTCTAACGTCAATCAACTATTCTTCTCTCCATTTAACGGGTCTTCTGTATGACTACCGCAACTAAATCACAAGGTACAAATAGTAGCACAACGAAACGCTCGTAGAGTTTCTTTTGCCTCGTGTAAGAGTTAGTCGAATAGCCACATATAACGACGCTTACCGGTCACAACTGTCGCGAGCTTTGACGTTTAAACGTGGCAATCTGACCGTCACTGTATACTGCTCCTGGAGCTGCCACACTGTCGCTTGTCGGTTCACCGGCACTATAAACGCGAACCTCTTACTCACCGTACCGTACAGTAGTTCGAGCTCCGACAGTGGGCGAACGCAGTGGAGCGTGCCAGAAACAAGTGGTACACGAGCGTTAAAAACCTATTTGTTCAGAAGGTCTTAACTGCGTACAGTCATAATCGTGGCGCAAATCTCCGCGCGACATAGACAGCTGGGGCTCACACCTTGCAAGTGTGCGTTTTGTATGTGAGACCAGGTTGGTCATCTTCTCTTGTTAGATGCGATCGGTTGTGATTAGATAACTGTTTGTTTTCTCCAGTGTGATTATTATTTACTTCTGATGTTTTTATTTCTATGCATTGTTATTAGGACTGAATTTTCAAATGTGGTGCAACTCCATCATCATGTGTTCATAAGCATCGACGAGAGTTTTTATAGAATACCTAAATGAGCACATTACACTTTATTTAACAATAACGAACTTCCAAATAATATACTCACCAGTTTTATTCCTCCACTGAAACTGAACATGAGGCCGCCCCTCACATCTCACCCTGCCGAACGTGGCTCTTGTGATGCGTCCAATAGCATGCGCTGACTGGGACAGGATATGATGCCTCAGGTCATCCGTTTGCAGCGTTGTCATGTTCCATTCCATGTTGTTCAACCTTTCAAAATAAAATGGATTCAGCTTATGTGACAGATGATACTCTGAAACTTGACTGTATTTTGTAGAATAGAATAGTGAAAACTAAACTGAACTTGCCCTTCTCCAGATTTTACGTTTCCCATTGATAGAGGTCGCCAGCCCCTTAGAGACGAATCGAGGTGTCAGACAGGAATTCTGGCGTAAATTACGGCTGGTATGCGAGTCTGCTAACATATTATGGCGAACTGATCATTTCTGATGAAATACGAGAACTCACATACAAACATGCAGCCAGAACTATGATTGGACAAGCACGGCAGACCGCCTTCAAAGGCATGGAGTGGGCACTCCCCCACAACATGGCTCACCGTCTGCTCCTTGGCGTCATAGTCACGAGCAGCACCTCCACTGTAATACCACGTTTTCAAGACGTTGCCATGTCTCTCTTGTGCCGTTTGGATGAGGTTGAATCTTGGTCTTTCGTGACAAGAAAGACCATACTGCGCTACCTTACTCAGTTGGACTGAATACTTATTGCACCCTGTCTTAGGAATTAGTACCTTGGCATCCTTGATTGTGAGATTAGCAGGGACAAAATTTGACAGAACATGCAACCCCTAAGTGGGAGCTGTTGTAGCAATGTCATTAATAGTCAGCATGGCTCCTTAACGCTTTAGCACAATATGCAACAGCTCAATAACCAAGACAAATTGCAACGTTGTCTTTTTGTCTGCATTTGCTCCCCAGTTTTTTGCAGGAATGTAGTGCAGTTGATTTAGAATAGAACCAAACGACTTTCACAGGTCCTCGCAGTGCTGCATAAATGACAGTGACAGGGAGAGGGAGACACCAAGGTAATTCAGGAAGTAGCTGCAGGAAATTTTGGTCCTATCCAGGGGCACATATGACTGCCTGTGTGCCTCTGTATCACGGAGGTAGAACTCTGTGGGCTCAGTTCCGCTTGTGTTTTGCAGGAGTCTCTATTTGTAAAAGTACTCCCTCAGTTTGGTGTCAACTCGGAGGCTCGTCGACACAGTCAGTAAGTAGCCAGTTTCACACGATGAATGTGGTCACTAGGCGACCACTACGAACAACAATAAACAACTACCTGGGACCTTGGAGTGCGAAGAAATTGCCTAAGGGGACACGTGAAACGGAACCTGGATCAGTGGAGTGGGCTTGTGTTTACCGGCGAGTACAGGTTTCGAACGTCGACTGGGGATCGTCGTACAAGGCTGTGTAGGTGACCAGGCACCGGTGCAGGTCTCTATCCATGGGTTCTGCTGTGGGGCGGGACTGTCGTAGTTTGGGCTGCTATTATGGTAATACTAACAGTAGCAGAAAACAGTATAAGGGGAGTAGGATTCTTTAGGAAGGTAGAGCAGAGAGTGTGTTACAGTGAACAGTTCAGTGATACAGTTACGCGTATCACAATCGACAAAAAACCAACACCGACAACCATAGTTCAGATAGTACATGCCGACGTCGGAAGCTTAAGATGACAGAAAAAGTATATGAAGGTATTGAAAGGGTGATACAGTACGTAAAGGGAGATGAAACTCCAATACTCATGGGAGACTGGAATGCAGTTGTAGGGATAAACGTGGAAGAAATGGTTACTGGAGAATGTGGGGTTGGGATAGGGAATGAGAGAGAAGAAAGACTAACTCAGTCCTGTAATAAATTTCGGCTAGTAATAGCGAATACTCTTAATCGCAAGAGGAGGATGTATAATTGGAAAAGGCTGGGTGATATGGGGAACTACAGTTAGATTACATCATGGTCCGACATAGATTCCGAAATGATATAGTGGATTGAAAGGCATACGCAGGAGTAGATATAGACTCATATCACAATGTACTAATGATAAACAGTACGTTGCAGTTTAAGAGATAAGTCAGAAAGAATCGATATGGGTAGCAGTGGTTGTGGATGTGGGTTTTCTGAAGATGGAAAAATAATGTTGGTGCTTGTTTCTTGTAACTGTAAGATTCAAGAAATTTAAATTCTTGTTTTTTTTTTTTTTCTCTTTCCTTTGTGAAGTGGGACTGAGGTAGTACTGTGTTGATGTTACTGTGTAGCTCTTCAACTGTTTTGTGTTTCATCTATAAGACAATTGTGTCATCCTCGTGTCGATACCAGTCAATTATTTTGTACTCATCTTGTTTTAAAAAGTTGTTGAATATTGTGTTCTCTATATGATCAAAGAATATACCTACTAATTTCCCACTGAGGGGATATCCCATGGCTAGCCCCTCTTTTTGTTGCTGAAAGTGAAGTAGTTTTGTTCAGTGATTAGACTAAGAATGGATGAGATTTCATTTATTTGTCTTTCTGGGAATTTCTTGTACTTTAGCTGTTGTTCTATAGTGTTTATAGTTTCTTCTGTGAGTATGTGTGTGTACGTGGATGTAATGTCAGAAGATACAAGTTTTGCTGTTGGGGGGATGTTCCTAATTTTCTCTATTATGTCTTCTGGCGTTTTGAAGCTTCTGTTGTTTGTGTATGTGTATGTTTTCTCTAGGAATGTGTACATGTGGCTCTCTGAGGTCCATCGCTGGCCTGACTAGAATGAGAAGTTTGTGGACCTTTGGGAGGCCTGTTAAGAGTGGAGCTCTAGGATTCCTTTGTATCATTCTTTTTGTCTGGTTCTGTGTGAGGATGCATGTGATGCTTTCTATTAATGTCTCTGGGTTCCTTTGATATCTTTGTGTTGGATAATCACTTAGGTTGGTCATTATATTCTATTCCAGAAGTTTTTCTGTTTATACCAACAACAACAGAAGAAAATTATCACATACAAAAAGCAATAGCGGAAGGGAAAAACGTAATAAACGGAGAAACAACACCTTTCAACGACACAATCTTCACTGCTCTGAGAGAACTGACGCACGACACACAACAGAAAGCACACACTTGCAAAAGAACCACTCGCCCATCAGACAGAGACACATAAATGAGGAACGGAAGTCG
The DNA here is from genome assembly GCF_023864345.2 of Schistocerca serialis cubense. Lineage (NCBI taxonomy): Eukaryota > Metazoa > Arthropoda > Insecta > Orthoptera > Acrididae > Schistocerca > Schistocerca serialis. The sequence goes on from NC_064648.1 coordinate 167,225,130, forward strand.
TCAGAACTCGCGCTTAAATTTTCATAACCTTCTCGCAACGTGTGATACATTTCTCACGAGACACGCCAGCGGCAAGTTGGCGTAACGTTATGCATTATGAAAGAAGTGCGACGGTTATGTTTTTCTGTGTATAGAACTAGCTGCAAGCCGTCCAGCGAACATGAGTACACGAGAAACTATGTAACAACCGAGTACACCCAAAAACTGTATCCACAACACTACCGTAGTCCCAACCGCATAACGCTGACATACATAAGTTCACGTTTTCGTATTTGTTTAGTAATAGTCGCTCACACAGTTGCAAGTGACATGATTTATGTTGAGAAAAACGGCAACAGAAAACCACAGAAAGTATGCCCCAAACACCAACAAGAATCTTAAAACCACGCTGTAATGTATAATAAATAAGCTATTATGAAAGTACCCACAGAACACAATATTTAAAAAACAAACAGTAAACATTTAATAACGTTTTACACCGTTTTATAGCTGTGCTATTTTCTGCATGTTTTACATTGATGGCGATATTTGTCTCTGAAACTAAGTCTTCGAGGCTAGAGGCGGTAATACCGTGATGCCATTTCATGATCCTTGAAGAAAAAGTTGGCTTCAATGTGACTGTCTTACTATAAGTTAATGATGTATGGAAAGAATGGGAATCATGCACCAGCTAGTTGTACTTGACAAGTTTATTCGAATCCTTACCTAGGTTTAAACAGATACAAACATTTCTTCCTTGGAAGAAGTAGTAACGTGTGTAAACTTATTGTGTGAAAGAGAAAACAAGTCATAAAGCTCAGTCAACACTAAAATGACCCATATAAATGCTAACGTATAGCCAGATGGCTTAATGAACGGTAAAGCAAGGTAAAAGTGTGAATAAACATCTGACGTGCCACTGGTTGGCTGTTCGATTCCTATGGCTTCCATAATTTTACTGTTGCTGACTGCTGCCATGTTAGAGATTTTAATTACGTATATACAGCAAATGTTGTGGAGTATTACTGTAATCTGGTGGTGCAGGGTGTTGACTCTATAATTGCTTCTTTCGAAAAGTAATTAATTTAGCCACTTGCAGTGTTTATTGTTCACTTTTGAACTAATTTACAACTAACAATGATACCGAGCTACAGCTGTTGTCATCTCAAACGACGCTGTACTTTTATTGATTTTTTGATAATACGGTTGGGAAATAGGAATATAAATTCAATTTTAGTAAGGCAAGCAGTCTCGATGAAAAGCTTTTTTTGTTCGTTACCGCTTTCAGTCTCTAACTGTCATCATCAGATCATTTACTGTCTGCTGTAGCGACATGCGGAGACAGAGAGCGGAGAGAGACGTGTGCCACGAGGCACATTCCATTGACTGCTCGGTGGAAAGTGTCAACAGAAGAGGCGGCGGCAGAAGGTATTAGCGCGCTTCGTCTTTGGGTCTCATAAATGTGCCCTTATTGACAGATAGTTAGTATCGCAAAATAGGAAAAGTAGGTGACAGCATTGAGAATAAATTTAAAGAAAGAATTAGTTGTACGGTCAGTAGTAATGGCGTCGAGTGGTCTACATACCCCGGTACAGAGCAGGAGTCGATACAGTCGTCAGCGATCCGGCAGTCGAGCTCCTCGAGGAGTTGCAAGGATTCGTCCCACGTGAGGCGGCGGAGCTGCGCCAGGGCGCCGGCGCACCCCCCTCCCTCCCCCGCTCCAGCTGCTGGCGGCGGCGGCAGTCCGGAGTCCCAGAGGCGGGCTGCCAGGCGCTGCACAGCTGACCACGCGGGGGGCGGCTGCTCCGGGCTGTGGCACCTTGTGAGCCCCGGTACCCAAACTGCAAAACGTTCTTCAGTCACCTCGAGGTCTGGACTCTGACTCACGAGCTTCCACGGGCTACTCATATGCTCACCACTACCAGCAGCTACTGAAAGTGAAACACTAAGAGAGCTGCAGCCAACGATAATCGACACGGCGTGAGGTGTGCTGCACACTTCTACAAGCAAAAGGTCAACAAGTCAGCTGACTGTCAGCACGGCGGCCACTGCTGCGGCTGCCCTTGGCGAGGAAGCGGGCAGAGCTGCGCCGACAGTACAACACTGGACACTGTGCCGTCATTCCGTATGAGCCCAAGTTCTGACTGCAGCATCGGTGTGGACGATCCGTACATCGAGGCCCTGAGCAGAGCGGCGAATGCCACGTTACATTCTCGCCCATCTCACAGGGAGCCACTTGGTAATTGCTTACACTCATCGCAGCTGTTACATTTCTGAGTCCTTGAGACAGCTCGCTTGCGATATTTTCGACTTCCTTTCAACAAAATAATTTAATGTCGCATGTCAGCCATGCTGTTCTGCCCCAGCTTGACAGAGTTAGCACCGCTACCACAGGAACGTGCGATGTACCTGGCTAGGCGCAGACAGTAATATTTAAGTCGAAATCACACTTAGCGTTAACTGGTTTGATTGGCGAGATTGGGAATAAGACATATGGTCTCACGTTGGTGTCAGAGCTGGCAGTGCGGGGCTGGAGAGGAGACTCCAGGCTGGCCGAGAGGAAGCTGGGCTGCAGGCGGCAGGGCGCTCCAGACTGGAGCGGCAGCCGGTGGGAGCCTTTCCTGGCGACTTCAGATCTCCAGTCCAGGCTGGGCCGTGAATGACGACCCCGGGCATTCTGTACTCTCATCTCCTGGAGCGCCGCACACTTGCCCTGTCTCATCACAGACTACCCGCCAAGTACTGCGTCACAGTCAAGTAACTGCAGCCAGAAAAGCTGGAATTCCCAATAATGTGATCGGCATACCACTCTCCTCTCGCTTTAACCTCTGGGATCCGCCTCTGAGCTGTATTTTCCTCTTAGCTGTAGCCGTGTTTACACAGGGTATCTCGTTAGGTAAGCAGCAGAGGCGCTGCCATTCGTTGTTCTGTAAACTTCCGAGGCCGTAGTTGCACTTCTGTCTCTTTGTACTTGTGTGGGAACGTTCAGCGCTTACGGAGCAGGGAGAAAACAAATGTAATAGCTAAGTACTCATCAAATGTTGAGATCATTTTTGAAATAATCGAACTGAAATTGTCGACCGATATGCAAGTGCGGTTGACATACGGTTCCTCGCCAAAGATAAAGCAGCAATGAAGGCACTGAGTGGCGGAGAGTGGCTTTGCACTAACAAGCGCTGATCTGTTCTCACCTGCCAGAAAGTTTACGGCAGAATCTCTGGACACACAAAAGATATTCTGCCTGCTCATTCCCTCACGAGGGACTCACGTCTTTTTGAGCAAATGTGTGACAAAACCCTCGCAGTGAGTTAGACTGCAAAATGAAGCAAAAGGAAAGAAGAAAGCGTAATGTCTCTATGAAGGAACAGACGGTTAGCCCGCGTAGCTACACTCGTCTGATCCGCTTCGCTTAGGCAGTCCAGCTGAGGCTATCTCGGCGGTGAGCTGACCTCGCCGGTAAACATTCTGAAAGTTCCGTACCTGCCCAGTGAGACTGCTAATTCTGATGACGTCTCTCGCCGTAGGTGTCGCTACCGGGCTGTAAACATACAAACAGTCGCTTCTGATGGGACTGCGGGCAGCTGCTACTGTTAACCGAAAAATCGGGATGCCATTGCTGTATGCCTATTGTAATTAACCACTGCGAACGTTCGAGTAATGCACGCCTGATATTAATGAACGTAATTGACTCGTACAGAGCGAAGTCCACGCTCCTGACCCAACACGGAGACCTCCGCCTCGTCGTGTCTGAGGGCCGACTGACTCACTTGGCGCTCTCCGTAACCTGCGATGTATTCTCGCGAGAGCATGTCCCCGTCAACTGTGCAGCGATACCTGAAGCTTCCCGTACTGGAATAATGCCACAGTTACGGCAATGACTGAGAGATTTTCCCTGACAAGTTCTGTAACGAAAGGAAACTACCCCTGTTACCATTAAGTGTGTTTACGGCCGACTGGCGCGCCTCCTGCACGTACTCCCCGGCCTGCGCGTCTGGCTGCAGGCAGGCCGGCCTCCCACGCAGCGGGCCACGGCCCCCGCCCCCGCACTGGACGACTCGCGCCGCGGGCCACTCGCGTTCTCCGGCCGTGGGAACACACTCCAGCCGCAGCCTGGAACCTGTGTTACTCTGGAAACTGTATAAGCCCCAGAAAACAGCTGGTTGTATCTAATGAAACTATCGTCTTTCGATTCTGCCTCGTATGAGATCATTTTTTCTGTATCTTTAGCTTTTATCGTGTGATGTTCAAATAGCAAGTGTATGTCTGAAAGCATTACCAGGGGACTGATAAGGTTCACTTTCTCTTCTGAACCTCCGTCAGGAAGTTGATGATCGTTCCTTCAGCAGAGAGGAGCGGGGGCAAAGGTGCTACAGATACACTGGCGGAAAAGAAAATCTCAGCACAAAATAAAAATTACTGTAGAGGAATGAGACTGCGGGCGTACATCGCTCTGGATGACACACCTTATAGCTTCGAAGGGAACTATCAAGTACAAAAGCCGCTGCCTCAGCTCGAGGTAAAGCAAAGGTGAAAAAGCCGAAGTAAGGCATCCTGCAGCTCTTTTAATGTAAATGTTTGTAAAAGTAACATTTGGATTTCCTGGTCAACTCCTACCAATAACCCATTTTATTTTCCGTGTTTGCTGTAAGCTACGGGTAAAAACACAAGCTGGACATGCACTTGCGTGTCAGATGTGACAGCGTTCGGCGGCCCACATATTGCCCACGATGCTAACACAACACTGGCTGCAGATGGCAACAGGGGGCGGGACAGGAGCTGTCAAATGATGTCGACAGCACGAGGCTACGGAACGTGGCTGAACTGCTTAGTTGACGAGTAACTCACGACAGTGCTACAGTGGTAGTGGTGTTGATACAAAGCAGAGCAATGGCGCCGATAAACAAAGCAAACATTGCGTTATATCTTCAGAAACAGTAGCCAAAGTCGAGATTTGATCAGAAAGGAACTCAAGAAATTTCGCTGAGTGTGAAAGAAGTGGCGGATGAGTCAGTGGAATGCGTGGTGTCGTGCGAACAATGTACAAGACGAGTGCAGTGATGGCGATACGTGCACGGCACTTGAAAGTTGTACTGAAACCGGTGTGCTGTACTTCATCGTCGTTGTCGGACAGAGGGCCGCAGCTCCCGTTTCCAGTCAAATGTAGTGAAGGACAGTCGTTGTCCAAGGAGCGGATACTAAACATAATTACGTACTTGGAAAATCGCAGACAGCATAGCAAAAGAACAATTACAAACATATTTTGAACAAGTCTGCAGAAATATGACCGTTAGTGTGTAAGGAAAACTACAGAAATTCAACGGAGGACAAGGCGCACTTGCGCGTTTCAAGGATGCTCGACATACATTACAGAGATTTCAAGAGAAGCAGTGGATGCTTGCATGACGTCAAACAGTGCTACAGAAGGGTGAGACGTGAGATAATGAAATTTCGAAGAAAGCGTCAACTGAACGATGCGCAGCAAACTACAGGATCGACCGAAATATTTGTAGATGAGATAAGTAAATTTACCCCGTCGTTGAGTAAGGAATTTGTTTTCAACTGCAGCCAATCGGCATATGAAGAGGAAACGTACATGAAAGGGACCCTGGAAATTAGAGGTACCAAGAGAGATCAGTCAAGATAATCTATTATCAATTCGCATTCGTATACAGTTATGCCGACTGATTAACCAGACGGTAAATTGGCTAGAACGCTATTTATTGCTCTGCGCCCTTTGATTCTTTCTCGTCTGTGTAATTTTGGCAGGGGCCGTAGGGAATATTTACGTCACAGCAAAGAAGAGTGGGAGAATAGACGTAAGAGAACTACAGCTATTCTATGATCACTGCTTTCGGCCAATAGCTCGTCAAAATAGGTGTTTTTTCTTGATTCCTAGGCTGCGCATACAAATCATACACCTAAAAAACAAGCTACCGCTCCTGGAAAGTGTGTGACATAGCAGTTCGTACCACCTGGAACCACCAGATGAATAGTACCTCCAGATGTCTGTCTTTTCTGTGCGTATGAAACATATTATAACACTACCTGCAGCAACGCCTTAAAGGACAGCCAGTTTTACGATAAGCTCCACGACAGGCCGTTTCGCATTCGGTTGCATGCCATCACTTTCCTTCAGTTCTCGTCACCCTGTTACACCAATGTCATTTCCATACGTATTCCTTAAGAGTGGATACCTGGCTGAGCGTCCTCATAATAAACGTAGTCCTTCACTCCAGGCAGAAAACGTATAATTTTTAATAACAGCATATGTAAGCCAAGCCGCCTGTGAGTGTTTGATAAGTTGACTGCGCATAACGTCTTATGAATCCGTACAGCACGAAAGAACACTTACCGAGTTGGTGACAGTAGTGCGACCGTAGCTGAAGTTCACCGATACTGACCACCAAGGGTCTGTCCTGGTGCCGGCAGACGCAGTCCAGCACCGACGTCCCGTTTGCCGCAAGCAGAGCTGCCACTGCGGCAATTACGCCCGCCGGCTGCATTGTCCGCTGTCGACGCTGGGGAGCAAACAGAAGCAGTGCGCGCCGCAGGGAGCGCGCGCTCAATATGAGGACGGCCAAACCACGGGAAGCGTGACGCCTCTCATCCGGATGACCGCCGTATTCCTGTTTGCTTGGTGAGAGTTCGCGAAAGTCGTCGAGTAAAACAAGGAAGTGTTGTAGTCATTGTGCTGTTCCTAATCTATAAAAACGATTTAGGAGGCAATCTGAGCAGCCATTGTTTGCAGATGATGCTGTCTTTTACCATCTACTAAAGTCATCAGAAGAGCAAAGCAACAGCAAAATGATTTAGAGAGTGTACCGGCGCGGTGCGTAAAGTGGCACTTGATTCTAAATAATGAAAAGTGTTATGTCATCCACAGGAGAACTAGAAGGAACCCGTTAAATTTCTTTTACTCGATGAGTCACACAAATCGAAAGGGTGCCGTTTCAGCTAAATGCCAAGGTATTACAATTAGGGCCAACTTAAATAGGAACGATCAAATCGAAAATCTTGTAGCGAAGACTGTGTTTTGTTTGCAGAACACCTAGACAAAGCGACAAGCCCACTAAAGAGACTGTCACTTAGTGATGCTAGAAGAACCCTCCGCCACACACCGCCGGGTGTCACGCGGAGTACTGGTGTAGATGCAGATGTACATCTACAACTCCACACATACTCCGTAAGTCGCAATATGGTGCATGGTGGAAGTTGCCTAGCGCCATCATTAGTCATTTTCTTTCCTGTTACGCTCGTAAATACAGAGAGGGAAAAGCGACTATCTTTATGCCTCCATCATCATCAGTTTTTTGCTATATTAGCAGGTCCTTTGCCTCTCCATTTTCTGCGATCCATTGCCTCCTCCTTACGGCTGCTGTATGTTGTACCGTCCATTACGTGATCCAGTATCTGAAATCTCCTCCTTCCTCGCTTCCTTTTCCCTTCTACATAACCTTCTACACATATTTTTATCAGTCCATCATTCTTTTTTAATATATGCCCAATCTAATTTCTTTTTCTTCTCTTTATTACATCTAGCAGCTGTCTTTTCTCTTCCACTCATCTCAATACCTCTTCATTTATTACTCTGTCCATCCAACTTATTCTTTCCATACTCCGCCATGTCCACATCTCAGAAGCCTCCAGCCTTTCTCGGTCTTTATTCCTCAAAACCCATGTTTCAGGCCATACAGAAGAACACTCCATACAAAACATTTTATCTTTTCCTCAGTTCTATGTCCACACTGCTGCAGAAAACTCTCCTTTTCTTATAAAATGCCTCTTTTTACCATTGCTATCCTTGTTTTCATTTCTGTGGTGCACTTCCAGTCGGTGTCTATCCTTCTTCCAAGATACTTAAAATTTAGCACCTGTTCTAATATTTCTTCATTCAGCACAATTTTTATTTCTTTATTTTCTCCTAGTGCCAATACTTTTATTTTCTTTGTGTTAATTTTCATTCCATAATGGCGTCAATGGTGTCCACTAAATCCTGTAATTGTCTTTCCCCTGTGGCTAGAAGGACCATGTCATCAGCAAACCTCAAACACCCTACTCTTCTTCAATTTCTACTCCTTTGTCATCTAATGTGCATTGGGCAATCATATTTTCCAAGTAGAGATTGAGAACGTTAGGTGATAGACAGCATCCTTGTCTTGCTCCTTTTCCTAGTCCGATCCAGTTTGTACTTTCTCCTCTCACTTTAACTGAGGCTTTTTGATTAAGATATAATGAGTCTTCTGGTTTTCCAGTCCACTCTCTTTTCTCTCATTACAGTCGCCAACTTGTCCCAAACCACAATGTCAAATGCCTTTTCTAGATCGGTGAAGCCCATTTAGAGATCTCCTCCTTTTTCAATAAACCTTTCTCCCAAGAGTTGTAGGAGCCCCACTGCATCTCTGGTGTCCGTATTCCGTCTAAAGCCAAACTGCTCCTCGCCAAGATTCTCCTCCATTAATTTTTAAAGTCTCTTATTAACTATTCTTAACATCATTTTGGCTGCATGTGAAATGAGGCTGATTGTCCCGTGCTCACTGCATTTCTTGATTCCTTGTTTTTTTCGGTAATGGAATCATTAGTTTTCTCAGAAAATCCTCAGGCCATTCACCAGTGTCACATATTTTATTCGTAACCTCAATATTTCCCTTATTTCATCTTGTTTCTAGCATTTTAATATTTCTCTCCGTATCTGTACCTACTGCTTTACCATTTTTCATTGCAGTTATGCCAGACATTACTTCTTCCATTATGATGATTGGGCCTTCCTTTCTGGTCATCATTTACACTGTTCAGTAATTGAAGTTCCACAGTTTCTGGTTTGCGATCTGTGTCATATAGCTCTTTTAGATATTCTTCCCATCGCTGGAGGACATCGTCACGATCTTTGTACCCTACCTCTTCGTCTTTACTCAAAATTTCCATAGTAGCACTTCCTGCTCTGTTTTTATCCCATGTCATAGTCTTTACTCTGTTGTACAGTAAGTCGTATCTTCCCTTCCTGTCCAGTTCTTCGATTGCATTACATTCCTCTTAGCCATTTTTTCCTAGCCTGCTCTGTTTCTCTTTGCAGTTCATTATTTAACCTTCGGTACATCTTTCTTGCATCTTCAGTGTTCTTGTTTTTAAATTTTCTTCTCTCCCCCACATTCGAAATCATTTCTTGTGTGACCTATGGTTTCTTTTCCCTTTTCCCTTTTACATATCCTATATTTTACTGTCCTGCTTTAATGATTTCAGCATATTCCAGTACTCGTTGACATTATCAGGGGGTTCTTTGTCTCTTAATGTGTTTAGAAACTCAAGTGACAGCATTTCTGTAATTTGTTCTTTGTTGGATCTTATCTTCTCTAGATCCCACTTCTTCACCATGACTCCACGGACACCCAAATTTCTCTGTTAGTGCTCCTTAAGCGAAATGGTCGTTGACGCCAGTGAAATCTTTCTGCCGTCAGCTTCTAATGTCGGTTCTCTAAATTTCCTCTATAATTTTCCTAGAAATAATATCGTGTTCGCTACAGGGGTTCCTATTTTCGTTCACAAACCACCTCCATAACACTAGCATGTTGTTCGATCCTGGAGGTAACAACTCTGGCTGCACAGTTAAATTGCTTCGACGTCTTTCCTTGATAAGACCTTGTGCGGATCCAAAACACTCAAACAGTGCTCAAGAACGGATTGTACTAGTCGTGTCTTCTACAAATGAACCGTTCTTTCCTAAAATTCTCCCACTCGAAGTCGAGCATTGACCCTCTCCGCTGCACCCTTTCATGCTCATTTCATTTCACATTCCTTTGCAACGTCACACCTAGATATTTCGTCGACGTGAATGTCAAGGAGTGCGCTGCTAATTCGGTATTCAAATATTTCTACATTTAGATCTAACTATAATTCATCTTACCAACTAGAAATTTTGCTTAAGTCATCTTGTACCCTTCTACAGTCACTCAACACTTAGACGTCCCTGTACACCACAGCATCATCAGCTCATCCTGTCTGTCAGATTACGTTCTGCCGCACTGCTGGCGATACCTTTGTCTCTCATGAGCACTCGCTGTCGAGTGCAAAGTAAGGGGTTCTGCTATTATGAAATTTGCGTTCCACTCCCATATCTAGAAACCTTTTCTGCGTTCATCCGTTAAGAGACTGCACGAGCGAAATCGCTGCCTCAGGATCTGTCAGTACTTTTCTTCCGGTGTCATATTACAGCAGACACATATCCGTATGTCGCCTTCCCATCCACTCACCCTTCCCTCCCCTCTCCAATCCCCCTACATTCCCCTCCCCGACACTGTTCCCGCCCAATAAAGATCATTTCAGTTCTGTATAAAGTTGTGAAAAGAACGTCACAAAGTGCAGTCAGCAGGGATGGGCCGAAAAACCAAACATACTCGGCAATACGTATGTATTTTTACACCAGGCCAATGAACTCCAGCTGGAATGCAGCAACAAGCCACAGAGTATCTTCCAGATTTATCAGACCTGCGGTCTTTCAACTATTTCACACAGAGATCAGAAGTTCCTCAAGTCGGCAAGTCTCAGTTAAGTTGCAGAAGTGTACTGTTTTTCACCAACACATATACTCTGACTGTTAGTCTATCTAAAAGCGTCAGTGTAGGTCCAGAAATGGAAAACTTTCGACGTGTTTTTGGCATCACAGGACTATCTGTGCAGCATGAGGGAGTATACAAAGAAGTAGATGACAACAGAGTGCGGTGCATTACAATCACCAACTGACTTTAAAATGTATGGGAGGAGGGTTTCAACAGTGCATATCTACAGGGAAGCTATGACTGAATCAACTTCAGGGGATATGCGCATTTAAATAAAACATTCGAGTGTGGGGAATTTGGATGATTTATACTGCACCTTAGCGACTGCTACAGACAGACTGAGGTGCTGGTATCTGAATGTAAGAGGAGCAGTGTATAAATGCATTTATTCTCGCTGTACCAGGACAGCCTATTACTATCGAGTTCAGTGAAGTAGAATTCAGGGGTGATATGTCTACTAATACATATGTTGAGGCACTTGCTCGACAGAATACTAGACAAGCTGAATTTTTTAGACTCATATGAAGCAACGACTGGGAAAACATTGCTCTACACAATGAGTATAAAACGTACATATGCAAGTAAAGAAAATACAAAATAAATTGTTCTTCCTGCCTCACTGCGTACCAATCCCCACCATTGTACTGCACATAAACATGTGATGAGCCCTATTCCTTTACCTTGAAGTTTGCTACTGAACACACTTCATGCTTTATAGGTAAAGGTGTATATTCTAGAAGAAAATACATGTGTAATGCAGCACACTGTAAATAACTAGACACATCTTACAATACTGATTTAAGGAAATCAAAAATGCTTCAAGTGGCTCGGAGCAGTATGGGAGTTAACTTCTAAGGTCATCAGTCCCCTAGAACATAGAACTACTTAAACCTAACTAACCTAAGGACATCACACACATCCATGCCCGAGGCAGGATTCGAACCTGCGACCGCAGCGGTCGCGCGATTCCAGACTTTAAGGAAATCCTCCTTTTCCATCATTTACATCTGGCTGGTCATTTATAGCGATTAGTTTCTTTTCTTCGAAATAACAAAGATATAACAAAACAATAACTAATGGTTACTAACAATCTTTTTTTGTAAAAAAAAATGATCGATGTGTATTTTTTAATATATTCATTTTCTATACCATTTAAGCCAGCCGGTGTGGCCGAGCGGTTCTGGCGCTTCAGTCTGAAACCGCGCGACCGCTATGGTCGCAGGTTCGAATCCTGCCTCAGGCATGGATGTGTGTGATGTCCTTAGGTTAGTTAGGTTTAGGTAGTTCTACGTTCTAGGGGACTGACGTCCTCAGATGTTAAGTCCCATACTGCTCAGAGCGATTTGAACCATTTATACCATTTAATCACATATATAATTTCAGATTTAATTCCATATACATTTTTAAATTAATAAACTACCTGCTTTTTCCGTTTAATTAGGTGCCATATTTACATTTAATTCCATGTACAAATTAAAAACTAATAATAAGCACTCTGTTTTCCCAGTCAACCACTTTTTCTTTTCTAATTTGTTTTTGCCTGTACATAATATGCGTAGGTGAAAAAAGAACCACACATATACACATGCACACATGTAGGCACTGAAGAGTAAAAGAAATTAGTTCATGTGGCACAGACTTGACTAATGTCTGAAGTAGTGCTGGAGGGAGCTGACACCTTCAATCCTGCAGGACTGTCCATAAATCCGTAAGAGAACCAGAGGGTGGACATCTCTTCTGAACAGCACGTTGCAAGGCGTCCAACATATGCTCAATAATGCTCACGTCTGGGGAGTTTGGTGACTAGCGGAAGTTTTTAAATTCAGAAGAAACTTCCTGGAGTCACTCTGTAATAATTCTGGACATGTGGGTTGCCGCATTGCCCCGCTGGAATTGCCCAAATCAGTCGGACTTTACAATGGACATGAATGGATGCAGATGATGAAACAGGATGCTTATGTACGTGTCAGCTATCAGAATTGTATATAGACATACCAGGAGTCCCATGTCACTGCAAGTGAAAACGCCCCACACCATTACTGAGCCTCCAACCCCTTGAACGGTCGGTTCCCTGCTGACATGTATTCATAAGGTTGTCTCCATACCCTTAAATAGTCTTGTTTGAGGCACAGCTCAATGTCCTAACGGATTATCAGATGAAATTATATAACTTTTGGCGCCAGAGGTAACTCCATGTTAATGTCTCGTTTGCAGTCTGTGTCTAGAAATAGGGCATGGAAAATCGCGGAAGTAGTTACAATGAAGAAAGTCCGATAGATCTATTTGCTTCCTGGATGTTCTGTAAAAAGCCTTTGAAAAGCTGGATGGCGCCAGAAGTCGTCTCACCGGCTTCTGAGCGGTACAAACTACTGGCAGCTCGCTTTCCGTGCAGGGAAGGCCACTAAGAATGCCGCAAATGCAGTACAACAACTTGTCTGTGCAGCCGCGTGATAACACGTAGTGGGCGGCCGAGTGGGTGCCTCGGAGGCTGACGGCAGCTGACGGTGGCGGCCGGCGCTGTCCTCTCAGGCAGTGGGGACTGAGCGCTCACTGCCGAGGTAGCCGCCACGGCTGCGGCATCGTGCTAAGCGTCCTGGAAAACAGGCGCGAGTGACTGCAGCAAAGGCTGCATTTTCTTCCTTTTCCGAGCCTGCATTTGCACAGCCAGGGTCCGCCGTCTGATAACTTTCTGCGGACCTCAGTGCTCCCTCCACTCAGTGCACTCGGCCCCCGCCTCACCGCGGTGTCTGGCTGAGCAGCTGACGTCACGGGCAGCGTTACCCGTGCACTGCCGCCTGGAGGTCTTTTGTCATTTTTTGTGTAAGACAGCTGTAATCACTTCTCGAAATTATAATACATGGAATTTACAAATCGAAAATTATGAAATTTTTAACTTTTGAGAAGAGAAAAAAAGCAAAGTGGGAATGATTGGTAGTTGTGGCCTCAACAACGCTGCTGAGGGACGTGGTCTCGGATCGCGTCCTCGAGCCCGACCTCCCTGGGCGGCGCCTCCCATTATTAGTTTACCACATGAGATATTTCACGCCTCGAATGTCACGGGACCAGTCATCCCTTGCAGAACTGTTCTAATCTCTAAATGTAGTCCAGGGAAGGACAGAAAAGACGATAGAAAGAAGCACAGAATGTGGCAAGTTATCCAGAATTACTTACTGTGCAAGGTCAGCTTGATGGTATTACTTGCAGTAATTACCATCCACCAGTTTGCCCATTGCTCACAAGCCACACTGGAGAACGTAGTTCATGTTCTCGAGTTGGACTGATCACACAGCACTAAACATACTTTGCCACATCCAACAACTCCCACTTGTTCCACAAAGTGTAAATAAACCAAAGAGTGTGGGTGAGGCTAAAGTTCAAAGATGTTGCATTTGGACAGAGTTTATTTTTGGTCAACAGTAGCATTCTAGAAAACTGCACACTGATGACGCTAAAAATAAAGAGTGTGTCAAAAAGGACATTGTAGCTTTGGACATACATAAATACTGTATACTGACATATCTTGCAGAGTCGATTGACGTGTTATTTTGTAGCAAAGAACCTCAAGTTTCTTATAAAAGTGTCGTTTCGTTTCGATGCGAATACCAATTATGATGTGGGACACATCCCACTGGTAGTCAACTTCCCCTTCCCACATTCCTTGCGGAAAATCGGGTGAAAGGTGAGCAACGGCAGCGTAGATTAAATTTTTCAGGTCGGCCGAATTGTTTGCTACGGGAGGAACATACGCGCGGTCTTTAATGAAACCACCGAACAGTTATTGCAGAGTTCGTTTCATGGTACCAGGAGACACAGCGGGCACGCTCCACACCAGTGAAAGCAGCCATCCTAACTGTGCACAACTCTGGCGTTCCTGAAGTACATGCAGGTTGTTTGCTGCATAATCATACACCTACCGATTCTATAAGTTATCTCAATACATTTCTATATCATTCTAAAGTTGCAAATTCCTTTTTGACTCGCCCTGCACATCTCTATTTGGATTACATCCATTATAATTAAAGTCACATCTATTGGATTACCTGGCACAGAGAGAGTCTTGTAGAAGACTCTCTATAGCTTTAAATGGTGAAGTCTTCTGATTCGAAAACTTTATTTACCGAATTCACAATTCATCGTACAGTGATGACTAGTTTCGGCAAATTTGAACTGCCATTTTCTAAATATTCTTCCTTAATACATATCAATTATAAACTAGACGTCTGAGCTTGTAACCCCACACCCTGTATAAGTTGCAAGCCATTGTCGCCACATCAGTAGTACAGCTAGAACAAGCCTACAGGGCTTCCACGGACATTTCTGTGTGAAGTTATCTATTTTAACTACAAGTTACTCGTGATTTAATGTGTATGGCGAGCGTGGACTACAGGTGGAAGATGGACGCTGATGATCTCATAGTATAGGATTATTGTCTGCAAATGTTGCCGCTCTTGGTTGCTAATACACTGCCAGAAAAAAAATGGTGCTTTTGGAGGTTAATAGGTCACTCAAGATTTATTGTTGCAATGGTGCATATGCAGTACGTGAAGTGGTAACACATACGGACGAATAGCACACACGGTTGGACGAACCAGGCATCGACCCAACCTGAGACATCCATATTAGCAAGTAGCGTGGCCACCACGGGCGGCAACACAGGCGCTGACTCTCTCATAGTGTCGATAGTATGGGTGGCGAATACAGCCCTGGGATACGTGATGTCACGTCGTTGTGTAAGAGACCTCGCTTGACATGTCGCACCCGTCACTTGTCGTCCCATCATATCCCACTCATATCCCACACCTGCTCGACTGCAGAGGAGTACAGAGATCTTGCCAGCCAGGGAAGTTGCCACACGTCTTGCAGGGCCATTGAGTTTGATGAGCAGTATATGAACGAGCATTATCCTCTTGGAACAACGCGCCATCTTTCTGTTACAAGAAAAGCAAAAGAGCAGGTTTAACAACATTCTGCATGTCCTCTCCAGGAACGGCACGGTAAGGCCAGTGTGTACACTCTTTGAGGTAGCACTCACCAGCTCTTCGTCGTATGCACAAACGACCGTCACTTGGATGCAGGCAGTATCTGCTGCCGTCGCTGAAGACCAGGGCGCGCCATTCCTTCTTCCAGGTGAACGAAGCCCTGGCGGCACCAGTCGAGCTCTCCACGTCGATGCTGTGTGTGTGTGTGTGTGTGTGTGTGTGTGTGGGAGGGGGGGAGGGGAGAGGAGCTAGAAGTGTGGGTGCCCACAGTCTCACTGCTAATAGGTGGTTCGCAACAGTTTGTGTCTGGTCTCACGAGCTGTGTTACCTGTGCTGTGGTAGCTGTACGCCCTGTCGCCGCTGCCCCTGGACTAAGACGATTCTGGCGGGCGGCAGGGCTGTGTGGACGTGCAGGAGCTCGTCTGCGAGTGCGAGAGTGATCACGTGACCACTGACAGCATCACAGAGTGGGG
This sequence comes from Schistocerca serialis cubense, assembly GCF_023864345.2. Classification (NCBI taxonomy): domain Eukaryota; kingdom Metazoa; phylum Arthropoda; class Insecta; order Orthoptera; family Acrididae; genus Schistocerca; species Schistocerca serialis. The sequence goes on from NC_064648.1 coordinate 167,241,111, forward strand.
CAGCACGTGCAGCTTATGCGGCAGTTCTGTAAAAGGACGACAATTTGACCCCTTCCAGATGTACGAATATATGAAATGGTTATGAATATGATCAGGGATAAATTGAGTTTTGTGAAAAGAATATAAGATTTTAGGTTGGTTGATATTGCGAAACATCCTGGTCTGGTAAAAAGCAAGAGGTTGTCAACAGACAGTCAGGCAGAAATTATCTAGCTGACTAGTCAGATTCATGGCTGACTCTAGAGGAAACATTTGGACTCCATAACGAAAATATCCGACCCTGATTTGTCGTATGAACATTGTAATGAAAATTTTGGTTTTGATTTCTGGAAGAGCATTAGTTTGACTTTTCCGTCTTTCATAGGTACTGAATTCGGTGTTCAGTAACTTTCATCAAGTGAACAGCGTCGATACAATATTCCAAAGTTTAAAAGACGCGGCGGAACGGCATTTAAGTATGACTGATACTATCTTCCAGAAGGAAAGAAATGATAGCTGTTCAGATATTTAGTCTCAATAGTGGGTTTATAGGTGAATGCAGTGTTACTTTCACCTCACATCCCTACTGTATTAGTGAAGGAGCTGAGCTGTCCCACTGCCAGCTGCTGCGGTCTCCCAGTGGCAGAGCGGTCGGCGCCGGGGCGTCGCTCCGCCCCCGCACGGCGGCAGCAGAGGCCGGCGCTGCAGCTGGTGAGGCGCTGCGGCCGCCCCCGCCTGCCTCAGTCGGCACAGCACTGCAGCCGGAGCAGTGCCACGTCGAACGGCGGCCTCTAGAGCTCTGTACACTGGCGTCAGTGTTGGGTTATTCGCGTGTGCAAACCGGAGTGACGCGAATACCACAGGCGGTGTACGCCGAAATGCTACATCCGCGTTGACGATTTGTTCACCTGATTGTTCCGTAAACTTGTGTCTCTGATCCTACTGGTGAACGTAATACAGTACTACGCTCGCTAGAAGTGTTCTTTGATGGAAACTAATACCTACCATAGCGCGTTACAAAGAATATGCTGGAGTGTAGTGAACACGGCTGCTTGTTAAATCACAGACCCTGTATTAGTTGAAACAAAGAATAGCAGGTGTCCACTGTGATTTCTTGACAAGCCCAGTGGTTGTAGGCTGTTCAGTTACAGACACGTTTGCTGGATGTTCGAGTACGATGTGGATGACTGATTTGATCATTTCTGACACAACTTTCACTGCTCCAAGTTATTCGTTCTTTTGAGAATAAAAGTTGTTCTACAATGTGTTGAGCATTTTTTGCTTATAACACAGCTTCATTATATTTACTGTTAAATGGTAGACGTCTATTAGTGCGTTTTTGATCCTGCCGGTTGCAAGCCCCGTCAATGCGATCGCGCGACATGTGTGGGTGAGATGTTTACACTGGCGGGTTTTATGCCAGATGTGAAGACACACTTCCGTTGTGGAAACTATTAAAAGCATACCGCATTGAAGTCCGGCAAAATTTTGACTTTCACTAAAACATCGCCGATCTTGGTGATACTGCGCTTTTTTTAAAGTGATTTCTCTCGTTTCTTCTTCAACAGTGGCTGTTTTGTGTGCAAAGGGAGAATAGAGCCGTGTCTCACTAACATGTTTGGTGTAAATCTCTCCATTAGTGGGAAGCTACTATCGCAGGATCGCGATTTCTCGCCTCCAAGTGTCGTATTTGCGTAAGTGGAGCTTTGCGGATGTGCGCCAGGAATACTCCACGCTTTTACGTGTGTGTGTGTGTGTGTGTGTGTGTCTGGGAAGTGCGTCATGTCCTCGCTGTGACAGCATGCAGTTAGCGGTCAGCGGGCAGCTAACATCCCGTTTGCGGTCTGAGCCGCTTCCAGTTTCCGCCAGCCCGGCTGTGGGCGTCACAGCAACACAGGGCGAGGGAGGCCAGCGAGCGACATGGGCCGAGTCCACACAGTAGGGGGCCCGGCGTACGGACAAACCCAAACTCACTGCAGTGGTGACACGTTACTGCAGGCGACTCTTGCCGGTAGGTCTATAAGCAGTACAGAAAACGAAAAATAAAATTCAGAATTTCCATCGTTGTGCAGGAACAGTGAGTTTGAAGGTGCTGCACACTTTTGAATCGGCACCTTCCAAAATGTTGAATCCGTCGTCGTTGCCATGCCGCCACTGCGCTCTCTGCCATCTAGACCTAAACTATGGCCGGCCGGTGTGGCCGACCGGTTCTAGGCGCTTCAGTCTGGAACCGCGCGACTGCTACGGTTGCAGGTTCGAATCCTCCCTCGCGCTTGGATGTGTGTGATGTCCTTAGGTTAGTTAGGTTAAGTAGTTCTAAGTTCTAAGGGACTGATGACCTCATATGTTAAGTCTCATAGTGCTTAGAGCCAATTTGAACCTAAATGTATGGCCTGACACCCTTTGTCTCTTACATGATGCGAGCCTCACTATGGCTTCATGCCAAATACCTACAAAGAATTAAAAATAAATTTCGTCCGCTCCGAATAGCTACACCCATTGGTAACCGCTTCATTAAGTTTTAAAGATATAAATAACTAATTTATAAATTTTATATAAGAGTATAAGGAGAAGATTAAATCGATTAAGTAGACATATAGATATCAGAGTAGCAAATTTTACCTGGTGATTATCAGTGCAACAGAGAATACAGAGAATCTATTGTACCCTCATGTCGTTTATGTACCAAGTAAAATATTCGACAATGTACACTAAATTACTCCAATGCCTCCTCCACCTACACTGTTTGGCGGAAAGACCCTCGCCGCCGTGGGGTCGCGTGCGTGCCTCAGTGATGCACACAGCCGTACTGCAGATCCAACAACGCGGAAGGGGCGTCTAAGCAGGAGCCAGACCAACATATGTTTCCCGTAGAGGGGCAGCAGCCTATACAGAATAATGCTGAAGGTAAGATGGGTAAATTCAGTTCTTAACGAAAAATTACATAACCGAATGGATGAAACATATAGAAGGAATCAACTGACAGCAAACGTCTTCAAGTATCAAGGAACCGTTAATCAAGCAATGGAACAATGTGTGCGGTAGTACAGAAAAAGCAAAGAACCTAACAGTGAATGGTTGGAGGTATCAGGAATTCTTTACGTCATTAGCTACAATTGAAAACATTACTTACAGTTATTAGCATCCATAGCTTTAATGCTGATTCGCAGGGCAATTTATTGTGCAAAGAGTATTACTAAAATAATGGTCAAAGTTTTGCTTCGGGATAGAGATTTTCTTCGGTCAGTCCCCTACTATTCTACCTGTGTTCTACAGAAGTACAGTGCAATGTTCTTTCGGACATGCATACATATATGCACGCTTGCATGTCCGAAGAAACTTTGCACCGTATTTCTGAACAACACAGGCACTGCAGCATCGCATTTACCCGCCGATACCGGGCAAGCGACTGTTAGTTAACATGTCTCCGAATCAAATGGCTCTGAGCACTATGGGACTTAACTTCTAAGGTCATTAGTCCCCGAGAACTTAGAACTACTTAAACCTAACTAACCTAAGGACATCACACACATCCATGCCCGAGGCAGGATTCGAACCTGCGACCGCAGCGATCGCGCGGTTCCAGACTGTAGCGCCTAGAACCGCTCGGCCACCCCGGCCGGCAACATGTCTCCCCTGTACGGGAATATACACAACGTATGTACGAGTGCAGGGGTAGCAGACACGTGGTTGACGACATATAGAAATCAGGGTCTGGTCTTGAAGAAATGCAAGTGAATTTACGCTAACGCGTATGAATTTATGCACCATCTCGCCACATAAGTCTTCTAATGTCAATTAAGTAGGTGGTAGAACACATGCATTTTTTCCTGGGTTTGTTGGAGAGCTAAAGTTTTCATTTTCTTCAATTCTTTCCCTGAGCGACCAGCTCGTACTTCCTGTTCGACTTTCTGCTGAACGTGAATGTGGCGTTCCACGTTCGTTCGTAAAACTAAAGGCAGGTACACACTCCCAGATGAGAAGAGCAGACAGTAGAGCGCTGTATCATCTGCAGTTCGATAGAAACAAAACACAGTGACAAAGAAAGAAAGAAAGAATTATTTACCCATTGCGTGATAATGTAATGACTACTGGAGCGATGAAAATTAATACATTCCGCGAGCGCCACTACTGCCAGCTAAATAAAAGATTCAAACTACGGAAGGCACTAACTGCTGATAGGGATGGTTAGCAAATGAAAGATTTTAATAGAGAACAAACAATGTAATTACCTTAATAGTAATAATATATATAGCAGTTCATGAAAAATTTCAAAACTCCGCCATCTCTCTCCCCACATCCACCACTGCTATCGGCTCACCTCCAACTGCGCAACGCTACGCGCTGTTAACATCCAGCTGCCCCTCTACAATGGCAGACAACAATGCAGACTAGTCACAGACTGCACACAGCACAGCCAGTGATTTTCATACAGAGCGCTACGTGGCATTACCAATATAAAAATCTAAACAGCCTACTTACATAGCCCCCATGCTCCCCGCAAAAAATTTTACAAATTGTTTTGGGCAGTGGCCAATAATGATTTGATAAAATTTTTCATAATTACAATAACAAAGAAATCAAATGCACACACTTATTGGTACAATGTTGGTCAAAAGCTAAAATTTTCTCACAGTCCATAAAGACAGTCCAGATTGTTCATCACAGTAAAATTGCAGTGTTTTTCTCAAAGTCTGAGCAGTAAAAGACAATGCACACGGAAGTAGTTTTCCATACAGTCTTGAAGAAGTAGTGTTGTCCTTCCAACGGAAAGACAGTGCTGACTCTTGACATGCTGACAGGTAATGGGCCACAACAGAGCAAACCCACAGCAGAGTCATTCGACGTTTTGAGGAATATTGGTAGGTAGGTCATCACAGAGCAGACCCACTGTAGTCCTGGTAGAGAGTATGGTATTGGTGGGCCACCGGAGGTGCAGACCCACTGCAGTCCTTGTAGAAATAATGGTACTGGTGAGTCAGCAAAGGTGTAGACCCACTGTAATCCTTGTAGAAATAATGGTATTGGTGGGTCATCAAAGATGCAGACCCACTGTAGTCCATGTAGAGACAGCCAGCAGCCATCTGTTGCGACTTTGCAGGTGCACATTCACCATCAAAGAGTCTTGCGGAGAATATAGCAAGTCCATAAACCACCACTTGCACACTCACAAAGTTTTTGGAATTGTCCTTAGAACCAGCAATGCTGTTATCCAGTCCCTTGCTGAATTAGTAACACACGTGCAAAAACTAACAGTCCCAACTTCTCACATATTGTGCATTACTATGACCAACAGAAATGTGCGCAGTGAAATGAATGCTTACAAGTTACTTAATTTGATGAACTGGTGTCAATTACAATTTTATAACATAAGAATACAATAACAAAGGTACAAAATACATCATTAAAGAACATAACAATACAGATAACATTTGTAGTACAGGCTTTACAAAAGAATAGAAATAAACATATACATCAGTGTTACAGGAATTATGACATGAGTACATACATGAAAGATCAGAATAACTTTCGAAACATCAACTTCACACATGAGCATTAAAACAAAACAGAATAAATAATGTATAAGCATATTTACAAGGTAAATAACATATTATTAAAGACAATTATATTTGAGGAGAATAGTATTCCCCATCATAGTGAATGTAGCTTAATATTAGAAGAAGAAAAACTTCTATGAAACTACACAGAGACAGGAAGAAAACAAATACACAAGGGTACACAAACACATAGTGGGATAACACAAAAGGAAAGGACAGGGTTCGTTTTCAGTGTAACATTCGGTACTGCAGTCCAACCCAAAACTTCATTCCATAGATCTCTCGTCTTATTTCAACCTTTGCTTCCACCAAAAAAATCCTATCCAAGATGCTTTCTGTATTTTTCTCGCATAACCTCTCAGTGCATTTCTTCAAATTCATCGCAACTCATTCTCTTATATAGTCTACCCCTTCTTAAGCTAACTTAAATCTACTGAGCTCAGATGCTAAACTAAGGGACAAGGCAATGCAGCAGCACAAAACAATTAACACAAACAGCAATGACAAAAAATTCAAATTGGCAGCAGCAGTAAATCTAAATAAACAGAGAAAATGCAACATTACAACTAATATGCGCCAATGTGCAGCACCAAGAAAAATAAATCAGTAGTAAAACTAGCTTAACAGAGTAATACAAAGTGATATTCAGTAATACTATGCCTGGCAAACAGCAGTAACTTATACCTAAACATGACATAGCTCAAGCAGAAAAAATATTACAGTAAAAATGGCCATGTTTAATACCTATATCACATCTTAACACTAGAGTGATGCGTCACAAAAACTTACTCTACCAAAAAAATTACCAAGTAGTTGAAAAGAAAATTCCGTATGCAATTCCTGTGAAGGGAAACGTCTTTTTATACTCCTTCGTTTTTTTGAATAGATCATAAAATTATCTACTGGATCTGTAGGCATAAAATATTTATATTAGTACATATATAAAATTTTATTTTAACCAATGCTGCAGTGCAGCTAGAAACTTGATATTAAACAAAATGTGAAAATAAATACATAAAGCAAGACATATGGCATTTTTCTCAACTAGCAAGACAATAGCCGTGAAATGTTTCTCATCGTTTCATTAGGCATTTCAGTAAATATCATAAATTACAAGCTCCACAGTATGCTTTCAACAAGGAAATGTCAACAGCGAGGATAATGGCCTCCCCTTTCTTTTTTTCTACCTGTGCCTCTGATGAGGCACTCACTAATGACTTGTTCTCCCGGCGTCTGACACAGCTGGGTGCCCACGACGCATTACGTGCAGGTGGTCACTTAACTTTCTTACGAAAATATTTACAACAGCAGTATCCGCTACAGTGACAGTCTCATATAAAAATATTTCACAGGTCAAGAATTTGCGTTACAAATCTGTAGAAACAAAATCCTATTGATATAACAGTGTCCAAAAAATTTTCGTCGGCATTGTGATACATTCACGCATTTACATACATTTCATAACTCTTAAAGTACGATTCTTGGTTTCCAACAACCTTATTCACAAACCAGAGTCCCTAACCACTACTCATTATTCCTTACCTTATTACACATATACATATTCATATTCATCAACATGTCTTCAATATTTCATCATAATAACTACATAGCATAATCATATTCCTCATATAACATCAGCTTATTGATCATAAACATACCTCAACAGCATAATACACATCGTCGTCGTAAAAATAACATCATAAAAGATCAATCACATCTCAAAATCATCATAGCTTCCTCCAATAACTTCAAAACCTAAAAAAAATTCTCTGCTCATTTCAATAGTGTCATCTACCTCAAACATACTTTAAAAATCGTGACCATACCAAACATATCATTCAAAGCTCTCATAATATCACAATAGGTCTGAAAAAATATGAACAGTTCACAAAGTACAGACAAAATGCAATTTCGTAAGTGTGAAGTTATCCAACGGTGTAATTACGTAAACATGTGTCACTGATGTAGTAAAAAAAGTTTGTCTTTCTCAGTTAAATGATCAGATAGCTATGTAATTTATGTGTTAGAGGAATATGGTACTGATGTGTAAAGTTGTATAAGCAAATACCATATTAGCTAGGGCTCCTTGTGCTTGCCAAACACATGATACACAAAGTAAGCATGTACCCCCCTGAGGATCAATGTAATTATACCCTCAGGTGTTACAGATTACAAGAATGGAATGAAATGTATTACGGAAAACCTTTGTATCATTGTACTTCAAATATCTTTAAAAATAAATGACTTAAGTACAAAATTAATCACTCAAATGCGTGTCCTGTAGCGCTAAATGTGCGTCTTGCTGTAAGATAATCTCTGTGGAAGTGTCGTAGTTATTGTCCTCCGAAAGCTAAGTTCTGCAGAAGTCAATGTACTTACCTCATGATAAACAAAAGTGAAATGCTTTGCGTATAGATATCTTAGTTATTACACCTATTGTTGTGATGATGAAAGTACTGTGCTGTAACGTATTGTTGTTCTACGAAAGAGGCTGTCTTATTGTAGCTATACCACAAAAGTTACTACTAAAACATGTTTTACTTTCCAGAATAATACAGAAAAACTGTGCAGATATGAAACAGAAACACCGCAAACAGATTCTAAGTCTGACAAAGCATACTAGCAATGTAAAGTGAAAAGTTATATGGCAAAGACAAAGTTAAGGTGTAAACCTTTACTCTTCCTAGTACGCAGAGGTTCAACTTGAACGGAATTATCATGCGGTATACGTCGGTGAGGAATGCCAAAAATTTTCCCAAGGTTAGCGTCTATGTTATTTTTCTCTGAGCCAGCCGGCGGACGCGGCTGCCTGCGGTGCGAGTCATTGTCTGTTCCTTTGTTGGCGCGCGTCGTTATTGGTATTGGGACACCTAGCTTCTTCAAATTCACGTTGTCGAAAGTGCCCTGCTCTGTTTGAGTCCCGCCAGTTCTGATTCAATTCAGGTCTGTCGTTACGATTTTCTCGTCTGTCATCACGTCGGTAGATTTCATAATTTCTTTCTTGTCGGTTAAGTGGTGGAGAATTTCTTCCTGAATCATAACTGCATGCTGAACTGTTGTGTCTGAAGTTATTCTGTCCCCCTTGATAATAATTGTTTTGGTTCCCATATTGTCTGTTTCTAAGGTAATCTCTGTCATATTCATTACTATGGAAGTGTGATCTTTCTCTGTAGTTATTACTACTCTGCCAGTGGTTGTCATATGGGTGGTGTCTGTTTTGGTCACGATTTGCGTTGTAAGAATAGGCTTGTCGTGTCCAGTTATTGTTTCTATCGTCACGGAATTGTGACGGATGTGACCTGTAATTGTTGTGTTCCTGTTTTCGCGTTCCGCGATTTCCACGATTGTCAGTGTCAATTTCCAGTTCTTGTAACAGTCCCTGAAAAGCTTCAATGTCGTCTTTGCAACGTCGTGCTAAAATAATATGTCGTAAATGTTCAGGTAATTTGATTAAGCAAATGCGTATGAGTTCTGAGGGGCTGTATGGGTTTGACAGGTACTGATTCTTTTGCAACATGTCTTCAAAATATTTCACAAGACTGGAAAATTCAGATTGTTCGAAATGTTTCATCATTATGATGCTATGTTTTACTCGGTCTTGTGTAGCTTGAGACCAATATGCTGAGAGGAAGGCATGATAAAATTCTCCTTCACTATGACAATCGTGAATGACCGATCGCATTCTTACAGCTGGTTCATTCTCTAAATAGCCACACATAAATTCTAATCTGTGCTCTAATGACCAGTTGGGAGGAAAACAATGAGAGATTTGATGGAGCCACGCTTGTGGATGAATGTCGTTGGCAGAATTCTTAAACGTTTTGAATTTACGTGTAGTAATGAACAGCTTATAGTCAAAATCATCGTGTCGGCAAGTCGCATATCGGTCATTGGTTCGTCGTGTCGGCGGTTCCATCTAAAAATTCGGTGTACCTTGCCAATTTCTTTCATAATTTCCGAAGTGCCCTGAGTTATTATTTTGTGGCTGTTCTGTATTTCTATGTTCCTCTTCCCGTATTGGAGCGCGAGTGGCCTCTGAAATACGTAATTCTTGTATTACCTGTGTCAGCTGATCTTGTACTTCCCGGATTTCTCTTTGGTGTTGCGTAGTAATTTGATCCTGATTTTGTTTGAATTTCCTAATCTGTTCGCACTCTTCTGTGTCAGTGATGGCTACAGGTCTTGTGTCATTCAGATCATCATCTACCTTTGCAGATAAGTTAGTGAACTGATCCGAAAGTTCGGCTACTTTCTCTGATAGTGTACTTATTTCCTCAGTGTGTTTTTCTGAACCAAGTTTCAGAGTGTCCATTTGTGTTGAATTCGTATCTACTGGGTCCTTTAAGTTTTCTTGAGTTTCTGCGAGTTGCGTAACCGAATCGGTAGATGCAACTGAGTCAATTTTAGCTTGCAAGGTGTCGTGATTTTCATGAACAATAGTTTGGAGTTCTTTCATGGCTGCTTCGTGATTCTGTAATGCATTTTCATGCCGCGAAAAAATAGGTTGAAAATGCTCACAAATTTGTGTTTTTACATCATTACAGACTTTTTGACGTTCCGATTCAATGTTATGTAACTCAGTAGTTAAATCTTCACGTGTTTGTTCAAGCTTATGTTCCACTGAGTCTAACTTTTGAAGCTTTTGTTCCATTGTGTCTAACTGTTGAAGATTTTGTTCCATTGTGTCTAACTGTTGCTGTGTTTGTCTCTGATTTTGTTCCATTGTGTCTAACTTTTGAAGATTTTGTCCCATTTGTTTCTGATTTTGTTCCATTTGTTGCATCAATTGCAATAATAATGTATTAGTGTCTGGAATCTGTTTCTCTATGCTTTTTGGCAGTGCATTTTCACCGGCAACATGCACATTTTGACAAGCAGAAAATGTGTCTTGACTCATTTGAGAAAACGGTGAGGACCCAAAACCTAAGTCTACAGTATTTGCAATATTGTGTTCTGTCATTTCGGATTCCTGAGGCGAGCTGTTGCCGACCGATCGATCGATAATGCTTCCCTGTTCACTACCTGTTTCACTGTCTACACCATTATTTCACGCCTGCTCCATTTCCCTATGCACAGTTACCAAATTACTACTTTGAATATTAGTTAATTCATTACATGGTGGCGTTAACACACTGCTTTCGTCTTCACTGTCATTTCTCAGTTTACTTTGGAACCTAGTGTTACGTTTTTCACACGCCATTATTGTCACAATATTTCACACAACAACACACAAAAACACAATTTGAAGAGCAAAAATAGGAGAACACATTAACATAGCACTGAAAATAATATCTAGTTAATTGCAAGCGTAGCTGCGAAATACTTGGTGCAAATCTACATGCATGCCACAACTGTTTTACTGTACAACAATGAAAGACTGTAACTACAAAGAAGATTTTCTCTACAATTACGTGCTAGCAATAAACAAAATCTACATTAATTACAGAAACTACAAGAAAAAATCAGAAGATTCCAGTTAGGTATCCTGGCAGGGTCGCCATATGAAACGTCCCCTTAGAAAAAATTATAGATGCCTGTGCTTAACCTAACACACAATATTTTTAGCGCAACGCAATCTGACTTCCAATAATCCCTACAGAAGAATGGTCCTGACTAACATTAACCTATACCTTTCACAAATCACTTACCTCACAAACATCTTCGCTGCTCAAGCTACTGCAATACAGCGAGCGCCACTACTGCCAGCTAAATAAAAGATTCAAACTATGGAAGGCACTAACTACTGTTAGGGATAGTTAGCAAATGAAAGATTTTAATAGAGAACAAACAATGTAATTACCTTAATGGTAATAATATATATAGCAGTTCATGGCAAATTTCAAAACTCCGCCATCTCTCTCCCCACATCCACCACTGCTGGCGGCTCACCTCCAACTGCACAACGCTATGCGCTGTTAACATCCAGCTGCCCCTCTACAATGGCAGACAACAATGCAAACTAGCCACAGACTGCACACAGCACAGCCAGTGATTTTCATACAGAGCGCTACGTGGCATTACCAATACAAAAATCTAAACAGCCTACTTACACAGTTGGCCACAAAGGATATTTATAAAGTGATCCATTAACCTGTAACACAGGATATGAGGAACATCTGCGCTAGAGCAGCTGTGTGATTGAGGAAGTTAGTCAGTAAAAGCTGTCCTGCTGAAAGAACACATCCCAGTAAAGTTGTCCAAAAGGCAGCAGACCAGGCTTGTTGTATCTAGCAAATTCTCGACCAAACACCACTGGTTATCTTGGCTTATGATTCTGTCCAGCATGAAACGCCGATATATCAGCCTGTCTGCGACAGGTGAGCTGAGGAACACCCTGCAGAGGAGATCCCTGTAACACAATAACTGAGTAGATGGGTGTCGTTCTGAGCAAAGGTTAAATCAGCTGGTTCTGTAGGAACAGGTCTGGTGTATACTGCTGTCATCAGGGTGCCGTGAACAGGCCTCAGGGGCTACTTTCGGCCACAACAGAACACGACATGCAACCTGGATTAGCTCTTAGATTTCACAACCAGGTTGGTTGAGCTACTTCAGCGCGACTGGGGCTATGAGTGAGGCGCATTGTCGTGCTGGTAGATACCAGTGTTGCAGGGTCAGTGCAGGCTAACGCTTCTTATGTTCTCCACAGTTCAGCGTCTCCTTAACAGGCTTCGTTTCACCCTGCGTTTCCGCACAGCATGATATATTAATCAGGTCTTGCATGTCTTCAGGGTGGGACATGATGAGCATTACGTCGGCTGTATCACTGCAACAGAGTATGGAAGGTGAGGTAATGCTGATAATGTACGAACGGCAGCAGAGCAGACTGGATGCTCCTGCTAACTTCCGTTTTACCTCCACAACCACCACACGTGATCTGCTGTAAACTCATATTATTCACTCTTACCTTTAAAGTTATCTTTCACATCAGACTCCATAACGTTTCCACGTAAAACCTGCTTTATAGCTATGCAACTACAATTTTATTTATGTATATACAGGCACTGTTTACGTCTGTGGGCTCTGAATAACAATAGAATAGAGATAATTATGATATATTTTGCATTTGTAAAGGATTAAGTAGTGGATTTCCGAAATAATATCTGTGTCGGCGAGTTCTGAAACCGCCACAGAAAAGAATTAACGAAGAAAAACTCAAAGATTTCATGACAATCAGCCATTTTATAAGTAGTGGTGTAAGAATAATATTGTCGTTGTCGTCTTCTTGGTGTCACATAGAGAGGAGGAATCGGTGACGCTATGTTTAACACGTAGGTAGCTTTCATTTGTCAAGATTGTAAGCAGGACGCTATTGGTCGGTGAGTAAAAAGAATGGTGTGTAAACTTGTTATTCGAGTTTTAAATATAGTTGTTTAATGAGAATTCGTATGGTACTATTAGAAAGCTTGCCTGGTGTTTTACACATCTATTTGCGACACTTTCAGCTTTTTAAGTCGTGTCCGCGGTGCCTAGCTGCGACACGGCGGAGCGAGCCGCCGCCGCAGCAGATTCAGATCTGATAATAAGGGCAATCATACGGCAAGAAGCGGTCATGTGAAAAGTGCATTTAAAATTATTTCTCACAGCAGTTCGAGATCGGAGTACAAAGCAGCAGATTTTACGTTGTGTTTCACAGGCGGACGCGGGCTGCTAATATTGTAAACTTTAACAGTATCAAAGTTAAAATACTTTCATGTTTGAAAAGGAAACCTTGCTAAGCAAAAATTATGGGCTCGTAAAAGTTATAGAGAAATCATTTTCCGGTTAATAATGATAGTCTTATGCTCTAGTGTTAGCCATGGCACTGATTAATAATTAATGTTGACGAAAAATCCACTGCAAGGTTTGAGGTTCTTTAAGCATTCCGTACGGTAACTTCATTATTTTTGATAACAGAAATAATTTCAGAACATTTTTACGATAACTGTAGCAGAGGTGGATATGTTGTGCATTCTACTGAGTTACAGTAACAAAACTGTTCATTTAATAAGAATCCAGTTCTAGTATAATAACAATTAATCTCATTTGTTCGCAACATACAATTAACCAAAAAAAACCTGTGTACAGAAAAAATAACAGGAGCGCGAAAACTCGCGCAACGAATTTTGTCAATAATATCCCACGAACTAGCAAAAGTATGGCAACTAACAAATCTGGATCTGTGGTGGGGGGAGACACCTTCAGAACTGGGACCTGGGGGGAGGAAATCGACATAAAACTGCAGTCTCCGTATGTCCATCTCTCAGTCACTCGACATGAATTTCCAACTGTTGCATCTCACATCATCCTCAGGCCGCGAGTTAACGTCATTCCATTCCAGTCTGAGCATCATACGTGAAATGCAAGCAAACCCTGTAATACACAGGCAGGGGCAAATTAAAATAGCAAGGACGAATGGATACGATTGGACGTGAATGTGTGCACATAACCGTAACAACACGCTGTGACGTATATGCCGGCCACGTGATCCAGACCAGATAAGAGCGCAGTGCGAGTGGAGCAGCGCAAAGGAGGCGACGGTGCTCACAGAGGAGCAGCGGGTGTCCGTTGTGGAAAGTAACGTCACAAAAAGGCACTGGAATGGTGTGATCAGTTGTTTGTCGAGAAGTTTAATGGTCTCAAAGTGCCAGCAAGAAACACCACGCAACTGGCCTCAGACAGTATCTGTTTTGAACAAGTCAAAAAACATTCCGAAACATGGCCGAACACCAGAAAATGTGAATGGAGCTCACCAGAAAATGCTATAATGTCCTATCAAATCAATCCGACGCCTGTTGCAAAAAACTGGAATGACACGTCGATCATGCTGACAAATATAGCTGGGCTTGCACATGCATCCCTACTGAGTGTCTGTTGTTCGCGCATTAAAACCAGCAGAGTTCCCTTAGTGCCTCCAGTTTTGTGATTGGCTTCTTTATGTCTGACGAAGTCTGGTTTGTCAACTCACAGAATCACTGATTCTGTGCAGCGGAGAATCCATATAATTTCCACAAAACAGAGCTGTATTATCACAACGATTGGGTTAGGTGTGCAGTGTCTGCACACCACGTTATTGGCCCCATCTGCTTTCATCAGAGTCTGACTTCGGGGCGCTACATTGCCAACATTTTGAAATCATTTCTGGCAGCACTAACGGAGGAGGTAAACACCTATAGTTAGTTTCAACAGGATGGAGCAGCTGCCCATACAGGCAGTCAAATCTAGGAGTCATGTGTGTCAGAGTTGTTAGCGAAGATCAGTCTGGTCACGACCGCAGCTGGCCAGCCATTTCACCTGATCTGTCACTGTGCAATCATTTTGTGTGGGGAGCTCTCATGTCTAGGGTGTGTCGCAACAACCCTCATAGTCTTCAAGGACTGCAGCAGAGCATTTGGGATGAGACTTCAATAATCCCAGCAGTCCAGCTTCGACCCACGTTCAGCAGCTGGCTGACCAGGACCCACAAGTGCCAAGAAGTGGACGGTGGCCACTCGCGACATCTGCTACAGACAGGTGAGTACTGTATTTCCTTCACCCTGCTGTGTTACTTCGTACCCTGGAACTCTGTCCTCTGGGCCACTTTTATTTGTCCCACCATATAAACTGGCGAGCTATATTGAAGGCTAAATCCATCATCAAGTCTCATCATAACCACATTTATCCTCAGATCATTAGTTTGTAGCTCGAGCATGAGATAGCTAGCAATTAAGGAGATGCAAAATTGCTCTGGGCCACAAACTCCGCTACAGCATGGAACTAAGTTTCTGATGATGACGTTCTTATGTCATATGTTCTCGACATTCCTTCCGTGTTAAATCTGAACAAAAAGTTCAATTTCACAAGAAATAACTCCATCGTCGTTATCAAAAACAACAGATGACCACTGTGCTACCAGACAAGGGGTCGGTGGCGGCCCCACCCTGTACATTCCCGAGCTATCTCGAATGCTGTTTTCTCAAGTTGTGATGTAAATAATTTGGTGAATTACTTTATAGTCTCCTAGGGGTAAGATAATGACCGTCACTCCCGTAAAAGCTAATGTCCTACATTCTGATGTCTACAGCCACTTACACAGCAGAAAATGTAATACATGAATGGGGTGTCACATTTTTTATTGAACAAAACATCCATGTCCGTCTTCTGAGAATTACCTACTCCTTTCTCTTCATTTGTATTAAATATATTTCAGTTTTCTAACATTCTTTAATTTTTTCGAGTGTTTTTCTGTGGTTTGTTAAACAGTTCCATCATACGCAGTGCCGAAAACTCGTCACGGCGTAACCAGCGTCTGACAGGCATACGCAGACGTAAAAAGCACCTGCCGTAGAAAAATGCCGTGTCGCTGCACGCCTCACGCGGTTATACAAGTCTGTGACGTCACGACATCAGTACTTGTGACACGGTTATTACGAGCTAGTCTGACCCAGCACACCCAGTCTGGAGAGGTCGGCCGTACATTCCTTTCACTACATTAATGCCTTGTAAGTGTCCAGAATTATGAAGGGCAAATTCTACATTTGTTTTTGCCTCCTCAGCGGTATTGTGTTGCGTGGTTCTCGTATTTGTCTGTCTTCTCTGTAGAAGCGGTGGAGATAACTCAGTGCAGTCGCAGAGTGGCGCTGAGGCGGCCTGCGGCAGGGCACACACTTGCCACGCGACGCCGCTGATTCTGCATAAAGCCTCGATGCAGCTGACATCAGTACCCCATTCCCACCCGCTTCCTTTCTTCCCCTTCCACCTCGATTTACATATAAAAATACATATTCCTCACACACTGTCAGTCGAACAACGACGAATACAATACTGAAATTTTTTTGTTTTAGTCTTCAGTAGCAGTTTATTTATTTTGCTACTGGTTACGTTTACTTCCCAAGTAGATGTAACGCGTCGAATACAAAAATCTGACACAGTTTTTCGGAAGTGAGGGTCAAGAAGGCGTGCCTGAGGATGGTAGTGTGTACCGCAACTGGTAGCTGGGAAACAAAATAAACAAACTGCGGCTATAGACTAAAACCAACATTTTCAAAACAAAAATAAGCGCTCATTTTCACCTTCTTGTATCAGTCCACCTCAGCATTATTTCACCTCGGTGTGAGGGCGGTTTGGTCGACCTGTTATAAGTAGTCTCGTAATCGGTTTGATGGTTTATGCTTAACGGACCTGAAAGCATCGACGTACAGTGAGTTTTCCTTAGTCACCAATGTATTTGATTACTGTAACAGACTTGTCCGAGTCGGCTACACCAGCCTCTCGCGCACTTCGGTCCACCCTCCTACGTACTGCGCACTCGGCTGAGGTTCGGGCACCTTTTCTTGTTTTTTCTTTTTTTTTTGCTTTATTGTGATTTCATTCCCCTGCCCCATATGGGCAGGGGAGGGCTGTCAGCAGCACAATCCGCCGTTCTTCAGCCGAGCGACATGACAACTAAAACAAGAAGAAAATGGTACATACATAAGGCGATAAAAAAGTGGAACATAAAACAGAGTAAAGGGAGAAAATGGAGGTAAAATTAGACTGACACGGAGACGTTCATGGGGGACAGTTAAAAAAGCCACCAGGAAGTTAAAAAACATAGTTGGCGATGCTTAAAACACAGAGAAGACACTAAATGGACATGCACTGGTTAAAAGTCGGCCACAGTATTAAAAAAACTCCAGAACAACACACTTAAAGCCCACTTGTAGCATACACGACGAAGAATAAAACTGCCAGGTGGGACCTGCCGAGGGAAAGGTCAGAAAGGACGGAGGAGGAGGGAGAGCAAGGGGCAGCAGGGGAAGCGGCGGGATGAAGAGAGTAGGGGCATCAGCGGGTACACGAAGAGGCAGGAGATATGTGGGGTGGGAGATGAAGAAGGAAGACAGGGCAGGAGGGAGTGCAGAGACACTGAAAGGGGACATAAGAGAGGGAGGGGAAGTAAGAGGGGGAAGCCGCTCAGGAGGAGGGAGGGGGAAGAGAGGGAGCCCTGAGGAGGAGGCAGGAAGATGGCGTTAGATTTGGTAGGAAGGGTAGATGTCAGGGTGAAGCTGATCATCCAGGAGGGGTAGACGGTGGAAGTTGAGATGGAGGGTGTGGAGATGGAGAGAGGGTGGGACACAATGGTAAAGGCGTGGCAACTGGTTAGGGGAAGGGGATGAGGTCGTAGAGGATGCTCGTCGGGGATGGAAGGCGGATGTGGAAGGCGAGGCGGAGCGCATGGCGTTCGAGGATTTGGAGGACTTTATAGAACTGGGGAGGGGTGGAAATCCGAGCTACACTGGCATAACAGAGGATGGGGTGGATCAAGAATTTGTAGGTGTGAAGGATGGTGGAAGTATGCAGACCCCACGTCCTGCCGGACAGGAGTTTCCGGAGGCAGAGGCGGTTGTGAGCTTTGTTTTGGATGGTAAGGAGATGAGGAGTCCAGGTGAGGTGGCGGTCAAGTGTGAGGCCAAGGTATTTGAGGGTAGGAGTCAGGTGGATAGGACAGCCATAAATCATGGAGGCAGAAGGAGCGGGTGGTGCGGCCTATGATGATCGCCTGGGTTTTGGAGGGATTGATACGGAAGAACCACTGGTTGCACCAAGCGGTGAATTGGTCAAGGTGGGTTTGGAGGGTACGTTGGGACCGTTGAAGGGTAGGATAAAGGGCTAGGAAGGCGGTGTCATCAGCAAACTAGAGAAGATGAACAGGTAGGGGAGGTTTGGGCATATCAGCAGTGTACAGGATATAGAGGAGAGGGGAAAGGACAGAACCTTTGGGCACACCGGCAGAGGGATAGAAACTATGGGTGTTGAAATTGTGGATAGTCACATAGGAGGGACGATGGGAGAGGAAGGAAGCAACGAGACGGACGAAGATGGTGGGGAGAGCATAGGTCTGGAGTTCAAAGAGGAGCCCAGGATGCCAGACACGGTCATAGGCGTTCTGGAGATCAAGGGAAACAAAGACAGCAGAGCAATGGGAGTTAATTTGGAGGAAAATAAGATTGGTAAGGTTAAGGACCTGGTCGTCGGCAGAGAAGGAAGGCTGGAAACCACATTGGGTAAGGAGGTGGTGCTGGTTAAGGTGGCGGTGAATACGGTGAGAGAGGATGGCCTCGAAGACCTTACTGAACACGGAGGTGAGGCAGATGGGACGATAGGAAGAGGTATCAGAGGGAAGTTTGTTAGGTTTAGGGGAACAGCAGGACACGGGAAGTCTGCCAGAGATCGGGGTAAAATCCAGTGGAAAGGAGGACATTGTACAGGGTAGCAAGGACAGACAGGAAGGAAGGGGGGGATTCCTTGAGGTGACGCATCATGACCAGGGGCAGTGTTGCATTTGGAGTGGAGGACGATATGTCTTGTGCAGTGATGGGACTGTTGATGTCTGAGGGGTATAACTGATCCAAGTACTGGAAGCTAGGGGCGAGTGGGGGGACAGACGTGTCAGTACAGTCAAGGATGGTGGGGAGGAGGAAGTAATCAAAATGGGGAAGACCTCAGATAGGTGGGAAACAAAATGGTTAGCCTTACTGAGGTTGTCAGGAAAGTGTCGATCATCATTGAGGATGGGGTAATGGAGGGGGGGATGGCTACCAGTAAGGCAGTGGAAGGCTGACCAGTACTTGGAGGAGTTGACAGCGAGGGTGAAGTTGAGACGTGTGCATGTCTGGCACCAGTTTTTTGCTGTAAGGAGTTTCCAGATGTGTCGCTGTAATTGCCGGTGGCAGGTGAGAGTATCCCAGTCACGGGTGCAGGGGAAGGAGCGGTAGAGCCTGTGGGATTCAAGCAGAAGAAGGACTGCCTCTGGAGGAAGCGTTGGGCGATGAGGGTGGATGAGTTTGGTAGGGACATGAACCTCCACAGCGTCAGTTATGGTCTTCTGAAGGAAAGAAGAGGCATGTGTGATGTCATCAGGGTGGTGAAAGGTGAGGGGGTGGCTTTCGACCTGTAAGGCAATGGTTTCCCGGTAGGCATCCCAATTGGCACAGTGGTAGTCATGGATAGACTTTGGAGGGGCAGCTGTGTGGGTGGCTGCAGGGGCGGGATAGGTAGAGGAGATGGTGAGAAGGACATGGAGATGGTCACTACCAATGGGATTGAGGACATCAATGGCAATGCGACCAAGGAGGTTGGGGGAAGCGAGGTTAACATCAGGGGTGGAGCTACTTTCAGGACGGGTGTGCTGTGGGAGAGAAACAAGGTCTCCATGGAGGGTGGCCAGGAACTGATGCCACCGCCAAAGGGTGGCAGGGTCACAGCTGTGGATGTTGAGGTCAGCGACGATCACATAGGTGCAGAAGGTACGGTCAACATGGGAAATGAAGTCAAAGGGGAGAGGAGCTGCGGGGCGGATATAGATAGTGGCACAGGTGATGGTCAGGGAGGGAAAAAATTGGCTGAGGAGAAAGTGTTCAGTCGGGTCATCGAGGATGGGTTGTGGAGGGACAGGGAAATGCTTAAGGTGGCCTATAGTGACCCCGCCTTTGGCTAGGAGTAGGGGATTGTCAGTGCAGTGAAGGTAATAGGGGGAGGTGCAGACAACATGGTGGGGTTGAGGAAGGTTTCATTAAGGACGAAGGAGTCAACCTGGTGCTGGGAGAGAGTATGCATGAAGAGGTATTTGTTTGCAGGGAGGGAGTGAATGTTGAGGTAGAGGAGATGATACTGTTGACACGCCAGGGGGTGGTGGGAAGGATGCGGGAAGGGGAGAGAGGGGCTTAAACGAGGGTGTCGAGGTGGGTGAAGGTAAAGTGGGCCTGGTTGTGGGAGTAGGTGTTTAAGTGGAAAACAGAGCGGATGGCAAGGGAAATCTGCTGGAGTGTGTGGGGGTACTGGAAGGGGTGGATGTTCTGCAGGACAATGGTGAGGAACCGGATGTTGTCTTCTGCTGTAGGGGGAGGGCAGAGGGAATTGTTAGGGTGGGTGGGTGGGCGAATGGGGACAGTGAGTTTATGGTTCATGGGAGGGGGTTTGGCTTTGCATTTGGAGGAATAGGTGGGGTGAGGTTCATTGCAGGTGTTGCAGGAAGGGGGGAGGAGAGGTTGGGACACTGTTTAAGGAAGTGGGAGGTTTTACAATGGGGGCAGGTGTGTGGGTTCTTGCAGTTTTGGTTGAGGTGGTCGTTGTACTGGAGACAGCTCTGGCTGCAGTAGGATTGAGGATGGGAACAGGATGGGTCAACAGGGTGCCAGCAGTTGAAAATCAGGGCTCCCTTTGTGAGGAGGTGGTCGATGGAGGAGGCGGACTCGGTAAACATACACATGAGGAAAGTAGGGCCAGAGGAGTTGTAAATATGGCGGGCTGAGCCGACTTCCAGGGTGGGGTGGCGTTCTGTTCTGCCAAAACCTCAGCCTCCGTGACCAAAAGGCTGAGTTTTGTGATGACGGCAGTGAGGGTCGGCGGTTGACGAGGCGGTTGGGGCTGATGAGAAGGATGTAAGGAAGGAGGTGTGGGATGCATGGGGCCCAAAGGTGATGCGGGGAAGACGCTGGAGAGATCAGTATGGAAAGAGGGAGAGGGAGACTTGATGAGAACAGAGTCTCTGCGAGGGACAAGTTAGGTGATGGGTGCACTGGGGATGTACTTCCGGATTTCAAAGGTGAGGGTGCGAGCATCCAGGAATTTTGGATCAGGGTTGGCTAGGACGAAGGTATACAGGGAGGGGGCTGGAGAGGAGGGAGGTGGGATGGTATCCATGGCGTGGTCAGAGGGAGGTGGGGTGGGCAGTGGCTTTTTGGATGATGGAGTAGAGGAGAGGTCGCCACTGGGTCGTTTGGAAGATTTTTTTTGCAGGAGTTGCCTGGGAGGAGGGATGAGGGACTGGATGGATGGGGAGGTGGTGGGAGGCAGGGCCTTCCTTTGAGGCAGTAGCACTGGGAGAGAGGGTAGGGCACTCTGTGGTGGCGATTGTGGCACGATGGGCGGTGACTCAGGCAGGGGAAGCAGTGGTAGTTGCATGGGAAAGTCGTCTGGGCGGGCGACAGGAAGGTGGGCGGGAGCAGTGCCAGGGGCAGGGGCAGTGGCAGGAGCAGGAGCAGGTGCAGGGGCAGGGGTAGGAGCAGGAGTGACATACAGGTGGGGATACAGTCATGAGGCGGAGATAGATGGGGAGGAGACTGTGAGTAGGGGAGGTGAATGAGACGGGTCAATCCTAGACGAAGAGCTCCATGACGTTACAGTGGGGGCAGGTGAAGGGGAGGTATAGACGATGGTGGTAGTTGGGGTGTCCATGATTGCAGGCAGTCCCGACAGGCGACAGGAGACGCAGAAGTACAAAAGGAACTAAAACGGGAAGTGGCGACGAGCACTGGGTGGCGGCGAGCATAGTGGTGGCGGCGGCAGCAGCAGCAGCAGTAGCAGCGAGCACCGAAAGAGGGCGACCAGGCGGCGGCGGCGGCGACCGGACGTCGGGTAGCAGTGACAGCGTGCAGACGGGCAACATCACGACAGGCACGGTTGGGGATCTTCCACGTCGAAGATACACCCTAAGTGTAGTCCAGGCAGTGTGAGTCCTCGCTCTGGAAGTGAGGGAATCCAACCCTCGAATCCGTCTGAGCACCTGTGCTCCAGGCTTTATACCAGAGCAGCGGGCGCCGATAGGCTGCCGTGTGGGGTGTGGCCAGCGCACAGCGCCAAGCTGGCGGCAGCAGCGCTCGCATATATCAGGAGCGCCGCCAGGCCGCTGTCATCTAGGCACGTGTGTTCTAACAGCCTTCCGAACTCGACGTGTCTCGATGCCAGTGTTTGGAACTTTACTTGCTAATTAATACACATGAGGGAAAAGTCACACTTGATATGTCGAAGTATGCTATGATTCTGTTTACCATTCGCAATAAACGTAATTTAAATTCTACGTGGCTAATTTTCGTTGCTGATACACTCCCTGGACTTACCTAAAAAGAACACCAGACATGTGGCTATTTGCTAGTTTCACATTAGAAACTACAAGGAGGAAGGACACTCCTTGACCTCGCTACCTACCCGTTTTCACAGGTAGCGTTTTGTGCACATGTGAGTAAGTGTAGCGTATGATTTTGTCAGAAGCGCTCTCTGTCAGAAATGTTGCTCCAACGCGTTGATAGAAACAGGAGCCACAATTCAATTTTTTGCAGCTATGGCATTTAATTTCTGGTAAGTGTTTTGAAACATGTTGTTAGTGACTGTGAAACATCCAAATGTTCAAATGTGTGTGAAATCTTATGGGACTTAACTGCTAAGGTCATCAGTCCCTAACCTTACACACTACTTAACCTAAATTATCCTAAGGACAAACACACACACCCATGCCCGAGGGAGGACTCGAACCTCCGCCGGTCCATGACTGTAGCGCCTAGACCGCTCGGCTAATCCCGCGCAGCTGTGAAACATCCCCTTAGAAAATTATGTATTACTGTGGTGATAAACCTCTTACGTTATTTGATTTTCATACAGCTGAGCAAAACTGAACGTACTCAGACATTTATCTCTTTACTTATTCTTATCATCACTATACTGACACACAATTTTTTTAAGCGCAACGCAATCTGACTTTCAATAAGCCCCACAAAAGTCCGCCCCTAGTAGCTGAGTGGTCAGCTCGACAGACTGTCAATCCTAAGGTCCCGGGTTCGATTCCCTACTGGGTCGGAGATTTCCTCCGCTCACGGACTGGGTGTTGTGTTGTCCTAATCATCGTCATTTCATCCCCATCGACGCGCAAGTCGCCTAAGCGGCGTCAAATCGAAAGACTAGCACCAGGCGAGTGGTCTAGCCGACGGGAGGCACTCGTCACACGACATTTTTTTTTATTCCTACAAAAGAATGGCCCTGAATAACAGTAACCTATACTTTTCATGAATCACTTAACTCACAAAAATCTTCGTTATTCAAACTACTGCAATAGAGAGTGCGCCAATACTGCCAGCTGAATAAAACATTCTAACTACTGATGGCACTAACTACTGATAGGCATAGGTAGCAAATGAAAGATTTTGATAGAGAACAAACAATGTATATACCTTTTAATGTTGAAAAGTCATCATATATATATATATATATATATATATATATATATATATATATATATATATATCAGTTCATGATATGCAGTATTAGAAATTTACTCTTTCTGATGGATAGACGTCCAGATTGTCTGCTCTCAAAATTCTTCCATCTCTCTCCCCACATACACCATTACTGGCGGCTCACCTCCAACTGCGCAACGGTACGTGGAGTTCACACCCAACTGCTCAACACTACAATAGCAAATATACCAACAATGCAAACCAGCCACAAACTGCACACAGCACAGTCAGTGATTTTCATACCGAGCGCTATGTGGCGTTACCAACATAGAAACCTAAACAGCCTACATACAACTGTAACTCGTGACATAATAACAGTCTTAAAAATATCCAGAGACGAGTAGCACGGATTGTCAATGACAATAATTTTCACATCTGACATGAAATTCCCCTGTCAGAGAACTCAGGTCCATCCCAATCAGTTCCCAAGTGTACATTTCGTAGGGAGCTGTGTGCAGTGCAGGTCCAGAGTTGAATACCTCTAAGAGTGTCACAGCTGACATCGGCACATAATGCTGCACGCCTCCAGTGGGCCAAACAGCACAGGAACCGGACAGTAGGTGACTGGGTGTGCGTGTGGTGTTGGCTGAAGGGTCGCCATTTCCCCAAACAAAGCGAGGCGTCGAGGGTACCGGTGGTCCAGTGAGCTGTGTAGAGGAAGTTACCATCAATATAAACAAGGTAGCTTACTTCAACGTATTCATGATGTGTGTGCTATGGACAATCACGTTTTCCCACAAGAGATTGTACATATCCACAAGACACATTCCTGGTTTCGCAGCCATTGACGCACCCTATCACCTCTCGAATGGGCCACTAAGGAACCAGGTCCTAGACAGCGGCGCTGTTGATTACTACTTTTCATCTGCTATAGTCCAGTCGTTACCTGTAATGTCTGGACTATACCAGATGAAACTTAGCAATCAACAGCACCACTGTTTTGGTAATTTGAGGGATCTGACCATCAACAATGGGCTCTTACTGGATATGACACATCTGAAGGAACTCGTGGATCTTCTTCGTAGACGAACTAAGGCTATTATCTAGGCTAGAGTCGGTGTTACAAAGTGTCACGGTCATGTCCTCCAGGAACGACGGATTTTTTGTTCGTGGTGCTTAAAATTGGCGGGCTGTCGTAGTTTGCGCTAGTTTCAACATATGGATTGTGTAGCCTTTAATGGCATTAGCTTAGCTCCACGGAGAACATAGGGAGACGGTTTTTCTGATAACTAAAATGGTGTCCCTTTATTCCGAGATCTTCATTGAAATCTGACCATCATTATTTATTAGTGGTCAATGGCGATTGAACGGTTCTGATTTATTTGATCGGACTATGATGAAGCTTCCGCGCTATTGCTTCACACCAGGCGATAGTTCAGTACAGATAGTAAAATACTCACATACCTTGAAGCTTTAAACACAGCAGTGTTACGTATGTGGTTTCATAGTTTATAGCTTTTGACAATACTGACTGTAACAACATCTTTTCAATTATCTACAGTTCACACATAAACAAGAAACAATACTGACGTTTCTAGAGTCGACTGAGATGAAGAGAATGAAGCAGAGATGTAGCCTACCCCCATGCTATTCAGTCTGTACATCCAGAGAAACGTAAAGGAGTAGGAAGAGGAGATTAGTGAGGAAATGAAAGTTCAACGACGAGAAGTAAAATCTTGATGGTTTGTATATGACACTGTAATTCCGCCAGAGACGCCAAAAGTCATGGGGCAGCAGTTGAACGGTGTAGAGCGGTGTACTGCAAGGAAGCAAGAGAGAGGATGTTGTTGTGGGTACCCAGTCTCCTCTTTCTACAACGCAAATGCACACACGGTATTAAAAGAGTTATTTATTTACATGAGATGGAAACATTTACGTAACTTGAATGCTGTTGTCGTCTTCATTCGTTTGATGCAGCTCTCCATGCTACTCTATCCTGTGCAAGGTCCTTCATCTCCCAGTACCAACTGCAACCTACATCCTCCTCAATCTGTTTAGTGTATTTATCTCTTGGGCTCACTCTGCGATTTTTACTCTCCACGCTGCCCTGCAATACTAAATTGCTGATCCCTTGATACCCTAAAATATGCCCTACCAACCGATCCCTTCCTCTAGTCAAGTTGTGTCACAACTTCCTCTTCTCTCCAATTCTGTTCAGTACTTCCTCAGTATTTGTGTGACTTACCCATCTAATCTTCAGCATTTTTCCGTAGCACCACATTTCGAAATCTCCTATTCCCTTCATGTCTAAACTATTTATCGTCCACGTTTCACTTCCATACATGGCTAAACTCCATACAAATACTTTCAGAAACGCCGTCCTGACACTTAAATCTATACTCGATGTTAACAAATTTTTCTTCTTCAGAAACGCTTTCCTTGCCATTACCACTCTACATTTTATATCCTCTCTACTTCGACCATCATCAGTTATTTTGCTCCCCAAATAGCGAATCTCATTTACTACTTTAAGCGTCTCATTTCCTAATCTGATTCCCGCAACATCACCCGATTTAATTCGACTATATTCCATTTTCCTCGTTTTGCTTTTGTTGATTTCTATCTTATATCCCCCTTTCAAGACACTGTCAATTCCGTTCAACTGCTGTTCCAAGTCCTTCACTGTCTCTGACGGAATTAAAATGTCATCGGATAACCGCAAAGTTTTTATTTCTTCTCTGTACATTTTAATTCCTACTACGAATTTTTCTTTTGTTTCCTTTACTGCTTGCTCAATATACAGATTGAATAACATTGGTGATAAGCTACAACCTTGTCTCACTCTCTTCCCAACCACTGCTTCCCTTCCATGCCCCTCCACTCTTATAACTGCCATCTGGTTTCTGTACAAATTGTAAATAGCCTTTCGCTACCTGTATTTTACCACTGCCACCTTCAGAATTTGAAAGATAATATTCCAGTCAACATTGTCAAAAGCTTTCTCTAAGTCTGCAAATGCTAGAAACGTAGTTTTGCCTTTCCTTAATCTATTTTCTAAGATATGTCATAGGGTCAGTATTGCCTCACGTGTTCCAACATTTCTTCGGAATCCAAACTGATCTTCTCCGAAGTCGGCTTCTACCAGTCTTTCCATTCGTCTGTACAGAATTCGTGTTAGTATTTTACAGCCGTGGCTTATTAAACTGATATTTCGGTAATTTTCACATCTGTCAACACCTGATTTCTTTGGGATTGGAATTATTATATTCTTCTTGAAGTCTGAGGGTATTTCGCCTGTCTCATACATCTTGCTCACTAGATGGTAGAGTTTTGTTAGGCCTGGCTCTCCCAAGGCTGTCAGTAATTCTAATGGAATGTTGTCTACTCCCAGGGCCTTGTTTCGACTTAGGTGCTTCAGTGCTCTGTCAAACTCTTCACGCAGTATCATATCTCCTATTTCATCTTCATCTCCATTCTCTTCCATTTCTATAATACTGTCCTCAAAAACATCGCACTTGCATAGATCCTCCATATACGCCTTCCACCTTTCTGCTTACACTTCTTTGCTTAGAACTGGGTTTCCATCTGCGCTCTTACTATTCATGCAAGTGGTTTTCTTTGCTCCAAAGGTCTCTTTAATTTTCCTGTAGGCAGTATCTATCTTACCCCTAGTGATAAGCGCCTCTACATCCTTACATTTGTCCTCTAGCCATCCCTGATCAGCCATTTTGCACTACCTGTCGATCTCATTTTTGAGATGTTTGTATTCCTTTTTACCTGCTTCATTTACTGCATTTTTATATTTTCTCCTTTCATCAATTCAATATCTCTTCTGTTACTTAAGGATTTCTATTAGCCCTCGTCGTTTTACCTACTTGATCCACTGCTACCGTCACTATTTCGTCTCTCAAAGCTACACATTCTTCTTCTACTGTATTTTTCCCCCATGCTTGTCAAACGTTCCCTAATGCCCTCCCTGAAGCTCTCTACAACCTCTGGTTCTTTCAGCTTATCCAGGTCCCATCTCCTAAATTTCCCACCTTTTTGCTGTTTCTTCAGTTTTAATCTACAGTTCATATCCAATAGATTGTGGTCAGAGTCAACATCTGCCCCTGGAAGTGTCTTACAATTTAAAACCTGGTTCCTGAATCTCTGTCTTACCATTATATAATCTATCTGAGACCTTGCAGTATTTCCAGGCTTCATCTATGTATACAACCTTCTTTTATGATTCTTGAACCAAGTGTTAGCTATGACTAAGTCATGCTCTGTGCAAAATTCTACCAGGCGGCTTCCTCTTTCGTTCCTTACTCCCATTCCATATTCACCTACTACGTTTCCTTCTCTTCCTATTATCGAGTTCCAGTCACCCATGACTATTAAATTTTCTTCCCCCTTCATTATCTGAAAAATTTATTTTATCTCATCATACATTTCATCAAACCTCTTCGTCATCTGCAGAGCTAGATGGCATATAAACTTGTACTACTGTGGTAGGCATGGACTTTGTATCTATCTTGGCCACACTCCGGTCCATAGAACGCCAGTTTTCTTTCTCCTGATAACAACATCCTCCTGAGTAACACCACCTGGAGATCCAAATGGGGGACTATTTTACCTCTGGAATATTTTACCCAACAGAACTCCATCATCATTTAACCATAAAGTAGAGCTGCATGCCCTCAGGAAAAGTGACAGCTGTAGTTTCCCCTTGCTTTCAGCTGTTCAAAGTACCAGCACAGCAAGGCCATTTTTGTTAGTGTTGCAAGGCCAGATCAGTCAGTCATCCAGACTGTCCATTATAATTATCCAGGCTGTTACGCCGTGGTCGGTTGATGATTTCTGTGTCAATTCCCAACGTTTCGTCTCCGACTGCGGGAGGCATCTTGAAGGGCGTCCGTAGCTCGATGGAAGGTCCAACACACCCACTGGCTCGCTACTGACTGCCGCTAAATTCCGTGTCCGCGCGCTTCCGCACCGCGGCCTGACGTCACGTGTTTTGAAAACGTCTGTGTAATGGGCTGTTGTCCGTTGCCGTCGATCGCCGTTGCCATCACCCAGTAGTGGACCTGTGGTACACATCTTCTTTAACACCGGCATCCATATACCGTTTAATTTCACGCCCTCCTCCTTTCGATTGAAATTATTAGCGTGTTTAGCGATTTCGATTGCCTCCCTGTAGAGCCTTTCGTAATATCCGCTTATGGCTAACAGCACAACATCGCCAGCAGCGCCTCTCCTGGGCTCGTGACCGTATCGGTGGGGCCGCAGATGACTGAAAGACCGTGACCTGGTTAGAAGAGTCCTGATTCAGTCGGTAAGAGCTGATACTACCGTTAAAGACCCCACTAAGCCCTGGATCCAGTTTGTGAACAAGGCACTTGACAAGCTGGTGATGGCTCCATAATAGTGTGGAATGTCTTTAGGTAGAATGGACTGGGTCCTCTGGTCCAACTCAACCGATGATTTACTGGAAATGGTTATGTTTGGCTACCTGGACACCACTTGCAGCCAGTCATGGACTTCATGTTCCCAAATATCGACATAATTTGTATGGACGACAATGCACCATGTCACCAGGTCACAACTGTTCCGATTGGTTTGAAGAACGTTCTGTGCAAATCGAGAGAATGCTCTTGCCACCCATGGTACACATATGGAACATAATAGGGATGTCAGTTAATACACAAAATCCTGCACTGGCAACACTTTTGCAATTATGGAGGCTGTAAGAGGCAGCATAGCTCAGTACTTCTGGAGGGGACTTCCAATGACTTGCTGAGGCCGTGCCACATAAAGTTGCTGTACTACACTGGGCAAAAGGAGGTCCCACACGGTATAATGAGGTATCCCACCTCATTGTGTATCTCGCGTTGGTAGAATGAGGATAAGATGAGAGAGGTTAGTCTGCGTATAGTGGCTTACGGACAGTCATTTTTAAGCGAATGGGATATGGAAGGAAATAAATAGTACAGACACGATTTTCCCTACGCCATGCACTGCCTTACTCAGTAATTATTACGTGTAGATGTAGGGAATGTCGCCCAGCGGAAAGTAAATCAGCTAAACACTTGGTTTCCACCTACCATTAGTAACAGTAATACACTGACGTGACAAGAGTCATGGGGCACCTCCTAACATCGTGCCGGACCTCCTCTTGCCTGGCGTAGTACGACAAATCGACGTGGCGGGACTCAACAGGACGTAGGAAGCCCCTGCACTGCTACTGAGACATGGTGTCTCTGTAACCGCCCGTAACGGTGGAAGTGTTCCCAGCACAGGATTTTGTGCACGAAGTGATTTCGTCCCATAAATGTTGGGCGGGACGCCTGTCGGGCTGTGCGGATGGCCAAATCATGCTCTAACTGTCCAGATTGTTCTTCAAATCCGTAGCGAGCAATTGTGTCCTGGTGACATGGCGCATTGTTGTTTGGGAAGATAGTCCATGAATGGCTGCAAATACCCAAGCATAACCATCTCTAGCCAATGATTGATTCAGCTGGGCCAGAGGACCCAGTCTGTTCCGTGGAAGACAGCCCACACCAAGATGGAGCCACCATTTCTATTGTTGGACGGCCGAATTGCCACTCAGCTGCTCTGTTTCCGTGTTCTTCTGTATACGCTAATACTTTCAGTTTATAGCCCACATCATATGAATACCTTTTATTTTTTCCATTAAGAAACTATCTGAACACCTGGCTGAAAATGATTCACAAGTTCGTGGCACCCTCCATCGGTAATGCTGGAATTCAATATGGTATTAGCCCTTACTTAGCCTTGATGACACTTCTCGGAGGCATACGTTCAATCAGGCGCTGGAACGTTTCTTGGACAATGGCAGCCCATTCTTCACGGAGTGCTGCACTGAGGAGAGGTACCGATGTTGGTCGGTGAGGCCTGGCACGAAGTCGGGCTCCAAAACATCCCAAAGGTGTTAGGTCAGGAATCTGTGCAGGCCTGTCCGTTGCAGAGATGATTTTTTAGTCCAACCACTCCGCCAAAGGCCGTGCATTATGAACAGGTGCTCGATCGTGTTGAAAGATCACCATCCCCGAATTGCTCTTCAACACTGGGAAGCAAGAACGTCCTTAAAAGATTAATGTAGGCCTGTGTTATGATAGTACCAGGCAGAAGAAGAAGACGTGCAAGCTCCATTCATGAAAAACACGACCGCACCACAACACTACTGCCTCCGAATTTTACTGTTGGCGCTACACACGCCGGCCTATGACGTTCACCGGGCATACGCCATACCCACACCCTGCCATCGGATCGCCACATTCTGTACCGTGATTCGTCACTCCATACAGCGTGTTTCCACTGTTCAATCATCCAATGTTTACTTGACAGGATTCGTGGCAGAACAGTCTTCTTTTGAGTGTAGTAAGTCAGCTGGGGGACGTAGTCGAGAGTTGTTTCCCTGTTTCTAAAATTTCAGATGCTACTCAACTGCGTTGAACTGAATGTTTCCAGATCGTAAACAATGTGATACGAGAGAGCCATAACAACGCAGAAGGAATTTCCAAGAAAACTGAGACACACTGAATTCAGTGTTCTCGCTGATGAGTCAACAGACGTAGAATATGTTAAAACCTCGTGTGTTCTGGTTTGATATTTTGATAAGGACACAAATAAAACTGACAGTAAATTTCGGAACCTTTGTGAAATTTTAAAACATGGAGAATATAATAAGGTGCAACAAGTAAAAATCTTTATAATAATATAATGCTTCGATTTTCTGAGTACAATGTTTCTCAAAACAATCTTATAAGATTTACTTGTGCTGATTGCAATTATATGATGCGATCAAGCTTAACTGAACAATGTCCTGGACTAATTATACTCAAATGCATATTTCATATTTTCACATATGTGTCAGTGAAGCTGGTAAATGACTTTCCAAACCTGGCTAGGAATATTCATAACCATTTTAAAGCTAGTGTTAAGTGTCAGGATGTGCTACACACAGGTCTCCGTACAGTTTAAACGCACTTGCCTTTTAATGACATGTTTATCCTTTAGTGGGAAGCGACTGACGCAGGAACGCATATTTGCGTAACGAGATCACTGCGGATGTGCGCCAGGAATACTCCAGCTTCTTACGTGCGTGTGTGTGGGAAGAGCAGGCAAGAGTGCTGGCGTCATATCCCGGCTGTGACCGCTGGCGGCTAGCGGTTTGCGGTCAGCTGAAATCCTGTCTGTGCTCCAAACCGAGTCCCGGCTGCGACAGCGCGGCCGTGGGCGTTACAATGCAGGGCGTGGGAGGCCGGCGACACGGACCGGGACCGTACAGTTTGGGGCCCACCGTACGGGCCAACCCAAAACCACTACAGCGGTGACACGTGACTGCAGCTAACACTTACCAGTACATTGATAAGCATTACAGAGAATGTAAAAGTAACTTCAGAATTTCCATCGTTACGCAAGACCTGCGAATCCGAAGCCGCTGCACACTTTAGAATCAGCACCTCCCAAAACGTTGAATCCGTCGTCCTTGCCATGACGGCACTGCGTTCCCTGCCCTCTAGAGTTCTGGCCCTGACACCAACTCATTTCTTTTCCAGGGGTTATGTGAAATACCTATGTCTAAAACCATTCCACAACACAAATCGCTCATTTCTGATGCGACAATTCATCCACAGACGCATCTAAATCTATGATACGAAATGTTCTCGCTTAAATACTGTCTGTGTCGACAAGGGTTTCACACAAAATACCTATAAAGAATCTAAAATAAATTTGCTCCGTACGGAATATCTACAGCCACCGGTAATCGCTTCATTGTGTTTTATCTCTATACCTAGAAATACAAATACGTAATTTATAAATTTTATATAAGAATATGAAGAAAGACTCAGAAGACTAAAAGGATTCAGCAGACGTCTAGACAATCTTACCCGGCGATTATCAGTGGAAGGGACAATATAGAGAGCCTGTGATACCCTCATGTCATTTACAAACCAAGGAAAATATTGGACAGCGTAGGCTACAATACTCCAGTCCCACCTCCACCTCCACTGTTTAGCAGCAAGGCTATGCAAGACTGGGGTGGCTTGCGTGCCTCAGTGATGCAGACAGCCATACTGCAGATGCAACAACGTGGAAGGGGCGTCTATACAGCAGCTAGACCAACATGTGGTTCCTGAAGAGGAGGGCAGCCTGTCCTTTAGTTAGAGGGGGTCAGTCCAGATGAGTGTCAGAAGGTCTGGCCCTGCAACATTAGCCCACCGGCCCTCCATACGTTGGTGTTATGGGCGGATGATGGCAAGCAGAAAATACAAGTGTCATGCTCCCATCGTAGCAGAATCTGAAATGTGATACAGAATAATTCTGAAGATAAGATGGTGAAATAGAATATATAATGAAGAGGTACAGGATCGAACTGATAGGAAACAATAGAGCCACTGTCTGACTAATAGAAGGAATCGATTGACAGGATACATCCTCAGATATCAAGGAATCGTTAAGTAGGTAACCGAAGGATGTGTGAGGTAGTGCAAAAAAAATCGGAAAAGCGAGCAATGAATGGTTGGAGGTATCAGAAAATTCCTTACGTCACTAGGTACACCTAAAAGCATTAGATACAGATATTAGCATCCATACGTTACATCCTGGTGCGCAAGTCAATTTGCGACACATTGTTCATAATTTCCAGTCCTGCTGATGACAAAGAACTATACAGACTTTCCCTCAGACCACAACTCAAACATATCCTACGGACGTAAACAAACTAGAGAGTGTGACTAAAATATTGGTCAATATTTTTGCTTTGCACGAGAGCTTTTCGTGGGCCAGTATTATACTGCTCTACCTATGTTCTTCAGAAGTACACTGTAATATCCTTTCGGACATGCATGCAAATACGGACGCATGCATTTTCGAGGAAACATTCCATCGTATTTATGAACAACACAGGAACTGCAGTATTGCATTTACCCGCCAATACCGGGCAACAGATTGTCAATTAACATGTCTCACCTGTAGGGGAATATATTTAGTCTAAGTATGAGTGCAAGGGGTTGCAGACATGTGGTTGACGACTTATGGAAATCATGGTCTGGTCTTGAAGAAAAGCAAGTGAATTTACGCTAGTGGACAAGATTTTATGCGCCATATCGTTACATAAGTGTTTGAATGACAATTAAATAGTTGGTAGGACACTGGCATTTATTCCTGTGTTTGTTTGTGACTGAAGCTTCACATTTTTTAAAATTTATTTCTCTGTGCGACCAGCTCGTACTTCCTGTTCCACTTTCTCCTGAACGTGAATGTGGCGTTCCACGTTCGCTCCAAAACCAAAACGCAAGTACACACCCTCAGATGAGAACAGCAGACGGTAAAGCGCTGTATCATCTGCAGTTAGATAGAAACACAACACAGTGACAAAGAAAGAAATAAAGAACTATTTACCCATTGTGTGATAATGCAATGACTACTGTAGCGATGAAAATTAATACATTGCGCTGGGTGAGAGCAGTAACACGCGGTAGTGTTCTGTCTATACCAGTGGTACAGGCACCAGTCCCTCACCCTGTAAATACACACACTCACACACACAGACGTAAAGGTTAAGAGCTGCAAAGATGACAAATTTGTTCTTATTGAGGTAGTGGATAAGTTGCAGAACATAGTCAGTGAAGGAGAAGTTCCAAGTGAACCCTACTCTTATTGAGAAGAAGATGTACTGGTTATGGAAACATTAGGAGCGGCCGGGTTCAGACATCATGTCCATTTCCTCCAATGTGTTGACCATCCCACCTCAACCATGGTGCCGGCCGCGGTGGTCTAGCGGTTCTGGCGCTGTAGTCCGGAACCGCACGACTGTATGGTCGCAGGTTCGAATCCTGCCACGGGCATGGGTGTGTGTGATGTCCTTAGGTTAGTTAAGTTTAAGTAGTTCTAAGTTCTAGGGGACTTATGACCTAAGATGTTGAGTCCCATAGTGTTCAGAGCCATTTGAACCATCAACCATGGTAACCAGACACACCTTGAATCTAGCCATTCCAAAACCCAGGCAACTGTATAAGACAAACAACCACTTTTCATCCTCATAACTACTGCCTCATGGAAATATGCTATCCAAATTACTAACTCACTAAAATACACAGAACTACGCCTCGACTGTAAAGAAACGTGAAAACTGCAAGTGCAAATCATACAAGAAAAGTGTACAACAGGATATTTCAGTAGCTACTTACTGACCAAACATGGGAACTGTATCCCTCTACTGTACTCCACACCTCCAAACCTGGGAATTGACTTGTCTCATTTTCCAGAGCTGGTATTTTCTATGAACGCCCCCTGTGAACATCAAATGAATGACTACTGTCGAATAATGTTCAGAGAAATTTGTTGCCAACGCATTCGTCTGCTGCATTCTATAGACAAGTTGCGTAAACAGTCACTCAGAAATTCGTGAACAGTTCCAGTGCAACACACTGACCAGACAAATCTGATTTACAAATACGACGTGATAAGGTATAGATTCTTCTATGATGTTTCTGCAGCCATGGGCCAAGGGTAGTTCTGCATCGAGCACCAGGTGGGGGCGTCGCCAGTTTACTGCCTCACCACAGAATGTGCATACCTGGACAGCTTTCCCTCAGCGATTTCGTGTCCTCGTGTATAACAACAGTTTACTTTGGTCTCTTAGAGTGATGTGAGGGGTATACGATGTGAACGCTAGTCCACTCAATATCCTTCACATATAGTAGGATCCGTTCAGTGGAGATGGTAGTAAAGAACAACACTCCTTCCCAACTGCAGTTTTGTGAGTACCACATTCATACAACATATAATGAGGAGGTAGTGACGTTCTTTCTCATCACCTAAAGTGGCCACCTCTGATCTAATTGCTAGTGGGGGATATTTGTGTTGAAGTCCTCCGTGGAACAGCGTCGAAATTGGTGTTAGCTGATCTCGTTTCTACTGCCCACGAGGTTGTTGCCGCGTCTTGGCCAGGTGGAATGGAGCAACAGATGAATGCACATCTACCTGCTCCTGACTTTTCAGTTTGATCTTCGTTGCAGGGTCGTGAAGTTGTTGTTAGCAGACTAGCTGTGTCCGCAGTGCAACACAAGAGATGCCGTATACAGGACAGAGAGCAGTTGGGTACATCTACTCCTCACACAGCGCCCCCTGAAGTGACTCTGTTGGTTGTTATATACTGTACTGCTGACTCCTGCTCTGCTGGTGGGATCGATGGTGCGAAAAAGGAAGTTGAGATAGCTGGTGTGTGTCCTAGCATCTTCCATAAACATACAGGCGTGGGGCAGTCGTTGGGATTTCTGGTGTTGCAATGATTAAACAACAGAAAAACTGAGACGCCTCTAAATTTGTCTGTTCCGTTTACCTCACCCTTTCCTACGAGCTCTTACCGGCTTTCTCCTGTTACTCCCATTAAGCCGATTGGTGGCCAGGATGTCCTCCCTCTTTATCCAGATGTGATGCCTGATTCCTCTCATGCGTGCCGATCAGATTTGCCCCTGGTTCTAATTGTTTTTCAGATAATCTGTCTAACGTTCTATTGTGTCATAGTCGCTGTAAGCAACGCATCTATCCTGAGCGGGTGGCAACTCGTAAAAGGAAGATGCTGGGTCCTGGCTCGAAACTAGCTATCAAGTGAATAAAAAAGTGAAATATAACAGATTTTCCGGTTTTTCGTTGTACTGATATTTAGTTTCAGCCAGTACGTTGCTAAAATCGTCCTTAATTTAAGTCTTTTGGTCACGGTCCTCCAGGAAGCCGAAGAATACCTCGCATCTAATGACTTAACTAGCGTCATAAACTTAGTATTATCAACCAAAGAAAATGAAAGGTAAGAGTTGTATCGAGCGGATGGACGTGTACGGGTATAGAAGCAACCTCATGAATCCGAGGACTCTGCATGTCAGCAGGGGACTGTTCATGCTGGTGGAGGCTCTGTAATGGTGTTGGGCGTGTGCCGTTTTTGGCTGATATGGGACCCCTGATACGTCTAGATTCGACTCTGACGGGTGACACGTACATAAGAATCCTGTCTGATCACCTCATTCATGTCCATTGTGCATTCAGACGGATTTGGACAATTCCAGCAGGACAATGCGACACCCTACACGTCCACAATTGCTACAGAGTGCCTCCAGGAACACTCTTCTCAGTTTAAACACCTCCACTGGCCCAAAAATCTCAGACACGAACATTATTGAGAATATGTGGTGTGCCTTGCAACGTGCTGTTCGGAAGAGATCTCCAGCTGCTCGTACTCTCACAGATTTATGGACAGCCCTGCAGGATTCATGGTGTTATTTCCCCCAGAACTCATTCAGACATGAGTCGTGTTGCGGCACTTCTGTGAGCTCACGGGGGCCCTACATGATATTAGGCCGGTGTAGCAGTTTCTTTGGCTCTTCAGTGTATATCGTAACAATTCAGAAATGTAATGGGGATGATACAGAAACGCACGACATTTCAATGTATAGCTATGCTGATATTGAACGACAGAAAGACCCTGAACCTGAATGTGGATGATACAGAAACGCACGACATTTCAATGTATAGCTATGCTGATATTGAACGACAGAAAGACCCTGAACCTGAATGTGGATGTACAAGGAGTGTACGCCGACCCACATACGAAGAAACGATCACCATAATAAAATAAGTTAAATCAGAGGTCGCACG
The DNA here is from genome assembly GCF_023864345.2 of Schistocerca serialis cubense. Classification (NCBI taxonomy): domain Eukaryota; kingdom Metazoa; phylum Arthropoda; class Insecta; order Orthoptera; family Acrididae; genus Schistocerca; species Schistocerca serialis. Next base: position 167,278,255 of record NC_064648.1, read on the forward strand.
GAAATATATAAGCGTTTTATTTTCCACGCGCTATACTTGATTGAAATAACAGAGAATTGTGAAGGTGGTTCTATGAACCCTCTGACAGGCACTTACATGGGACTTGCAGAGTATCCATGTAAATGTAGATGTAGATGTAGACTGCTGCTGCAGCAGCACCTGGAGACCTGGTCAAGTCGGCATGACAGCGGGTATGGAGCAAAATCAGAAGGAGTGCTAGGACTGAGCATACGCAGAAGTAACAGAGGTGGTTGTGGCATTCAAACCGCAGTGTTTCACAGAAGGACGAAGTTGTTTTCGTGAAATTCTCAAAAAAAAAATATGGTTGACATGGCTCTCAGCACTGTGGGACAACATCTGAGGTCATCAGTCCCCTAGACTGAGAACTATTTAAACCTAACCAACTTAAGGACATCATAAACATCCATGCCCGAGATAGGATTAGAACCTGCGACCGTAGCAGCACAGCGGTTCGGGACTGAAGCGACTAGAATAGCTCGGCCACAGCGGCTGGCGTGAAATTCAATTAGGTAAATGTACAGAAAAGGAGTTCGAGGCAAAATGTGCTACATTTACATTGAAACTATTGCACGTCTCAAGTAGGAACCTCGAGAACGAAGTAAGAGAAATTAATGTGCGTACAATGGTATCTATTCTGTCACATACACTCGCTAAATATGGCAAACAAACAGTGGATACATTCGTTAAGGTTGTTACCAAGTACCATTAACCATGCTGTATAATTCATAGATCAATCATCAGTGATTTTTCCTTAATGGTTCCTCTAAAACATGATACTCAAAAATTAGGCTTGCATGCCATTGCCAGTGGAGCTGATGGACATTAGAACAATTTGTGCCACTTATCACAGAAAGCGACGGAAAGGCCGGTGTTCTTGTGGAACATCGTCTCCTACTCACCCAGCAGAGGCAGGACAACACTCTGGACACCTGCAGAGTTCGGTAATTCCTCAGACACAGGAGGATCGTGTCATGTTAAAGTTCCCCAAGCCATGCGACTGAGAGTGTATCTGATTTGTCACTTCAGAGGGAGCTGGTACGTATTGGAGAGTAGTGAAAGTGTATAAATGTCTTGTCCTGTTGAAAGATCACCCCCAAAAGTAGCACAGTAGTACAGCTTGGAAGAATCCACCATAGTTTAGTGTTCCCTCACAGAACAACATGGGTTATTTTAAGTTACATTTGGCCAACAAAGGATATTTAGAAACTGATCCTTTAACCAGTAACACAGGATATGAGAAACATCTGCGTTAGAGCAGCTGTGTGATTCCGAAAGTTAGTCAGTAAGCGCTGTGCTGCTGAAACAACACCTCGCAGTAAAGTTGTCCAAAAAGCAGCAGACCAGGCTTGTTGTATCTTACGAATTCTGTGATTCCCGACCAAACACCACTGTTTATTTTGGGTTATGATTCTGTCCAGCATGAAACGCCAATATATCAGTATGTCTGGCTCAGATGAACTCCTTGGAGAGCAGATCTGTGTAACACAAGAACTGAGCAGATGGGTGTCGTCCTGTTCAAAGATTAAATCAGCCGGTTTTGTAGGAATGGAGTTGGAACAGGTCTGGTGTATCCTGCTCTCTTCTGGGTGCCCTGAACTTGCCTCATGGGTTACCTGTGGCTACAACTGAACAAGACACGCTACCTGGATTAGCTCTTAGATGTCACAACCAGGTTTGCTGATATACTTCAGCACGACTGGACCTATGAGTGAGGCACATTGTCGTGCTGGTAGATACCAGTGTGGCGGGCTCTGTACAGGCTAACGCTTCTTATGTTCTCCACAATTCAGCGTCTCCTTAACAAACACCAAGCTTCGTTTGACCTTACGTTTCCGCACAGCATGATATATTAAAGTGGTCTTGCATGTCTTCAGGGTGGGGCACAATGAGCATTACGTCGGCTGTATCACTGCAACACAGTATGGGAGATGAGGTAAAGCTGATAATGTACCATTGGCAGCAGAGCTGGCTGGGTGCTCCTGCTAACTTCCGATTTACCTCAACAACCACGATATGTGACTGTCGGTTACAGATACACTCAGTAAGGCTCCTGCCGTCTCATCCACAATCAGTACGTATACATTTTATGTTAAGAGGTGCTGACTATTTGATTCCAAAGACTGATCTTTTATCTCTGTGCCATAAAATCTTAGGAATTTATGGGAGGGAGAATCAGTTTCACGCAGTATGTTAGTAAAAAGGCGTCGTCTAGCTGAAAGTAAACGTGTTGCAGAATCTTCAGCATAACCGACAGCTGTATACAGCACACTACTGTATCATTTCAACATTACCCTGGTGCAATTTTAGGTTGTGATTTCGCACAGCACGGTAGTCAGACTTGGTCGTGTATGTAATGAACATTTCTGAGAGCAGAGCGTGGAAAGCAGTGAGTACAGTCGCGTTGTCTTGTTGGAAGCACACGTTTCAGCGACGTAGTGGAGGAACAAACAGAATGGGCTTTGTTTCATCCTGCACCATAAGGATCCCTAAACAGACGATAAGGCTTGTTTTGGGTTACGTTTGCTTGTGGTGTCCCCTCTATGTTTTGTACATTGTCCAGGAAACTGAATCATCAGCGGAAGGTTGGATCTGTGTGACATGTTCAAAGAGTAATCGAGCGTTTTGCTGCTGGAAGAACACGTGCCACTTGAGATGCAACACCACAGTATGTAACACAATAATACAGCATTACAAGTGAAATACTTAATTTTGTTCTTTCTTGCCAATATGATTTTTTTTGTTATATGTAATCAGTAGCATCTGAAGTTATATACACGTGCGTGTTCTATAAATGTTTGCATTTTTCTCCATTTGGGTACCGCATGGATATAGTGGGTCGACTATTTTTTGATATAATAGAATGAATTTGTAATGCATATTACTTCATTTTTATAGTTCCAGAGTATATATTATAATAACAAACATCGTAACAGCTTTTCTTGACGTTTTGGTTTGACGATTTGTGCCGAAATTGCCGAAGATGAATAATTTCGCTCAAGTTGTTCACCCCGCAGAGAAATCGTCAGATGTTAAAAAGTAATTTCGAGTATGCCCCAAAAGAGTGCTAAATAACTATTATTTTTTAGCACATAAATGACATAGTAGATAACGTCAGAATTTTCATGAGATTTTGAAGGATGATGCTGTTGTATACAGACAAGTCGCGAATTCAAATAATTACTGCGAAATGCTGGAAGACCTGGAGAGGATCGACGCCTGGTGCAGGGAGTGGCAGCTGACGCTCAACATAAACGAATGTAGTGTACTGGCAATACGTAAAAAGAAAGACTCTTTATCGTATGACGACATGAGCGCGAAACAATCACCGGAAGCAGTTATTTCCGTAATATATCTAGGAGTTATGTTTGTGGAGTGATTTGAAGTGGAACAGCACACAAAACAGTTTTCGGGTGAGGGAGACACCAGAGTGTGACTCGCTGGAAGCCAACGTACTGTTTCCTCCTACTTACGTCCCGCGAAAATACCACGAAGATAAAAGTAGAGATATCTTAGCACAGAAGGAGGGAACCTAGTGGTCGCTCTTCCTGCGAATCATACGCGGCTGGAACAGAAAAGAGGAAAGTGACAGCGTTGCGCAAAGTACCCTCCGCCACACAGCGCAAGCCGGCTTCTGCAGTATAGATGTAGATGTCGTTGTAGATGTCACCACATGTCGCTAACCTTACTAATCTTTCCTGAATATGCAAATCAATTATATCTAAGACTTAAGGTCTAATTAGTACTTTAAAATACACCTTTCTTGATACTTAAATAAATAAGGCGATAACTAGCGCTATTACCTGAACTATTCCTTGTTTCTCCCACAGAAAATTTATATCGATTACATCCCCCAGGTTTCAGTTCTAAAGGTCGTACTTTACTACTGTCTCTAGCCCCCTCTCCACAGCCCTGGATATATTACTTGCTATTAGCATCACGCCGTATCTGTGCTCACTTTTAATGTGCCATAGAAGCCTGCTCTTTTAATAATGACAATTATAATAAAATACGCTACCTGACAAAAAAACATTAAATGTAGAGAAAGGGAGGAGAAAACGAATTGAAACTTCAGCGGCAGAGGGTGATAATCGGCGTAACTTCCGTAATTGCAAGATCGAGTCAAATTCACAGGGATGTGGGCATATGAGCCCAGTTATCAGTGTGACGTCCCACCGCCTCTGCCGGGATGGGTGTCATGGAGTCGCTCTGTACCCACCTGGGGCCAGCAGGCGCACAGCTGTTGTTGCTGACACTGGGACGAAGCCGGCGTCCAAGGCTGTCCCGCACACATTCCGTCGGGGTCAGGGAATACTTCAACACGACACTGCCCGTTCACAGAGACACGTGCAATATGTGGGCGAGCATTGTCCTGCTGGAAAACAGCACCACAATACTGTCACACTAGAGGTAACGCATGAGGACGCAAGTTATTTCCATTCATTAAGTAAACAGAGGTAAAATTTGTTTTATTTACGTTATCCAATATCAGTACTGCCCTTGATCTGATGGTAAATTCAAAAAAAAACTAATAATATTCACTCTCACCTTTAAAGTTATCTTTCTCATCAGACTCTTGCAACGAATTTTGTCAATAATGCCTCACATAATAGGAAAAGTACGGCATGTAACAAATCTGTGGCATGGGGCGGGGGCAGACACAGTAATACGGGGCGACCTCCAGAACTGGAACCTTGGGGAAGAAATCGACATAAAACTGCAGTCTCAGTATGTCCATCTCTCACTCACTTCCAGCTGTTCCATCTCACTTCATCCTCAAGCCGCGAGTTAACGTCATTCCATTCCAGTCTGGGCATCATACGTGATATGCGAGCAAACCCAGTAATATACAGGGAGGGGCAAATTAAAATGACAACGAGAAATCGATAGGATTGGATGCCAATGTGACACAAACACCACGTATGTGCCGGCCACGTGATCCAGACCAGTTAAGAGCGCAGTGCGAGCTGGGTCAGTGCGAGTGGAGCAGCGCAAGGGAGACGACGGTGCTCACAGAAGAGCAGCTGGTGTTGGTTGTGGAAAGTTACGTGACGAAATAGGCGGTGGAATGGTCTGGTCAGTTGTTTGTCGAAAACTTTAATAGTGTCAAAGTGCCAGCAAGAGACGCCACGCAACGCGTAGTCCCAAAATGGCGTCAGACAGTATCAAAAACACTCTGAGACATGCCGGACACCTGGAAATGTGATTTTAATGCACCAGAAAATACTTTAATGTTCTACCAAATTAATCCGGCGTCTGTTGCAAGAGACTGGAATGACACATCGATTATGCTGACGAATATTCTACCTGTCTCGGCACACGCATCCTTACTGAGCATCTGTTTCTCGTGCGTCATAACCAGCACTCGTTCCTTAGTGCTTCCAGTTTTGTGACTGGATGAGAAAACAATGAATGGCTTGGACATGGATCCGTTCTTTATGTCTGACGAAGTGGTTGTCAACTCACAGAATCACAGGTTCTGGGCAGCAGAGAATCCGCACAATGTCCACAAAACACAGCTGCATCATCACAACGATGGGGTTAGGTGTGCAGTGTCTGCACGCCACGTTATGGCCCCATCTGCTTTCATCAGAGACTGACTTCGGGGCGTTACATTGCCAACATTTTGAAATCATTTCAGGCAGCACTAACGGAGGAGGTAAACATCTACAGTTAGTTTCAACAGGATGGAGCAGCTGCCCATACAGCCATCCAATCCTAGGAGTCACGTGTGATAGATTTGTTAGCGCAGGTCAGCCATTTCACCTGATCTAGGGTGTGTTGCAACAACCCTCATAGTCTTCAAGAACTGCAGCACAGCGTTTGAGATGAGACTGCAGCAATCCCAGCGGTCCAGCTTCGGTCCACCTTCAGCAGCTGAATGACCAGGACCCACAAGTGCCAAGAGGTGGACGGTGGCCACTCGTGGTATCTGCCACAGTCTGGTTAATGCTGTATTTCCTTTCCCCTGCTGCGTTTCTTTTTACCCTGGAACTCCGTTCTGTGGACCACTTTTATTTGCCCCACCATATAAGCTGCTGAACTATCTTGGAGGCTAAATTCTTCATCGAGCCTCATCGTAACGACATTTATCCTCAGATCACTAGTTTGTAGGTCGACGGCATGACATACCTAACAATTAAAGTGATGGAAAGTTGATGATGTGCCACGAAAACTGCTCTGGGCCTCAAACTCCGTTACAACGTGCAACTAAGTTCCTGAGGATGACGTTCTTGTGTCATACGTTCTCGACATTCCGTCCATGTTCATTTTTGAAAAAAAAAAGTTCCAGTTCACAAGAAATATCTCCATCGTCGTTTTCAGAAACAACTGACTACCACTGTGCTACCAGACAAGGGGTCGGTGGCTGCCCCACTCTGTACATTGCCGACCTATCTCGAATGCTGTTTCCACAAGTTGTGATGTTAATAATTTGGCTCAAAAATGGTTTAAATAACTCTGAGCATTATGGGACTTAACATCTGAAGTCATCAGTCCCCTACAACTTATAACTACTTAAACCTTACTAACCTAAAGACATCACACACATCCTTGCCCGAGACAGAATTCGAACCTGCGACCGTAGCGGTAACGCGGTTCCAAACTTAAGCGCCTAGAACCGGACGGCCAAAGCGGCCGGCAATAATTTGGCGCATTCCTTTATCGTCTCCTAGGAATAAGATAATATCCGTCATTCTGGTTAAAGTTATTGCTCTACATTCTGATGTCTACAGCCTCTTACACAGCAGAGAATGTAAGACATGAATGGTGTGTCGCATTTATTTTTATGTAGAACATCTACGTCCGTTTTCTGACAGTTACCTGTTTCTTTCTCTTCATCTGTATTAAATATATTTTAGTTTTGTAACGTTCTTTACTTTTTCCTAGTGTATTTCTGTGGTTTTGCAAACAGCTGCATCATACACATATTTTAATATTCAGAGGAGAAAGTTGGTGACTGAAATTTTGTGAGAAGTTCTCGCCATAAGAAAAATCACCTTTGTACAAATTACTGGCATCCCAACTCGTAGATCATATCCACGACACTCTGCACTATTTTTCGACAGTACAACACTAACTGCCCTTCATTGAACTTTTACGATGTCTTCCACCAACTCTGTCAGCAGATGGTCCCATACCGCAGAGCAAAATTTCAGGAGATATCAAGGAAGGATGTAAAACTCCCGTCATGGTGGGACGTTAAGCGCCCCCAACCTGAGGCGAAAGCAAACGGTGCGTGATTGAGGGGAAGCTGCGTTGCGAGAGGCACACCTACTGTCTCTCTTGAGCAGAGCACGGCAGTTGGGCGAGGCTATGAGGGTAAGTGTAACGACGATTCCGGAACCCTGCAGCCTGGCTGCTGCCGTTCCTCACGTCCTGCACGACGTTAAGAGTCTCCCAACCCAAGGCGAAAGCCAAGGATCCGTGGCACAGGGGGAGCGGCGCAAAAGGGACACAACATCTGTCATTTCTGGGTTCTGGGCTGAGTGGCAGTGTAGGGCCGGTGCGGCACGTTGCTGGCCTTGGCTGCGGCCTGCTGCGCCTCCCAGGCGCTGCTGCTCCCCAGAACACAGGGACGTGCCACCGTCCGTGTCTCTGCTGCTGGTGGCCTGGTTTGCTGTCGTGAAATCTTACCCCAAGTCGGCAAGTGTGCCTCGCCACTCCTCTGTCTTCCGAGGCGTGATCTGCCAAGCCCACGGGGTGGTAACACAGCCAGGGTTGGGCTAGATGGGTCCAGACCCCCGAACAACTGCGTGACCAGTCCACCATCTGAGTAGGAGTGGGTCGTTCGCAGCAAGGTGGAAGCTCAGGCCAGTAGGGGTCGAAGGGCGAGAGGTGCGTCCACCTCTACGGACTGCGGGCTGTACTTGCCAATGCAGGACGAGTGAAATCGGCGGTGACCAAGTACTGAAGGAAAAAATGTGCTGGTAATGAGGCGTTGAACGCGGCAGCTGAGGGGTCCTCGGTCTACAGGCGGTGGAGCTGCAGTTTAGTCCCCCCCGCCCATGCCAGAGGAGTCGGTCCAGGTTAATAGAAGTGGTTCCCAATCTTTTTCACTTGCCAAGAAATGATGGCTACTGAAGAGAGAAGCGCTTCTGGTGCTTCCTTAAAGGTTTCAATGCTAGCCCCTACCTCGCCACAAGATGGCCTGGGTCAGGTCATGGAGGATAGCATCACGGATAGGCATACAAGGAAAACTAAGTTCCTAGATCAAAATATTAAACACGTAAAATTAGTCAGGATGCAGTCCATCAAAAATGAGTTAGCAGCATGGGCAATTGTCAATGCCAAGTTAGAAGGCAGATTTGAGGAGCTAGAAGAGGAAAATGGAAGACTAAGAAAACAACCTCTCAAAACATGGGCTGGCGTGGCTGCACAAGCAGGACCAAAGGCCCAGTCAATGGAGGACACCATGGTCGAGGTCTCCAAACCACCGGGCACAGCGGTCTTTTTAAGACCGATGCCCAGCCAAGATGTCAAGAAAGTTCTGGAGATATTCGCCACTACAGTAAACCTGGTCAGAGAAAAAATTAAAATCAATAGAGTTAAGGCAGCTAAAATCGTAGTCATAGTTGATGTTGCTACAGAGAATGATAAAAACAAATTATTAGTTAATCAAAAATTGCGCACATCAGTTAAATGTGAGCCGCCCCAGAAACGAAACCCACTCGTTATTTTGTATGAACTCCCTACAACACTAACAAATGAAGATTTATGTGAAACCCTGCACCAACAAAATTTAGATGACATGGACATATATACCTTTATGAAAGATTACAAGCTGAGATTGAGGACAGGACCTAGGGACCGAGATGTAGTCCATTTTGTCACGAATGTCTCACGGGCTTTGTGGAAGAAACTGACAGCTCTGGGAAAGGATTACATAGGGTTCCATGCCATAAGCGTCAAAGATTACCTCGTGGTACCTCGTTGCCATAGTTGCGGAGACATAGATCGTATACACAAATACTGTAGTAGGAAGCCTGCATGCTCCAAGTTCAGAGCTGAGGACCGCTTGAGAAAAAACTGCAATAAACCAGGCTTCTGTATACCATGCACGCACAGGGGCAAAAAGACATGTGGTGCAATTGGTAGAAATTTCCCAGCATATAAAATGTTGGAACAGCGCCTGATTTCCAGAATAAATTATGGCTGATGGTGTCAGTGAGGCCAGTCGCCGAGTAAGAGGAGGAGGGATGCTGACAGGGATTGCAAATTTAAAGACTTTTTTAGGTCTTTATCAGAGTCAAGAGAACGAAGAACAACTAAGGTTGATATATGTATTCAGACGGAGCCTGTGGCTCAGGCTCCTATTGGTTTCTCCTCCTCCCTCAACTGGGGGCCTACTCAATCTGATGAAGCGGAAAGGTATGTTGGGCGACCAGTGGCAGTGGGCTGACCAGTCATAATCCAACGCAGCCCAGTATTAGACAACAGCTCGCGTGTTAGTACAATAAACAGTGCCATGCCCGTACAAGAAGGACTTTCATAACAAATACTACAGGAGAGCACTGTTACCAGCACGATGCAGCTGCAGGCAGCACAAAGAGCTATGGGGGCAGATCCGAGAAGAGTGTACTCAAACTTAGAGCTTGACATGCACGTCGTATGCATAGGGTACAAATATGGTAGAAAGGTCACCCTCTCGGCAATGGAGTCTGTAGACAGGATACAACTCAAGTCGATGAATCTCCCCACTGACTTCAGAGCCCTGCGTGACCTCATTGAAAATGTTTTTGAAAGACGTTGGAGGAAATTTAAATACAGTGTGTCCTAGCAAACGGACACATTGGGCTAGATTGGAAAAAGACCTGACCTGATTGTAACGTACATACTTACTTTCCATAATGTCAAGTGAAATAATGATTGGACAGATAATAGTCACTAGGTCATTCAGGAAGTGCCAAGGGCAGTGGAGGAGTGGATGCTGGATATAATCTGCTTGTAGGAGCCATACTCCCAAGCTGGACAAATCTCCTTTATGGCTGCCACTTGGCACATAATGTACACTGGGGAGGAGCCAAAAGCAGCTATAATTGTAGCAAATAAGGCCTTACGAATTGCTACCATAGCACAATTATCAAATAGTCACTGCAACATTGTGGAATTGCAATCACTTGTTGAACTAGTGTACATCATTAACATATACTTCCAATATAGAGGTAATTTTGACGACTTCTTGGATCATCTCACTCGAGTCACCACGGCATTGTGGGGGAAAAGATTATTGTAACCGCCCCTATGGTACGGCGGCACTAGAGATGCAAATGGGGAGAAGGCTGAAGAGTTCATCATTGCCTCAGAACTAGTTGCGGCAAACAGATGAGGGAATCCCCACACCTATAGAGGTGGAGGTGGATTTGGAAAAAACATAGATGTCATCCTGTCAATACCCAGTTCCCTCAGCAACATCGAACTGGAGAGTCCTAGATCAAGTCACAACGAACATAAACTGATTGTGTTTAGCCTTAATGACAAGGAGTGCCACTGGGACGTGGGGTGGGAGGTCCAATACAACTCCAATAACACATATTGGTAATGCCTAGCTCAGGAGTGTGACATTCAACCGTTGCCTGAGGGTGATGTAGACGTTGATAGGTATGCTGAAAAAATGGTGGTGTCTGTAGTTAGAGCGGTGAAAGCCGCTGTACCACCCAGGAGGAGAGCCATTGCAGCCTCCCCATCACCATGGACTGCCGAACTACAACGTATGCGCCAGTCTGTGAGACAGACGAGGAAGTATTACGAGCAATGTGTCATCTGGCAAGAAAAACAGTTCCGGCTGCAGCGATACAGGGCAGCCAGAAAGGTCTTCCAGAAAGAACTGAGGGGGTTAGGGTTACAAGCTGCGAAAGATATGTGCTGCACCAACAGGCCACAGCCCATAGGGGAGTCCCCTATAAGTTGGTCCGAGAGAAAAAATAAGATCTCTCAAGGTTCTCTCGACAATCATAGATGGCGACCAAATGACAGAGTCCTGGCAGGAGTCTGCCGAGGTCCTTCTACAGATTCTGTTACCAGATGATGAGGGGAATGAGGACAACGAGATTCAGTGCCAGATCTGTAGGGAACATCATGTAGAGTAGAGCAACAACACCAATTAATAGAGAAGTTTTTGGCTGACAGTCTGGCGATATACAGGATACTGCGCGGGATGAGTAACAGGCTGTTTAGCTTTTGGCTGGGGCGATCAGTGTCTGACGCAACTGCCCAGGCGGTTGAGGTTTGCAGCTCAGCCCCACGAAAGTATGTGGTAGGCATCATGGTGGACATCAGTGGCGCATTCGACAACCTGTGGTGGCCCTCGCTCTTCTCCCCCTTGTGTGAGAAGGAGTGTTCAGGGCCCCACTGTGGCTCTAGGAGCTGTTAAGAGGACAGGGAGGTTTGGTTATCATCGCTTAGCGGGAAAATAAGTAAAACCATCACGTAGGGTTGCCCCATGGATCTGTTCTGGGGACACTCTCTTGGAATGTAAATATAGAACCGCTGCTAGAGAAATTGTATCTCAGCTAGGACGTACTAGACGTGACAGCCTACGCAGATGACCTCCTGCTGATTAGGGGCCATGGTCGTGAAGACCTAGAACCGAAAGTGGAAAAAACAATAACATCACTTTTAGAATGGTGCCGCGAAGCGAAAATAAGGATTATACCACACAGATCCACGTATCTATTGCTGAAAGGTAGCCTGATTAGAAATCCAACCGTTAGAGTGAAAGAACCACCAGTTCTTCGGCGCCGCGAGGCCAGATATCTAAGGGTTGTAATTGATGAAAAGTGGAATTATACATCAGATATAGACACCATATCTCAATGAGCCCTACAAGTTTTAAGCAATCTCATCAACATAGGACATAAAAGATTCCTTCTGAAACCCAATCTCATTAAACTCTATCACAATAATATTTCAACATCAATAGTAGGTTACAGGTTTGGGGTCTGGGCACAAAGGCTCACGAGGCCTGCCATGACCGTGAGAAGGGTGCAGAGGAATATGCTGTCACGCTCTGTTGGGCATATCCAACTCCTCCTGGGGAGGGGGGGGGGGGCGCTGTTGGTGTTAATGAGGCTGTATCCATTAGACATCAATATACGGGAGCAGGCAGAATGGTACTGGATAAACAAAGGAAAGTTCAAAAAGACCAGGGAAATCGTGGGGGTACAGTTAGGTGACATCTTCTCCATAATACGACGTGCTGACACCTATCATAGCCTAAATAGTTTGGCAAACGAGGTATCACGCAAGATTATGAGGGAATTTATTAGGGACCAAAATAGTCAACAAACAAACCAACAAAGGCTGAGGGGGACCTACCCAATACCGCAGGACGCGGAATGGCCGCGCTCCAGGATAAGGCAGGCAGGTGTATCAAATCTCATCAACAGTAACAGCACTTCCAATTTGACACTGGGTATTAGAAATATAAGTTAGAATGTAGATGAACTAACAATACTAACAAGATTAGGGACTCCAGCGAGACGCAGTCTTTGGTTCCTTTTCCGACAACATTTTCTATAATATCGTTCAAATTCGAATAGTTCGTAACTGTAATTCCTAGGTATTTAGTTGAACTGACAGTTTTTGTATTTGTGTGATTTATTACGTATCCGGTACGTGAAGGATTTCTTTTCGTATTCATGTGTATGACCTACCTCTGTCCATTGTTTAGAGTGAGTTGTCACTTTTGGCTAAATAAATTGGCATTTGGCGATTGGTTCTGATCTTATGTCAACTTTACTAGATGGTTAACGGCAGAATAATGTGCAAACACTCTGACAAAGCTGTTCAAATTGTCTCCTAAATAATTTATACAGATTAGGGACAGCAGACGGTTTATAACCCTTCCCTTTCGTACCCCTAATGCCATTTCCGTCAGTTAGTAGGCCCAGTGACCCTTCCGCCAGGAAATGATGGATCCAGTCGCACAACTAGGACAAAATTCAATGGGTTTGCAAAATGATTACAAGCCGTTTCTGAGAAATGGTATCAAAAGCCTTCTGGAAATCAAGAAAAGAACCAGTTCAAAGTCCGTTGTCGATAGCACTCGTTACTATGAAAGCTAGGTGTGCCTCACAAGAACGATATTTACTGAATCGGTGGTGAGTATGTCTCAATAGACCGTTTTCTCCGGGACAATTCATAATGTTCGAGCCCAGTGAATGTTCCAAATCTTACTGCAGATCGACGTTACTGGTATGGGCCAGTAATTCAGGGAATTACTCCTGTTTGCTTTCGTGACTGTTGGTGTGACGTGTCGAAATTTCCACTCATTAGGGGCTTGTATTTTGTCGAGTTAGTGGTTGTAGATGATTTCTAAATATATACCACCATACGCATAAGGGGACGTGATTGGTATACAATTCGGCCGGAAAAGTTGCCTTTATTAAGTGGTTTAAGTTGCTCCTCTACATCGAGGATATCTACTTCTAACTTACTCAAGTCGGCTGCAGTGATTGACCGAATTTTGTAATATTTACCGCACTTCGTGACTCCGCTTTAGCGGCACTTTGATCAGTAACATAAACACTGTCATCATACTGTGGTGGCACAGATTGTGTATTGCCTCTGATGTACTTTACGTACGACCAGAATCTCTTTGGGTTTTTCTACCAGATGTGTAGGCAAAACTCCGTTGTGGACACTATTAAAAGCATCTCGCATTAAAGTCCGCGCAAAATTTTGAGCTTTTACAAAACATTGCCAATCTTGGTGATATTCCATTGTTTTAAGTTTCCCGTGATTTTTTTCCTTTCTTCTTGAATAGTGGTCTGTCCTGTGCGCAATAGGAGATTAGTACCGTCGCTTATTAATATATTTGGTATAAATCTCTCGATCTGCGGGAAGCTACTAACGCAGGTTCGCGATTTCTCGCCTCCAAGTAGTATTTGCGTATTTGGACCATTACGAATGTGCGCCAGGAATACTCGACGCGTTTGTGTGTGTGTGTGTGTGTGTGTGTGTGTGTGTGTGGGAAGTGCGTCATGTCTTCACTGCGATTGCATGCGGTTAGCGGTCAGTGGGCAGCTAACATCCCGTTTGCGGTCTGAGCCGCTTCCAGTTTCCGCCAGCCCGGCTGTGGGCGTCACAGCAACACAGGGCGAGGGACGCCAGCGGGGGACACGGGCCGAGTCCACACAGTAGGGGGTGCAGCGTTTGGCCCAACCCTAAATCACTGTAGTGGTGATACGTTACTGCAGGCGACTCTTGCCGGTACATCGATAAGCAGTACAGAAAACGAAAAATAAAATTCAGAATTTTCATCGTTGTGGAAGAGTAGTGAATCGGAAGGCACTGCACACTTTTGAATCAGCACCCCCCAAAACGTTGAATCCGTCGTCCTTGCCATGGCGGCACTGCGTTCTCTGCCACCTAGACCTATGGGCCTGACACCCAAGGATTTCTTGTCGTGGGGTTATGCGAAATACCTTGTGTATATGCCACATTTGCCGAAAACTATTCGCCCATGTCTGAAGCGTCGGTTACTTTACGCACACTCCTAATTGTATGGCGTGACATGGTTTGTAGCTTACTTGTTACACGCGTCATCATGGGCTTCATGGAAAATACCTATAAACAATCTAAAATAATTACCTATTGGTAACCATTTCATTAAGTTTGAATCTACATCTACAAATACATATACATAATTCGACAAATTTATATAACAACAAAACGCAAAAGAGTAATGAAAATATTAATGGGATTAAGTAGACATATAGGTATCAGAGTAGCAAATCTTACCTGGAGATTATCAGTGCAAGGGAGAGCCTGAGAAACTGTCGTACCCCAATGTCATTTGTGCACAACGTAAAATATTCGACGTTGTAAACTAAATTAGTCCAATCCCGCCTCAACCCGCATTGTTTAGCGAAAAGACCGCCGTGGGGTGGCGTCATTACCTCAGTGATGCAATGTAGATGCAACAACATGGAAAAGGCGTCTATAAAGGAGCCAGACCAACATGGGGTTCCCAAGAGGGGCAGCAGCCTATCGTGAATAACGCTGAAGATCGGTACATCGAGTATTTAATGAACAGATGCTGAATCGAAGTGATGAAACATATAGAAGGAATCGATTGACAGTACATGACCTGAAGTATCAAGGAATAGTGAATCAGGTAATGGAACGAAGTGCGTGGTACATAAAAAGGGAAGAAGCTAAGCACTGAATGGTTGGAGGTATCAGGAATTCTTTACGTCATTAACTACAATTTAAACCATTACTTCTAGATAGTAGCATCGATATATATAATTCTGATACGCAATGCAATTTGGAATACATCGTTCATGATTTACGGTCCTGCTGATTACAAACAACTATACAAACTTTACCTCAGACCTCAACCCAAATGCGTCTTACGGACGTAACCAAACCAAAGAGTGTGCCTAAAATATTGGTTTTCCTCATCAGGATCGACAGCAAACCAACACCTACAACGATAGTTCATCTATACTTGCCGATGTTCCAAGCAGAATATGAAGATATGGAGAACATATATGAGGGTACTGAACGGGTAATTCAGTATGAAAGGGGAGGGGAAACAAAATAGTCATGAGTAACTGGAATTCGGTTGTGGGGGAGGGAGTAGAAGAAAATGTTAAAGGACAAAATGGGCTTGGCAGTAACAATGAGAGAGGACAAAGACTAATGGAGTTCTTCAGTAGATTTCTGGTAGTAATAACGAAGGCTCTGTTCAGTATTTACGAGTGGTAGGGGTAGGCCTGTACTAGGAAAAGACTCGGAAATATGGGAAAAGTCCAGTTAGACGACATCATGGTCAGGCAGAGACTCCGAAATCAAAAGAGATATGGAATCCAGTATTAGAATCAAGTACACGCAGAAGCTGATGTAGACTCAGATCGCAATTTAGTAATGACGAAGAGCAGACTAAAGATAACCAATTTGGGCA